>NC_064900.1:4502884-4803076 GCF_929443795.1 Astur gentilis | reverse complement strand
TAAGCCAAAACCCTTCCTCTGAAACCTACCTACAGATGCTACCTTTTTTTAAAAAGCAAACAAACCAACCCACCCCCCAGAAAAACACAACACACCAGCCTGCCTTAATTCAATATGTATATCCTTATATTGCCCCTAAAACCATCTCCTCCCAGAGATGTCATCCAACAAAGTCTGGTACCTCTATAGCTGATAACCATAGCAAAATCCTATTCTATGCTTGTGGGTGACCAATAAAGAGGTCTAGTGTAAAGGGCCCTTTTCTCTCAGCGTGTAGTCACGCAGAATTTTTTCCATGAACTTTAAGACAGAAGACATGACCAGGAAGACACCTCCCTTTGAGGCCCTGCAAGCCTTCACCACAGAGAATACTCCTTTGGCTCAGAGAAATTAGAGTAGCAGCCCCTGCAGTGCTATTCCCTCTCCTTCCACGCCAGTGAGTGCGGCAATATTGTCCCACTGGCAGGCAACCTGCTGGAGGGAGCTCACAGGGAAATGCCTCGGCTTCCATGATATCCAGCATCAGGCAAAGCACCACAGTGCAATGGCATCGCACGAAGTCAAGCCTAGATTTCTGGTTTTTTCCTGCCCATTTCTGCAAGAATCACAAATACTGAACATTTCTTCTTGCTTTCCATGCTGCCTGCAGGGATCTCTGCCCTTCCCTCACACCAGGAGAGGGCTGTGTCTCACATGCTCACCCACACATGCCCTTACCTACTGCTTCTCAGAGTGGGACAAGATGGTCTGTGCTTGATATTTTTGATTTTATCCCAGATAAAATGACAGCAGGAAGAGCACATCAGCTGCCAAAGCCATTGCTCACTGAGTCTGAACAGCACATAAAACTATGTCACACACTTCTTTAAGGAAAAGGGGACACTGAAGAGGCAAAGATTCATGCTTCCTACAGGGACTGCGGACAGCAAAACTCTGCATCCTCCCAGCAGCACCCTGCACGTAAAGGGAGAAAATCTTTGGCAAAGCACATGCCCACATATTCAAAGGCACACATGGAAGATTTTCCCTAGACTCTTCCAGGATGCCTTTGTCTGGTATCACTATGAATTTCACTGAGATTATTCTGTCCTTTAACAACCTCTGTCAGCCAATGACCTCAGCTGATCCTCTTCCACCCATCAGGTGAGAACCCATGAGGTATTCAGATCTGCCCAGAAAAGGCGGCTTCCCTTACATTCACTCTCAATCACCTTTTGCCACGTGTTTTCACTTTACAGCATACAGGTCAGTAAGCAGTGCTACAGCTCCTGGTCGCCAGCACTGCCGCACCAGGTAACTGCACAGAACACCCAGCTGCTACATCACATTTGGACCCACGAATTAACATCCCTGCTTTAACCCATTCCTAAGCAAATCACTCTTGCACAGGGTAAATCTGTTGAGGGAAGGGGACAGACCCCACCAGCAAGGCAAGGGCCTTGGCATACCCAAAAGTTTAGAGGAGGCACAGCCAGCACACAGTAAGGATGTGAACTTTTAAAGCATTGGCTCTGCCATCAGCCTAGGTTGACAGCAGCCATATTCCTCACTCTGATGGAAGGAGCTCTATTGCTTGCAGGGGAAAAAGGAGGTGGAAAGAGTAACTCTTAAAGAACTCTTCTCTTCCTCAGAACCACTAGGGTACACATGGGTGCTCACAGCCTGGAAAGGAGCACCCACAAACATAGGGACTAGGGTACTGGTTACAAGACCAGTAAAAATCTTCTGTGAGAGATCTCCGAGACTAAGAGATGAAGCAAATTTCTACTTATCATAATAAAGCCCTCTGAGTCGGTAGCCAAGTGCTGAGATTTATAGCAGCTAGGGGAAATGGATCCTTACTGGTGTGGTAATTATTGACTCAAATGGTCTGCAATCACTGGGATAGGACTAGAAGAAACACTTGGGATATTTTTTTAATGCTCCCTATTTGCAGATAAAAAGCCTTCTCTGCCTCTTCCCTGTCTTAAGCCTACAAGAGAAGTGTTTTGTTTTAGGTATTGAACCTCTTCATCATTTAAGGGAATGCAAGGCAGCTGAGTGAGTTGTTACCTCATCAATACAGTCCAGCCTGTGAGAGCTTCCCCTGCCTTATTTGACAGAGAGTTGAAAACAGATAGGAAGAAAAGTATATTCAGGAGAGCAGGAAGTCTTTTTTTTCTCCAGTCGGCAATATCTAAATGTTATCCAACTGCATCACAATCACCCCACGCTGTTACCCATACACCACCACAATGTCACCACTCGCACACACATACATTCCTGCTCCTCCCTCTGTTCTCCCCATCCATTACACATTATCAGCACAGAAACACTTGGGTACACGCTTCCATCCATATAGATTGCACAAGCCTCACGCATTAACAAACACATCATTTTTCACACCCGCATTGCCCAGTAATGTTATAAAACACGAGACTTTACAGATAACATTTGTACTGCCTATCAACCTAAAGCATTCTGCTCCACTTACCCAAATGCTTCTGTGATTTCTTTCATGAGACTCATTCCCCATTTATGAACATCCTTGAGCAGCTCAAAAAATACATCATAAATAAATGCTGCCAGTACTACGCAGACCAGTTCTGCATGTCCTTTCCTAAAACACCTAGTTCACTGAATTGGCTCTGGAGGTATCTTAATTTCTTTATTTCTTTTTTTTTTTTTTTTTTAAAGCACAAAAACTCCTGCGATTAACCAATGAGGTGGGGCTGTAGGGGAGGTTCGTTAAAACGAGCTGGGATTCTTTAGCAAATTGCTGATTTGAAACACCTGTTATTTTTCAAGGGAGTTTGTTTAGAAGAATTTTCAATGTAAAGCAATGCTGAAGAAAACGTTGTATAATTTGTCAAGGTATTCATTTTTTAAATAAAATGCTTGGGGAGAAATCAAAATTACTCTTCATATTGACAGCTAAGTTAGAGTAACAGTAGGTAAAAGTGAAAACATCAACACAAAATTCTTCTAAATGATCAAAAAGCAATTTTTGATAGACCCAAATCATTTGCTTCTCCTCCTGATCCCCATGCACCTTGGTTTTTGACTTGGGGGGAAAAAAAAAGGAAAAGAAAAATTCAGCTTTTGAGTCCAATTCAAGAATCTGATCTTTATCAGAAGCTATGAGGCACGCCATGCTAAGAGACGAATCCATTCGAGGGAAAAGCTGCAGCATGCCACTAGAAAATCCCACCCACCAGCGGCGCTGGGGTGTGTAGGTACTTTTATTCCTCCAGCCCCCCCAGGACAGAAAGGCCAGTGCACCATGCAGAGGAACAGACAGCCTGCCTCCGAGCCACCCGCCTCCAAACCAGGACTGGAGGCGCAGCAGCAGGGAAATGCAAGAATCCTGAAGCACGGAATTAAGGAAATCTAGTGATTAGAAAAAGAAATAAAATAAAATAAAATCCTCTGTGCAGGACTCAGAGCCTCTAACCTAGGGGAGAAGGAGCAAAGCCTGTCTCTGTGCCAAAGCCCAGGCAGGCGGGGGACAGGCAACCCATTACATATCCCCTGGCAGAGGCACTGGAGGAGGCAGCCTGTGGTGGCCACTTGGCACGGTGGAGCCCATAGGTCTCCTGCCAGCTTCAGCTGCGCTTCCTCCCCTGCACCCCCATCGCCTGCTATTCAGCCTCAGTTCGGCCCTGCCCAGTGGTGCCGGCATCGCTCCCCTTCACCCCAACCTTTGGTGGCTTTGGGGGAACAGAAAAATATGAGGAGCTGCTTTTGCGTTCCCCGGTACACCCCCAAGCGGGCAGCGAGAAAAAGGGGGAGAGAAGGCACAGACAAGTTTTGGATAGCTCGCAGAGGCGCGGGCTCGGCTGGCTGGCTCTGGAGGGATGCGCTCAGAAGCAGTCCGGCGGGGGTCACTGCCTCTCAGAGCCACGACTGCAGTTTCCTAGAGTAAGAGCTCCCCAGAGTTGTGCTCAGCAGGGTTACAGAAGTGTTCAAGGCTTGTTACCACAGCTTTCAGTGAATAACAATTAATGTTAAATAAGTGTTTTGGTTTGGGGTTTGGTTTGGGTTTTGGGTTTTTTAAGGGCACAATACTTTCCCACCCCTTTTTAACTCCTTCAGATATCTTTGGGCTTGCTTGTGAGGTGCCTTTCTCCTTCCGTGCAGTCCCAATATTCCAGCTTCCCCATCCTCGCACCCTCCAGATCAGAGAAAGGAAATTACCGCTGGCTATGAAACTAGATCGAGCAGTGGTCTGGGTCTGGTTTATATCATGTCTGAAGTTTGGGAGCAGTAGAAAAAGCAGCTCCAGGTTTGCAAACCGCCCCCATCCCATCCCATCCCATCCCATCCCATCCCATAACCCAGGGAGGGCAACTGTGTTGCCTCTGCCTTCTCAGAGGGTACCCAGTAAGACAGCCCTCAAAGGACCTTCCCTGATGCCTTCAAATTCCGAATAGATGTGGCTGATAAAACGAGCAATAGTAACTCACTAAATAGAAGGTAAAAGCCTGTAAATGCCTGTAGTCTGGCATAAGCTACAGCTATAAGAAAGGACTGAAACAGCTCCTGGTTGTGCTAGTATCGGGATGCTCTGGTCGCAACTTGGGGAAGGCTTGTGACTTAGAAACACTGCATGGAGCAAGCGCCATCGACGACAGGCTAGGAAACATGCATCAGAGAGAAAGGCAATGTTTGGAGTCTGTGATTTGCCAGTGTCCATCTTCCTTGACAGGTCTGTGCCTACTCCTCCAGAGCAGAGGGAAGTTCACATCAAGCTATGCAACTTCATTGCTGACATTAGCTAATTATGTTACACAAGTACTGGTTCTCCTCTTGCCCCCCCATACATCCTGTGTGCTGGAAAAAATCCTCCTGCCCTGTCAGAAATAGCCACTTCACAGCGAGGAAATCAGCTGGAAGGTGCTGGTGCTGGATTCACAATCCAGAGTTCAGAGAATGCAAGTTAGAGAAAATATGTGACAGTGAAAAGCATGTGTATGCAACCCAGTAACATAAGAAGTGAGACTGTATGAAAAGGAGCGCTCAGTAAATGTGAGAAGGTAAAAAAAATGAGGCATTTCATAGTGAGTGCTTGCAGTAGAGCCAGGTAAGTGTGAGGCTGCATCAGAGAGCATGTGTGTGTCAGGGAGCATGCCTGTATGGGAATTTGCTTAGTAGCTGCAAAATAGAAGAGGACAGTGCATGCAAGACTGTGTATAAAAGTAGGAGCTAAGGGGAACTGAGGATGCTGTGACTGGGCATATGTCCATGCACGGCACTCATGCACTAGTATGCACAAGAGTGAGAGAAAAGCGCTCTGTCTATGGTGAAGACAGTCAGAGCAAGATACCCTCTAAGGGTGCAGCTCACTGCAAATGCAAGACCGTGAGGCACAGAGTAGACCAGACAGAGTACATATATGTTCTTTATTTATATATTCACCTATATGTGTGTATATGTGTGCACGCATGCAGGCTTACAAGGCTGGTGCAGCAGGATAGGCAAGGGAGTTTTATATGCAAGCAACCACGAACACTAGTGTGCAGGATGGAGAGCGAGCGCAAGGAAAGGCTTGAAGGAGGTGGGGGGAGAGTGGAAGAGAGAATGTGAGCGCGAGAGAGGCAGACTGGCACTCCAGGAATTGCATGTGCTAGGGAGCTAGAACTGTATGTGCCAGAGTGAGTTTCTTCATCTTCCCTGCTCTATTCATGAGTGTGTATATATATGTGTGTGTGTGTGTATGTGTGCGTGTGTGAAGGACCACTGGTGTATATAAGTGAGTGTGGATCATGTACAAGCTGCGATTTGGAGGGCTATGATTATATGTGCATGTGCGACATGTATTTATACATACAGCATGGGATGCATTAACCCTTAACTCCTGTTTACAGAAAGCATCTCAAAACCAGCTAGCATGCCTGTCATCACTTCAAACTAAATTCCATACTCACACTTGGCTCTTAAAGCAAGCAACCCAGCTGGCAATTCTCCACTGAACAAAATCCCATACCCAACAAATTTTCTTCTCCTGTCTTTCCTCCATCACTCCCTCTTTTTTTTTTTTCCCTGGTGGAGGGGAAGGACATAGTGTTTTCGCAGGCAGACCAGAGGCACAGAGGTTCCTCTAACCTCCCCCTCTCTGGGCAAAACCAAAATAAAAATAAAAAGGAAAAAAAAAAAAAGAAAAAAAAAAGAAACTTAACACTGATCTCCTCAGGAAGGTGAAGAATCCAGGAGCATCAGTACTTCTGACCCAAAGTGCTGAGAAACAGTGGCTGTGGATGGAGGGGATACCCACCTTCACCCACCCCTCTTTTCCTTTGCAAATCTTACTGTGCCCCCCCTCAAACTCCCCCTCTGCAAAAGCATAAATACAGCAGCAAAGTGAGTCACATGCAGTGCCCTCTAACCATAGGATTCACCAGCAGCGATCTCTCCTTGGCTTATTTCCTGAGGCAGGGGGGGGAAGGTTTGGAGGGGAAGAGGGGGGGAGAGGAAGCTCCAGCTTCCAGCTCCATGTTTCAGGCCATCCTCAGTCCATCAGCCTCAATTCAAGCAGAAGGGTTTGAGGAGGTTGCAAGAAAGAACTCATCACATACCTTGCAAGGAGAAGAGGGACAGGAAGAATCCCAGCACCCAGATACTGTGCAGCCAGTAGGTCCTCATGCTTCTCTCTCACTCGCTCCGCTTCCTCTGCCTTTTTCTCCGTCTCTTCGCTTCTCTCTCTCTCTCAATTTATCTTCCCCCCCCCCCCCCCCTTCTCTCCTCTCAAAAGAAAATGGGATTTGTGTCTCCCTTCAGTCCCCCTGGGCTCTGCTTTACCAGCTCTGACAATCCAGTCGCAGCAAAAGCTGACCTACGGTGGCCAGATTCCCAAATAACCTCGCACTCTCCCCTTCAAGTGCTGGAGAAAGGGGGGGCCAGGTTAGATGCTTGCCGTAGCCTGCGCTGGCTGTAAACACAGAGAATCTCTCTGTCTCTCTCCTGCAGCTCCAACTAAATGCGACTGTACTTAAACAAGCAATGCCTTATAGGACAGCGCTCAGAGCAGAAAAGATCCCACCTCTGCCACCTAGTGTTGCAAGCTAGCTCATTTATTTTATTTTTATATATATAAATATATATATGTTATGCTATAGAAATATGGTTCTCTCATTCCTCTGCAAATGTATCTCTTGGATCACAGGTCTATGAGCCACGCTGGGCCCAGGAGTCCCTAAGGCTCCAGCTCCAGCTGACATGGGGAGGTTATTCAGCAAAGGAATATTCCTCATTGCCACAACAAGAAACGCAGCGGGGCAGGTTTGATTCCTCAGCAGAGTTCTGCTTGACAAATTCTGAAGCAAAGGTCTCTCTGATGCTGGTGTCACTGCTGGGCAGTACACAGGGACCAGAGGGAGATTCAGACGCACTGATTGTAATTACAGAGCTGCCAAGGACTCCAGGAAAAATAGCAAGCATCAGGCTGCATTAATCTTTGCTGGATCTCCCGTGACTTCCGTGCAATTTCAGAGGGACCAGAAGGAATCCTTGTGTGAAGGAAATCCAGCCTGCAAAGCCACCATTTGCCCACAGAAGGCTTCTTCTGCTACTCCTCTCCTTTCAAATACAGTTCCTCCTACCGTACATAGCACGAACTTTTTTCCCAAGGAGTAATTAGCTCCTGTAGCTCTATTGCCCCCTAAAATCATTGCCTCTGATGAAAGGAACAGCAGCAATGAAGTACTACTTAACATTCACACAGGGATTTCATCAGTACCTCTCCAGGCATTTCACAAAAGGGTGTCCTTTTGCACCTGGGGACATGGACGCAGTGCGACTGCGCAACTTTTGAAAGGCCAGTCCCTGGGATGCAGTGTGACGGCTCAGGTGGGCTGCCTACCCAGTGCCGTGGCCCCTCTTCAGGCCACATTGCCCCCTTCACTGCGGTCACCATGGCAGCCCAAGAGGATACCACCACTAAAGGGTACCAATCTCCAATTTACACAGCGCGGATGCGGGACGCTATGGTGAGCGTGCACATGTAGGAAAGGTGTGTAGGATTCTTGTCATTAATGACGCCGCTCCAGAAGTATTTCTTATTAGACTGCTGCAGAGCAAGCTGTTCTGTGAACAGAATGCACCAAGCCTGCCTTCCTGCGGGTTCTTGTCTGCTGTCTCCGAAATCCCCCCTCATGCTGCTGTAACAAAAGCCAGATCCCATCATATCCCCTGTAGGGAAAAGAAACGGCATGCTGTGGCTAGCCTGGAAACATGTGCTGCTTTCCTAGTGGACCAAAATGCACACTGCAATGCAACGCAACGCAACGCAAAATGCAGTCACCATTTGGCCTGGCTGGCTGCTGCCAGGTACCACCTGCGTTATTCATGCTTTTTCCCCCATGGAGGGAGTAGGGCATTACCTAATCACCAGTTTTTAAAAGACATGCAGGAACAAGTTACTTTTCATCCTTCCACCCTCTTTTAAATGTGGTTGAAATTGGTTACGCTGAAAAATTATTGGGAGGAAGAACATATGGACAAACAGATACACATGTGCTATTAGCTATGCTTCATTTCCCAAGGAAATCAGACTAAAAATATTAGAGTGGGTTAAAGTCAACTGACTCTAGTCAACTGGAGGAGCACGCTTCTTTTTCATGGTTTCCCTTTTACATGGTTTTCATCCTCTGATAGTATATTGCGTTTCTGTGGCAAGGTTTTGGTAGCGGGGAGATTCTAGGAGTGGTTTCTGTGAAAAGCTGCTAGAAGCTTCCCCTATGTTCAATAGAGCCAATTCCAGCCGGCTCCAAGATGGACCTGCCACTGGCCAAGGGTAAGCCCATCAATGACGGTGGTAGCGCCTCTGGGATAACGTATTGAAGAAGGGGAAAAAGTTGCTGTGCAACAGCAATTGCAGCAAGAGAGAGAGAAGTGAGAACATGTAACAGAAACAGCCCTGCAGACACCAAGGTCAGTGCAGAAGGAGGGGGAGGAGATGCTCCCGGCGCCGGAGCAGAGATTCCCCTGCAGCCCGTGGGGAAGACCACGGTGAGGCAGGCTGTCCCCCTGCAGTCCATGGAGGTCCACGGTGGAGCAGATCTCCACCTGCAGCCCAGGGAGGACCCCACGCCGGAGCAGGGGGATGCCCAAAGGAGGCTGTGACCCCGGGGGAAGCCCGCGCTGGAGCAGGCTCCCGGCAGGACCTGTGGGTCCATGGAGAGAGGACCCCACGGTGGAGCAGGTTTGCTGGCAGGACTTGTGACCCCACAGGGGACCCACGCTGGAGCAGTGTGCTCCTGAAGGACTGCACCCCACGGAAGGGACCCACGCTGGAGCAGTTCGTGAAGAACTGCAGCCTGTGGGAAGGACTCATGTTGGAGAAGTTCATGGAGGACTGTCTCCCGTGGGAGGGACCCCACACTGGAGCAGGGGAAGAGTGTGAGGAGTTCTGCCCCTGAGGAGGAAGGAGTGGCAGAGCCAACATGTGATGAACTGACGATAACCCCCATTCCCCATCCCCCTGCGCCACTGCGAGGGGTAGGTAGAGAATGTGGGAATGAAGCTGTGCCTGGGAAGAAGGGAGGGGTGGAGGGAAGGTGTTTTCAAGATTCGGTTTTATTTCTCATTATCCTACTCTGATTTGATTGGTAATAAATTAAATTAATTTTCCCCAAGTCAAGTCTGTTTTGCCCATGATGGTAATTGGTGAGTGATCTCTCCCTGTCCTTATCTCAACCCATGAGTCTTTTGTTATATTCTCTCTCCCCTGTCCAGCTGAGGAGGGGAGTGATAGAACAGCTTTGTGGGCACCTGGCATCTAGCCAGGGTCAACCCACCACAGATACCAACACAACATGGTCTGAAAGAGCACACAGGCAAAAATAAACTTGCCACTCAAGATGCATTTGCAAGTTAGCGTGCCAAAAATCAAGTAGTGACAATCAGTTTGTAGGCTTGGAGCGGGAGATACATGGGGTTTGATTTTTGTTGCAGGAATCCCAACCAATGTCTAGCACAGGTTGAGGGACCTGCTAGGCCACCACCTTAATACCACACCAGCTCTGTACATTTCTGACTCTTATGACTGTCCATATGATTGGCATCCCTCCTTTCATTTGTCCTATACCTTTATACGTCATTATATCCATTCATACCCTGTCCCAAATCTTCTCCTCAGCCCCATACATGGCACCAAAGCTCATCTGCTATCTATCCCAACTTCCCAGCTAACCACAGTCACATGCATAACCTCATCTCTCACCTACCTTACACATAATCCTACAGGGCTCCACAGCCCTACCACTTTCATCAGATCATTAGGCAACCATTCAAAGTCTGCTTTACCTACAGACAAACTTACGCATAATCCCATAATATACAGCTCTCAAGTGCATAGCCATCTCACGCTTTGGATATGAATATGCCATGGCCTGTTGGGTTCAGTCCTCTTTGGAGTCTTTAAGCATTTATGTAATAGAAATTGCATTGAAAGAATAATAATAAATAATAAACAATAAACAATAATAAACATCAATAATAAATAATAATAGAATTGGATCTTTGCTCCATAAATTGCATAGGGATAAAACTTGTGTGAGATGATGCTGAACCCAGTATTGTTCTCATACAGAATGGGCAGTGGCAGTTACAATTCCAGAGAGAAGGGGCAAAGGAAGAAGCGGTTTCTCAGGTAGCAGCATCTTACACTTCCCTGGAGAAGCCAGCATGACTGAAAGGAGAAACAGCTATTTCTTACAACCTATTTGACATACTCCTAACCTTCAGAAACATTCAGGGCTAGATTTTGGCTCCCTTGCTCGTGCTGAGTCATACCAACAGGGTTACTTGGGACATTAGGCTACTAAATATGAGCAGGAGTATCAGATTCTGTGGGCTGAAGTCCTCTGGGGTTGGTCTCCTGCCAAAAGTGAGTCCACTTTTCATGTGGCCAAATCCCTCAGCTACCTACACATTGTGAGGGCAAACACAGAAGCAAGAATTACGCCCAACTCTCCCTAAACCCCCAAACATTTAAAAAAAAAAACAGCAAAACAAAAACAACTAACTAAACCCTAATACACACAATAGTCCTTGTTCTTCAGTCCTTTCTTTTTAAATTACTGCAGTTCTTCCACTTACCCCAGTATTCAACAGCCAGATGAACCATAGAAATATCAGCTATTGAAGAGCACGTCTACAATCTTGTATTTAAAAAGAGAGAGAGAGAGAGAGAGAGAGAGGTTGGATTCTGACAGAGCGCTGAATGAAAGCTGGCTACTTTTAATGCATAGTAAAAGTATTTCATTAAGGCTGAGTGGGTGCATTTAGATGCACTGTGCATGCATGCTTGTCCATTTTTTAATAAATAAATGTGCTTTGTGCAATTAACTGTTTAAGCACTCACACTTTCATTTCTATTTCATCTTAGCTTTAGTCACTTCACGCAATATCAATATTAACTTGATTGTGCAGCACACACATAATATTTTCTCTTCCAAGTTTTTATACTGAGCCTACCATAAAATGCTTCTCAAGCAGGCATGTTAAAGTTGATGGAGGAACTTTTAACTTTTCCATTACAGATTTTTTCAAATTACTGTTATTTAACTGTGCAAATGTCATGTTGCATTAGCAAAAGGCTTAGTGTTTTTTTTACTTTAATAGAAATAGTATTGAAAACACAGTTGGTCATGCAAATTTTGCAGGGTTTACATAAGAGAATGAGTGGTCCTGAAATTTAAAGCTGAGAGCTTGGTAAAGCTAGCAGGAGACAAAAGGCATAGATTACTCAGGAGTGTTTTTTTCTAGATGTTTTAGTGTCCTGTCCTGCATGTCTGTCTCTGACATATGTGTATTACTACTTGTTTTATTGAGTGTTGTATCTGTGGGTTTCATGGCATGTCTTTAGGACTAGTGCATCTGTGATAAATAGCGCATTTTAGTGTGATTTAGAAGAGTGTTGTGGCATGTGCTGCATGTGATCTTGGGAAAGGGAGTGGAAGGAGATGTTCTCTCAGCAAGAAATACTCATTTGTCATGTGGTTCTGTGAAACCCACCACTATCCAAGGTCAAGGACTGCACAGTGTCCAGAAATGTGAGTTCTCATAGAAGGGATGCACAGTGCATCAAGACCATGATAAATAGTCTCACACCTGATTAGGCTTCTTTATGTAGACTGAGAAAACAGTGTTCATGCTTCTCATTCGCCTTCAGCCTGATATTCAAGAAAAGCCAACCCTGCTCAAACCACACTTCCCACCTGCCCTTTCCTTTCTGCCACTTCATACTCAACTGTATTCCCCCCTTTTCCCTCTCTCAGCTTCTCTGCTCACTCCCCCCCTTCCACCTCTCTTCCTCTCTACTATCTTGCTGTGAAACCTACCAAATATGGCAGTGTCTTTTTGAGGCTTCTTCAAGAGAAGGATTTTCTACCAGGGTTTCTACAAGACTCCAAGCTTAAAGTAGCTTTTTTGAACAAATAAATGTCAGGCCAGCAACTGAGGAAGACAGCACGTGGCTATATAGCAATTCTGTAAGATAAAAGTCCACAGAAATAGCCAGCCAATGAGGTAGCAACAACACTCCAAGAGCGGTGGAAGGAGGGAAGAGATGGAAAGAATCCTCATTTAGTTTCAACAACCGTGCAATGACGCAGTGGGGAACTGAACTGAGAACCCTTGGAGACGAATGTGTTGCATGAACTGGTACAGCACAAACAGCTGAGAGAGTTTCTCTAGCATTAGCCATAGCAGACCCACATCCTCTACAAGTTGGGTCACATAAAGGGTATCTCACAAAAAGCATTTGCCAGCAGTATACACACACACATTGACATTGCTGCATAATTAGAATATAAAATAAATGGCACAGCAGACGTTATCAGCATGTCTACCATGCTGTATCCATGGTGCCAACTCCTTCTCCAAGGGGAGCCTCACCCAGGCCATGCTGAGAAAGCCTGAAACACAGGCATGCAGAAACCAGCCTCTGGGGAAATACACACACAAAGTTCTGCAGAAAGGGCCTCCACTCTTTGAACACTTGCAAGATTTTGTTGGAAATCTCCAAGTGTGAACGACAACAAGAAAATGAAAATTGGCTGGCACCCAAAAAAAAATTTGGCAGATAATTTTTTGAGTTGTCATGTTTTCTGTGGGAAAAGAGTCAGCTCTTTCAAGCTGGGGGGGAGAAAAAAAAGTCTGATCAGCTCTTATGAACAGCAGGGAACTCACAGTCCAGAGGGGAGAGGCGTTTACACTGCAAAACCCTTGCCACATCTAGCATTAACTGGCCTCTGCAGAGGTACAAGCAATCCCTCAACACTACAGAGCACCTTTTAAGACAGTGTTTTTGCGGCCCCCTGGTCTTTAAATCCCCACCAGAGCTTGGCAGCACAGACCTTTCTCACCTCCTCCTGGGATCTAGGGCTTGTTCCCCCAGACAGCACTCTACCAAAGACACTTCCTTGAATAGCACCCAGCTCCCCTGGCACATACCTTGCTCTGCCCAGAAGCAGGCTTTTATCCCAGTTGTTGCTTTTCACATCTTTAGTCACAGCTGAGGGCCTTGTGCTTCCCTCCATTAACCCTCCGTGCCCACTGGGGAGGAGCTGCGGCATGCTGCAGTCTGGCTTCCTGACCCATGGTCCCAACAAGTCAAGCATCGTGTTCCCTAGGTGGTACTTCCACCTTTAGGCTAAGGCTTGTTGGTTTTGCTAGCTATATTGTGGGTTGACTTTAGAGATAGGACTGCCATATGCCTAGGCTCCCCTGTACGTGTCCTTTGTTCTTTAGGCAAAGCAGGAAAGGGAAATGTAGCCATTGTGGCTTGGGTGACCATTGTGTAGCTCATTGTGCAGCTCATTGTGCCTGGGTGACTGATCTCCAGATGATCTGCCTTATACAAGAAAGTCCCCCACAAATGACTGCTGAGTCTGTACTTGTCACCCAAAGAAGATATGGGGGGCAAATGACATCAGTCTCACTGTCTGCAATGAGAACTGACCTGCACATATGAGGACAGCCTGGCATTTCCTGAACAGAAACACAGAAAAACAGGGAGTTTTTTATGCCACAGATGTGTTTTATGCTGCGGCATCCATACTTAGCAGTCTGGAAGGCAGCTGGAGCTCAAGCCATGTAAGCATTCCCATCGCAAAAGTCTCCTTGCAGTGGTTCACAACATCCTGAAATTATGAACTCCCAGGCTGATGTTTTTCAGACCTAGTCTCTTAACTAGGGATGAATTTTTATGATTTTGGTTTTATTTTCGAAAGCTTGAGCAAGCAAGGGTTTGGCTGTTTAAGATACTTCGGACTGGGGGAGTGCTTTATGATTAGTGGAGGAAACAATTTGTGCCTCTTTTTAACAGTTCCAGTGCAGAAATTACTGTGGATAGAGAGTTGAGAGGCAAATAATGTGAGGCAAGATTTGTAGGAAGAGGCAATATCTTTTATTAAACTAAAGACTATAGCTGAAAGAACAAAACAAAACAGGCTTTCCAGGGACATGGTCTTGCATGCCCAAAAGTGCATCCAGACTTTTAACTACATGATGTCAAATAACTGATAGTTCTTCTCCCTACAAATCTGCCCTCATTTATGTCTTCAGCCCACCCTAGCAACAATATCACTGCATCTCTGAAGCAAAGTCAAGCCTATGATGGTGAGGACAACATTACCCAGAAGAGTAGAAAATATGCAAACATGGTTGCATTGAGTTGGTCTTCATCTGGCCAAATCACAGGTCCTAGAAACTACTACTTGGTTTGCGCAGCTTGGGTTTCAATACTGAGCAGAGAGTAATCTTTGCATAGGCAAGGCTCCACATGTTTCTATGTACCACTGAAGATCTGCTCTCAAGCCCAGTAAAAGCAGTTGAAAGACTCTACCAAACTCAGTGGCCCCTGATCCAGGTCCCCTCAAGAGCAAAGTCTCTAAGGCAGCCCTTTCCCTTACTTGCTCTGTATTGAGTATACATGTACCTTCCCCTGCTGCTGTTTATCAGTTGTGCTGCAGGGGTGGTACAGAGCCCTCACCAAGACCAAGGCTTGTTGTGCTAGATACTCTACACAAGGTTGGTGAGAAATTATTTCAAGCCATTGACACCAGTTGCTAAGACAGGCAAACACTCAGCACACTAACCAAAGAAGAACCTACAGCCCACCTACTATTTAAAAAAAATAAGACTGTGATGCAATTGCAGTCTCTCACTTAAGGAAAAACACAAGGAGGCAGCTTCAAGTTTGGCACTACCTGATTTCTGCTAGCCTTGCAATGTTAATAGTTTCTGCCAGTAGCTTCTTTTTTCAAAGCAGGATTTCTCTCCTGTAGCTATTTTATCAGACAGAGGATGATCAGGAGGTTAAAAAACACATTATTAGCATAAATGACTATTATTATTTATACCCTTGTACAAGCTGCACAAGTATAGGAGAAGAGACAGTCCATTTCTCCAAACAGCTCACAAATCTTATTTATGATAAGGAATCACAGACCATGTATCAATAGTAGGAGAGGAGAACAGGGAAGGAGGAGGACAACTGTATGAAACACAAACCTCTTCTGCAGCTTGGGCAAGATACCGTCTCCTGGGGCCTGCTTCCTCAGTCAGAAAATATGGATACAGGGGTTTTCTCTACAACACCACTTTCCACCATTCCAAAGGGTTCTGTGGTGTTTCTCTTTGCCCTCCTCTCTTCCCAGCAACATATTAATCTATGGCCCAAAGCCCGTGCCAATAATACACAAGTGGCAGCATCCAGAATGATAAAAATAACCAGGTTTTGTTTAGTTCTGCCCACCTGTAGATCAAGAGCTCATTGCGTTACTATTTTACGAATGGGGAAACTTAGGCATGTGATGGTGCAATAACTTTCCCTAAGATCACCTACTTTTATATCCACAAAAAGCACTAAAATAGATCCTTAAGGTGTGCTTCTCCCAGAGTAGCTCCATATATTCTCCAAGCAGTGTCCTCCACCAATAGAAGCACTTAATTGCCAAAAGAACAGCATCCGTGCTACAGTTTTTTCCCACCAACAGCAAAGCCAACAAACATTGTGAACTAATTAGACTAGCAGATGCTTCTATTGTAGGTAACCTCAGAAGTTAGCATCTTAGAGAGGGAGGGAAATCCAGTGGTAAATGCAACTTCCACTGACTTGGAAAACCTGATTTTACTACTATATTGCTGGGCCCAAGCATTCAAAACAGTATTGCATCTGATGTGGAAATACCATGAGGTCCTAGAAATTCTGGAAAGTAGATTCCAAGTCCTTTCTCTGTCACTAAATCCATGGGTCAGTTTAGATGTTAAGGGAGCTTGGATCAAGCTTTGTTTTCTCATTGGTTAAAATGGGGAAAATAGAGCACACTGATGAGAGCATCCTAAAAAACCACTAAGTTGTTCATGGTGAGTAAGGAATTGGAAAGTATATAAAAATGCATTTAATCTGTACAACCCTTCCCTCTCAGTGCAGAATCTCATTTCAATATGTGCCCTGGAGAGGTTATGCCTTGCAAGTATCTTGTAAAACTGAGACTGCTGTATTGCATCCCCAGTGGATCTCCGGGCAAATGCAAGACTGAACAACGACTCCGTATCTGGCTGTGCGTGATTCCACCTCCACGACAGCTTCACTTGAGAAATCAATGAAGCAAAACATGGCATATTTGGGGGCTGTATGGGAAGCAAGTTGCTTGTACTTTGACACTTAGAATACAAAAAGCTAAAAGAACCATCCTTCAACTTAAACAGAAGAGATTTGCCGCTAAAGGCAGAAAGCGTCTATGGTTGCCATGAAGCTGCAGTGGTCACAATCATAAGAAGGTCATAGCAGAGATATTAATAGTTAGCTACTAAATTTATTCAATACTCTTAGGTTCTGTTTAGATAGACTGAAGTTACCTGAAGGTCAAACTTCTCTATGGTACAGACTCTAAGCTTATAAATGCAAGCTCAGGTGTTGACCAGGCACATATTTCAGAGTCCCCAGCACTGTTTGCCCGAACACGCTTGGTTGAGTCACTGGGTCAACAAGCATGTTTATGTAGGCATCCAGCTGGCTCTCTGAATGGCAGCCATAGGGACAGGATGCAAATGTGGTGCATGGTCTTTGGTCTCAAGACGGGTTTCATAGCAGTGCAGACATAGCTTGAGTTTAACTTGTGATTCTCTCCTGCTCCCAGAATGCTAGTTTCCCGCTCCTAATAATAAGCACGTTCTTTATCAGGCTGTTGTCAGAAAAGTAAGCCTGGAAATTGCACTGTGCTGGACCTTGCTTCAGTATCAATTGAGCTTAGCTTGAATTAAAAAAGAGAAAAGACTGCTCTGAGTTACATCAGGAACTGATTTAGAGACTCTTTTTGCTCCTTCCAGATGCTTTTCTTTTGCCAAACAGGGCCTGTCTGAATTGGGAAGTCTGACCCTTCATAGACAGCTCCCGGAGAGAGCTATGCAGTTAGCGTACACCTCTGCAAATGAAAACTTGTGTTATTTTTCGCAAAGAACATCCAGACTAGGACTGTAATCAATATAATAGAGATTCTAATGGAGGTGCTAAGAACAAATGAACCTTTTAAGGTTTCCCTGGCCCTCCAGAGCCTAGGTGGCACACAGAGACTTTGTAGCCCAACATCAGTGTATGAGGGATGCTATGTCCTAGAATAGACACTAATGCCTGTCTTGTGGCATCTTTGCTACACTACCAGGTACAGGTCAAGGGAAACCAATCCTCTAACCTTAGAAAAAAGATATTCAGAAGATATGGTCAGCCTTTCTTCTGCCCTCTGCACTGAGCAGCTTGATTTGTTTCTGTGTTCACAGGTACCTTGGCAAAGGCAGCAGTACATCAGCCCCTCATTCTGTGGCTTTCTCCTTTACATTTTGCAGGGGTGTTATCTGAAAATAGTCTTGCAGAGGAAGGCAGGCAAAAGAGGCCATCTGCAGCTTCAGCTGTCAGGCTGGTGAAGACAGGGGCAGGGAAGGTGTAGATTTAGATGACAGCTGCCCAGACAAGTGGCAGATGAGTGGGGAGCTTGGTGATGGAAAATTGTACAATGGAAATAGAAAAAAAATTAGAAAACAGGCCATAACTTCAAAAGAAAAGGAAAGGGATCAGAATAACCAACCCCAGTGCTCTCTTATGTTGGGCTTTACCCTGGGTCTCTGAGGTTGTGCTTCAAATGGATTCTGAGCTTAGAGAGGACTCCCACATCTCCGTTCCTCTGGTTTCTTTCCAGGGGCTATGAGCTGAAACCTCCCTGACATCTTTCCAGTGACCTCTGGAGGGCTTTGATCTGGGATTTCCCCATGCTGCTCTGCCTGTCCTAGCTGAATGAGTAGCTCCTCTGGTCCCACAGCTCTGCTGAGGCTGGTTGATGCCCAGACTGACAGCATTGCCATGCTGGTGGCTCCAATCACCTTGCATTCCTAGAGTGCTAGATCCCCCATGGAAGTCAGTCTTACTTACTTTGGGTGACAGAGAGCTCCCAGCTTATGGATGACTCCTTTCTTGTCTGAACTCTGTGAAATCAAGTGGCAAGAACAAGATTAGGCTCATTCAGAAATGCTGTCAGCAAGAAGCCCATGACCTTGCACCCCAGCGAGCAGTGATCTTACACTATGGGATGTGTTGATTAATTGTAGATGGTCAAAGTCACTTGTAAGCTATTTATCACAGTCATCATTAGGTGTCACAAGGGACCTGTAAGAGGCCTGCTTAAGAGGGATTGCTCCCATTTTATTTCAGTTTTCTTCATGCCCTAGTGCCATCAAGGACCCATGGCTGGATTAACCTCTTACTTACTAAGGCTGAAATAAATACACGGCCAAACCCAAGATCTAGGTACAGGGAAATACAGCAGCTTGCCCATGGTTATTGCCAGAGTCAGCAGCAGAACCCATATCATCTGAGCCCTGGTACCAAACCAGCAAGGGCTCTACTGATGCCTGCTCTCCTCATGAGTCAAACCATCAAAATGAGGATAAAGTCCTTGTGCCAGTGACCCAACAATTGAATGAGCAACACAAGGGCATCTGCACATCTACTTCGTCACTCTTGACTTCTGGATTCTGCCACTTGCACATTATTGGCATGGGCTTTGGGCCACAGATTAATATGTTGCTGGGAAGAGTGGAGGACAAAGAAGAACACATGCATAACCCCACTGAGCTTGCTTGCAAACCTATCCATAGTTGGCTGCTGTAGGAGTCATGACTCTCAAGAGTCATAAAAGATAGAGCTTCTTACTAGGACAAATGAAAACACTTTATCAGGTCAGGACTCCAAGTGCTAGGGCATGAGTGCTATCGCCTTCTTGATATTGCAAATCATACCTAAGGATCTGCCCAGAAAGGTCCAGTCATTTCTCTAGACATTTGCTGAATGGGTGCCTCCACCTGCAACTGAGAGGGCTTGCAGCTGTTGAGCTTGCACCTGGAACTGTTCCATTTTCTACAAAGGAAAGAAAATCAGAAAGGGCTGTTGGCTGAATTATCCTACTGTCCTTCACCTAAAACTTCTCTACATACCTAAACAGCCTCTTTGTCTTCACTGGGTTGGTTAGGTGAAGGGTTTGAACCAGTTCTTGGGATAAACAATCCTAACTATTCCCTGGGACTCTTCTGCATCAAGTTCCTTCTGATGGACACCTGACTAATGATGCCACAGTTTGCAGTCACTTCCGTGGGCATAAGAAATCCTTCCCCCTATGAAGAGGATATCCTCTAGAAGAGGAGGAATCCAGGGGTTGGCACCCATTGCAGTCCAGGAGCTTACAACTTGTTTGACTTTTGCCTCGACTATGGCAAACAATAGTGAACAGACAAATATCTCTCTTATCCAGAAATTGACTGATAGGGATGCTGTGCTGCAGTCCCTTGAGGAGAGCAAAAAATACCTGTGTCATATTTTGGGGAGAGAGGTTTCTCCCCCCCTTCCCCCCCAAAAAAAGGCATATTTATGGAAATCTGTAAACCCTCATAAGGTTTGGGGGTTTGTAAGGAGACCTGTAAAACTGAGGAGTAAAAAGGAGGAAGGAATGAGAGAGGAGAAGATAAAGTAATTGCCTAATGTGCGCCTTTAATGAACTAAAACATATTCTCCCCACAAAGGGCTCATAAGGGAAAAAATAGGATTCTTCATATACACCTTCAATCTAACACTGAATTATCTGTGGCAATTGGACCAGCAGCCTCACATGAGACCATCTTATAAAGAGGAAAGGATATTGTAAGACTACTGTATGCAAACGCACCCAATTAATTCAAGAGCATCATTGTTATTTCATTTATATAGCACCATAGGGGTATGCAATGCTTTACAGACGATTAGGGGCTATAAAAGTTTAGAGAAAAGATGAAGCAGAATGCAAGGAGCTGGCAACCAACTGGAGTACGAGCCCTGACTAAAAGCTCTCACCATGGTGTTTATGGTTTGTTTGTTTGTTGTGGTTGGTTGGGTTTTTTTTGGTTCAAGGAGTGTTTTTTGGCACTTATCCCTTTTTACAGGGAGGCAGAGACCGTTTAACATGATTGTTGGTCGTGTTCCAAGGTTGCAAAGTTAGAAAACATACTCATTAAAACAGGTCTGAAGAAACAAAACACAAACATACACGACAAGGAGCAGGGAGATAAATTTGAGATAAACTGTAAGTTATTTCCTGAGAGTTCAATGCTCCAGTAAATTGGCGGAGTAAACAGATACTGCATATGCCCAGAATTGACTGGCTGAGGCTCCAATTAGATGGGTGGTGTTTGAGACAGACATGCATAAAGCATATCCTGTCACTTGGTGTCCTGCATTTGCAGCTCAGGGATACTCTCGGATCCTTAGCTGGTTTTTACCTGACACGAGAGCACCCAAGACCAGGAAGCATCTTTCCAGCAGCAAAAACCCCATGTGACTCAAGATTCCAAATAGAGATCTTATTAATGGGACCTAGACAGGCTTTTGTACTGCAGCACTAAAATATTTCAGGAACAGCTGGACCTTAAATCTACCCAGAAGCCATACAATGAGAACATAGCAGCTTTCTCAAGAAACATGTATTTTTCTCATAGCAGCATATGACATCTGTGCTCTGTAAATGGCACCAAGCCAGGATTTTAAGAATGAGTTTTACTGTATCAGTCATGATCTCAAAGTAGGTACATCTTTAAAGGTGCAGGGTTTTTTTAATTGTCTTTTTTTTTTTTTTTTTTTTAAAATAAGCCTTAGGAAAGCTTCTTGTTTGTTTTGTTTTAAACAGGAAAGGTCTTTGAAAAATCTGTTCATTTATCTTCCTTCTAATGTTTTCCATCTACCACTTTTATCAAAGTGGTCACTCAAACTTTTTTAAAAAGTAAAAATTGGAAAGTACAAAAAGCCTTTTTTGTTAACTAGGAAATTCTGTATCAATAAGCATTTTTGTTAAAAATCTTGACTGAAAAAGTGACACATCTTTTTTGGTAGGGTAGAAAGTGGGAAACAGGTCCTTCCTCCACAATTCAAGGCATTTTAGCTTTCAAAGTTTCAGAATTCTCTGCTCAGCCCCTGCTTTTTCTATCAGGTCTGGAGTAATTCCTGAAATGGTTTTTACATTATTTCCCAAGAAGATATGCTATTTGTTGCTATTGTCCAAAGCTACCACCAGTGATGACAGGTCAGCTAAAGCTTAGAGACTAGTATTAGTGCATTTTACAAGATGGTCTCTGGATTGAAGTTTGCTGTGCTAAAAAAAAAAAAAAAAGGCAAAAAACCCCTTCCTACCAGTATCTCTAACTATTCGGGCAACTATCCTCTAAACCAGTTTTATTATAGAAAATTACACCTGGATCATCTCTATCTTTCTATTGAGATGCTAATGTCTGTTTAAACCTATCTTATACTACTACAGTTTATTCCTTGTTCCTGTACAATATAAAATACATTTATACTGATTTTGCTGCATCTATGCTAAGGGAAGTTATACTGCGGTGACTCTTCCAGTATGTTGTAGGACAGAGTGAAAGATTTCTGGTTGAAGCTACTGGTAAAGCCATTAATTTTGTGGGGGAAGGGAAAGGAATTGAGAAAATGCTGCATTTTTTTACTTAGAACAGTACTTTTGTGTGTGCGGGTATGTTTGTGTTATTCAAATAATAAAAAACCAGCAGCAACAAACATGCTGCCTAAACTTTTCCCTGCCTTCCTTTAAACAATGCTAAATGCTGTCCTTCAGTAGCCCACGCAGTCAAATATACAGCTAAATCAGCTTTTCATTCTCTTGACCAGGATCCACAAACAGTGCTGTGGAGTACCACTCTCCATGGAGGCTGTTCGCCTGGCTCGCAGGAGCGGCGTCTCCAGCTGCCTCCATACTGACCACAGCAGTCTCCTGTGAATCTCCACTCTTTTGAAGTGACCTGCATCGCTTAGCAAATTCCTGCTCCAAAAAATTAAAGGGCAGTAACTTCACCATTTCTAGTCTGGTCTACAAATACCTGTTTGCTCTTCACAGCTTGGCCCAGAGCACCAAATATGTGATGTTCCCCACTTAGTTATTTACCCCTGCAGTTCTTCAGCTGAGTCATGAACCTAACCTGGGACTTTGCTTCTGACAAAAAGGCTGTGGCTTTGCTGGTCTCCACAAAGAGCTTCTAGAAAATCCATCCTGAGTTTCCTTGGAAACAGCGTATGATCAACATAATGCTGCATGGCACTTGACCATTCATCTCCATGGTGGTTATAAAAATCCCATCAGAAAAAAGCCTTCAAGCTTTCTTATCCCATTAAAAAAAGAATCCAGATACCAATCTTTTGATTCAACAGTAAAACAAACAATAAAATTCTTCATTAAGCTAATTGGGCCAATACTACTGAAAAACATGATGGGCCTAAATCTAAATGCTAGCTCCAAACCCAGGAAGATGAGATCTGAGGCAATATCAATTGGGCCTGTGGGGCTTGTCTACTTGGTAATTGCCATCAGTTATGAAAAAGGGGTTTTCAACCTTTTTAGTTTTGTGGCACCTAAAAGTTTGCTACATGTTTCACAATGGAGGTGTGGGCCTTAGCAGAGTAAGCCTGAGCTTCCTGAAATAAGCCTATCTTAATAACTGTTTCTGAGCTCACTTGGATCCACACTGAGCAGCCTGGAGAACCTAGTAGTACTCTTCTACAGGGGAATTATGGGACAGCTCATGAATAGATGGGGTTCATTTTCCAACTACAGCCCCTAATGTGACTAAGGCTCTTTTTCTTTTCCTTAACCTCTTGAGTCCAGCATGGAGAAAATGTGTGTTACAAAGCCATTAGACAAAACAGTGAGTCTTGGAAATAAGTGGTTTTTTTTCCTCATCTTTTGTTTGTCATTAACAGTCTTCTCAGTAACTACCATTATGGCAACACTGGGCCACGTGACAGAAGGTAATGAAAATGAAGAGAAGAGGGGAAAGTTACTGCACTAGAACAAACTCTGTTATATTGCAGATTATATTACAAGTGAAAGGCACATGACTGCTTTGCCTAAGACTGTGGTGATGCTATGGGAGCCTTTCTCAGTCCTAAGCTGTTCATTAGCATGGAGAGATTTTGATTTAATAACTGTGATCAAAATCCCACTGAATATGCTGGTCATTATGTACCCAAACTGAAAATGCTCACCAAGGTTTATGATCTTTGAGTAAATTTAAGTATTCATTAAAAGGACCAGCTAGTATATCAGTTACATAAGGAAAGCATCCAAATGATACTGTTGTCTGAAAAAGCCCTGACCTTTCAGAAAGCAGTTGGTAATGCTGTGCCAATGAAAATAGCAGCTAAAGATGTTAAGGAGAATCTGAGTGTAATACATTAAGGAGTGACCATACTTAACGAGTAATAAGGTAAATCATTATGAGAGAGACCTCATTCTGGTTGAAGGGCTCCTATAAACACAAGGGCAAAATCAAAAGGTATGGGAACATCATGGCTTCATCTATTTGAATAAACAAATGTCAGGAAACATTCCCAAGCACTTGAACCTCATAACCTGCATTTTTCAATTGTTAGAGCAATTCCTGGCATGGTTTGGACCCAGCCCAAGTAGCATTCTCCTAAACAAATCTTGCACACAGGGTGGGAACTCACCGGGTCCAGGGTTCATTCCCAGTTGGCAGTTTGGATGTGGCGCTCTGTTTTGGAGGTTAAGAAAGCTTAATGATATGGAAATTGGCTATTCCATGCCAGCTGGGATCAGCACCAGAGAGGTCATGCCATATATAAGAACGCTAGCTATATAGTGAGTGCTTGGCAAGTTTCCTAGAGCTGGATTCATAGAAGAATCACAGCAAACAGGGTGGGAAAGCAACTGAAGAGATCATCACCTTGGGTCCATCTCCTGTGACAGGAACTGCTTTCGTTATATAGTTTTTATACTGTAGCAGCTGACATGAGTTCTGGTGAAAATGTACCATAGAGCAGGACAAACAGGGTAAAGACGTGTGTTAACAGTGAACAGTGACAAGCTCAGAAGTTCCTCAGAATTTATAACAAGATCCAAGGCCTCCATTGCCGCTCAAGGCCAGTACTTCCAAAGCAAACACAAATTGACCAGACATAGGCTTGCAATAGTGGCATATAGACAAAAGAGAAACTCTAGGGCACTGTCAAAGTAAGAGCGATGTTCAAAGGGCATATGGTTACTAACTGTGTGGAATATGGAGGAACTCCTCCCCTTGGACATCGTATCCAACTGGACTGAGGCAAAGTCAAGGGCACCGTGAGCCAGGTTTTCAGAGGAACTTGGCATCCAACTACACTTCAAAATAAGCAGGTAATTCTTTTGAAGATGCTGATACCTACTCCAATTTTAACCCTAAACAGGAGCTGCTTGATATAGACTCAGGACATCTGAGGATATGTCCTAAGCTGAAGAAGCCAAGTGCTTGAAAAAGCTGCAGCGTGTTTGCCAAATCTACTATTTACAAGTTGTACGTGGCAGAGTCTTCTGTATATTAGCACTGAGAGATATTCTAGTGCAATTTAAATGAAAGTTACCAGTAGGAATGACCTGTGATGTCAACACATGTGAGACTGTTATCCTTTTTACAATAACTGATGCCAATTAATTGCCTGTTGTTTATGAATCCAAGAGTCTTTGTGCAAGAGGAAACTCACTATGGCCTTGAAGCCTGGGAAGCACCAAAGCTGGTGTAAACAAAGTAAGACCTTTACCCATGAGACCTTATGCTCATAATGGATAAAACAATAGGGCCAGCCGCTCTCTTCCTAATTCCAGAGCGAGATATCTCATGGCAAAAGAGAAAGTTGCAGAAACAAGGTCCTTGTCAGCACTCTATCAGCATAATATCACAGACCTACTGGCTGGCATAATACTGATGACTGGTTTTCCTGCCTGCCATGGCACACACGGGATAGTTTACCCTAAATAAGAGGAGTAAGAGTATTCAGTCTATGCCAGGCTTGGCATCCTAACAAATGCACAATTAGCAATGGAAAGCTGTAAAGAGTCACTTTTAAATTAGTCATGTTTCTTGGGGCAAAGGTAATTGCTCTAGTAATGTTAAACCTTTCTCTCAGTGCTTATATAGACTGAGCATTGACGAGGGCCGTCTCACGCATTGGATCCAAGTTGTAATTCCCAAAAGGTTGCAACAAGCTCTTTAAGAGGGATTATGTGACACTCATCTTCAAGCGGTTGGGATGAAATCAATGGCTCGAAGCCATCTTTGGTATCCTAACACTGAGCACTAAAAGTCCAACTCTGAATGTGCCTAATTGGGCCCATTTCTAACTACAAGAAGGTGAAAACCAAGGTTCAGCAATCAATATAAGTTATTAAGAATATGCAATCCTAGTAGATAAACTGTGGGCTAAAATTAATTCCAAGGTAGCTCTATTGACAAGCATCATTCAGGTAGCTATCCTCCAGCAAATGCCTGCCAAGTAGAGCTTGGGTGGTTTCTTATGCCACTCCACATGCACAATGCAAGATTGAATGGGACAAACCCAACATTTTCCAGTGAGACAAATATTTCTTTCAGAATTAAACACCAAATAGCTTCTACCACAAACTTGTTGAAGATCCAGTGTACTTCCAGGTTATTAGCCTTTTTATGCGACCTGGACACTGTCCAGCAAGTGGCTACAGAAAACACTCCATTGAGAAATACTGGAGACACAAATGGCTGCTCTAAACTAAGTGGATGAAGAAAACCATTACAGCATCCTGTTATTTAGAAGACTTCAGAAAACTTCAGTTTCTACAGCAACAGCATAATTTCAAAGAATACCTAGTCCAGAGCAACCCAAGTTCAGCTAAGATTGGTTAAGGTCAGCTAGTTCTTCTAGTGTAGACAGGAAGCCAAAGAGTTGCTGTACCAACCTGGCAGTCACTTCAGACTGACAGCAGAGGACCCTAACCCAGAAAATAGCCACAATCCTTCCCCACTGTTCCCTGCTCATAAAACAGGCTAGGCATGCTATGAGATCCAGCATGCACCGGTACAAGGTGAACTTACTCTAAAACGGTCAGAGGCTGCGCGCTATCATAAGAGGAAGAAGCCATTTCAGGCTGTCCGTGACAGCTTTCTTGTTCAATGTAGACGCATTTAATTAAACTGGAAACCAAAAAGAGAGGCCTGACTTTGTAGGCAGGATAACAGCAAAGACTTCAAAGCAAAGGCATTATGTTCTCCATTGTGCAAGATACAAGGGGAGGAAAAAAACATTCTTTCACTCTATCAAACATAATAAAAGGCTGAGTTAAGAAGCACAGAAAAAAACATCTGGTTAATTTAAGGTGAAATCAGAAAAGAAAAAATACAAGGGCTTGCCCGGTTCTCAGAGTGTCATCACTCTTGCTGATTTTAGATGGTACACTGGCTACTCAGCATCTCTGAAATTGAGATCCAAAAAGTGAATGGGGCTGTATTGTTCCTTCTCAGCACATTAGAAGTGCCATATTGAATCTCAAATAATCTTCAATTACAGTGTAGTTGGTTCAAGGGGTTACAGGGAACAACACTATGTGTGCACCCTGTGTTGCATGCATTCTCACAGGCACATGTACTAAGTAGCGAATGCAAATGCATTTAGACATTATAAGATTATCCACAAGTCTTGTTGCCTTTTTTTCTTTTTCCTCTTTAATCTGTGTGCTGGAAAAACAGCAACGTTAATAGAGGGCTCTGACCATTTCCTTCACTGGGGTGCCTCAAAGGAGAGTCAGGGCTAAGGCAAGATCACATCAGGACCCTGCAGCACTCCGTCTGGAGGTTGGGTCAGGCTGGTACAGGCAGAGGGAACACGATCTGGGAATACATGGAACTGACAAGATGTTTTAAAACCATCTCTGTGTGTTCATCCACAATTCCCTTTCCCCACTCAATCCAGCTGGTAGGTCCAGTCAGACACACAACAGCAGTGTGACTTCCTAGACTCAATGATCTTGAGGGTCTTTTCCAACCTGATTGATTTATGATTCTATCCTGCCTGTGGGTGTAGATGTCATAAATGCTGGTGAATATGAAAATTGAAAAAAAATAACCCTCTGCTCAAAGGTGAGGAAGGTTTCTTGGGAAATTTGCAGTTATTGCAACCCCAAAGAGCCAGTATTCCACCTTCCCTATGCTGGATTTCTAAGGAGCCCAAGCAAACCTCTTTCATATGGAAAGAATTCTCTCGACTGACAAAAAACATGCATACACCAGTGCTCTGTTCCTTTCAGCATCCAGCTCAAAAACAATACCACAGCCTGTCCTTTCAATTTTTTTTTTCCTAAATTGTGGAGTGGTCAAATGGTCCTTCAATTACATTTTGGTCAACTTCCTATAACTATACCCTTGTTTTGAATAGAATTTAAAGAAGAGTGGAAGGCATAAAAAGAAAAAAAAAATAAAGAGAAGGGAAGAGGTAAAGAGATTCTGACAAGAGATATGATTGATGCTGTGTGTGCTTTATCTTTCACAGCTTATGTAATATATATATGAGAAATAGTTAGTTTGATAGTTAAAGAAACTAAATCCCTGTCGAGGATAAAATACATCAGGGACACAGAACAATTCTTCATCTGGTTTGGCTATCATTCACTTTCCAGCCTACTGGCTGTCTCCCAGGAGAATTCATAATAGATCAGAGGCAATGATCCTCTCTCCTCAAGCCCCCGCCGTTTCTTCCCTCCTTCCCCATTTCTCCCTCCCCTCCAGCCACCACCATCTTCCCTGCCCCATCCTGCCAGGTCCCTGCCTGGGGCTGTGTAAAAGGAGTGTGCAAAAGCAACAAACCTCTGGAGAAAGCACGCTGCGTGGCTGCCAGGAACCGGGATGAAGGAGAAGAGGCTGGTCCATGCAGAGAGCCCGAGGCACTGTGCCGTCCTCATGTGCTGCTCGCAGCCCCTTGCTGACTGTTTTACAGGGAGCAGCAGGAGGAACGGGGGAAGCAGAAATAGAGTCTCTCTGGAGACTTGAGTAGAAAAGTCAGGGATTCAAAGCAAAGGTGAAGCCAAAGCAATGCGACTGAAATCTCTGAATGAACACTTTCCCCTCAGCACTCCTCCTTCCCGTAAATGCTGTATTTTCCCTCTGCCTCTCAGCATCTCACCTCCCCATCACTGCAGGGAAAAATGCTGCTGCTGTCAGGAGGACGATGGCCAGGAGGATCCCAAACCCTTTGGAACCCTCTGCTTCTAGGACAGGTGTCCCACCACAGCCTCTTGTAAAAGCACATGCTCCCAAAAAAGTCAAAATTAGTTGTTACAGGTAGGCCTGTATAGTTTTGGATGCATCATTTCTTTAGTTCCTTAGAACTTTGTCAGACTTGATTTGCAAGAGTGGATATCTGTAGTGAACCCTGCTGGGTTTTTTTTGTGTTGGGTGCTGTACACTGAATGATCAGCTGCCAGATCCAGGCATCAGCAGGAGTGTCTCTCAATGGGTGAGACACAGTGAATCAGAGGATGGCAAGAGGCACAGATTAGTTCTAAGATCCCTTATGGGGATGGCTGCAAGAAAAGGGTCCAAGCTCTAGAGTCAAGGAAGAAGCTCAGCGTGGATGTAGCACGTGCTAGAGTATTGGGGCTGTGAATCAGTGGAGGAAGTGTGAGAGACTGGAGACTTGATGGAGGAAAAACAGAAGATGAATGGTCAAGAAAAGAGAAATGGAAATAGTTGGACAAGAGAATTAGTAAGGAGACAAGCTTAAGGAGTAGAGAAAAATCTAGTCCTGCTCAACAAGGAGTCTAGGGCTCGTATGAGAAGTCCAACAGAGACAGGGACTGATGGGGTCCATTGGAGGGGAAAGGCTGAAATTCACCCATCTGAAAGATGTTCTCTTCACCAGGAAAGTGCTGGAGCAGACAGTAGATGCCACAAGATGCATCAATAGGGGTCCCGCAGGTTACAGGTAAGTGAGGAAGAGTGCCATCAAGTGGCATATGGGACCACAGCCATAGGGATGCTGCCTCCACTGAGGGATGAATTCACCCAGGAACAGATTTCAGCCCCACAGTGAGATCAAGAGGGATGGTGGGAGGTTAGTGAGGGTAGAGCAAGACAGAGAAACCCCACCCTCTACCTGCATAGCCCATTGACACCTAGCATCATTGTATGTTAGGATGTATCAGTATTTGGGGGGAGGTGTCAGCACCGTGAAAGAGTCAACTGGCAGTGCCCCTTGCTAGTGAAAAGTCTCCCTTCATGTGGGGATTTTTTTTGGCTATGTGGTACAAGATAGCTCTATACACACTCAAGCCAACAGTTTTAAACTGTTTGATTGTGCTGAGAAAAAAAATAAAAAGTAGTAATTAACTAGGGAAACATGGGAAAAAGGGACTGCCCAATTCAACAAGGCAGTTTCTCAAAGGCACAGAGCTGGCACAAGTAGTCCAGGAGGCCACTGTCCAGGGAACAAGCTGGTTTTGTGCCATCCTTTTCACTAGCTGTATCACACAGAAGCTGCTGTTTCACCTCACTGCAGCATCCCAGAGCCTCCCTTCCAATATCCAGTGATGATTCCCATCCTTTCCTGAGGCACGAGGCCTGCCAGGAAAAGTTCGAGTGAACCACTCCAGTTGGCTTCATAATCCTCCAGAACATGGAGAAATCCAGCCCCTCTTCCCAAAACCTCAAGGCAGCCATGAGAGCAGTATACAAAGATTGCAGCCTGGAGTTCAAGTTTCCTCATCCCCCTTCCAAGCACAAACTGAACAAGAGTTTAGGTGAGGTTTCCAAGCCAGGCCATTTTTTTCAGGCATCTCTTTCCAACAGCAGTTCATTCTCACTCCCCTTGGCACAAAGCCGAAGGGACCATTTATTGCTAATGGTAACTGCAGGCTCCATGTCAAAAGCAGGCTCTTCATATGAATGGAAATACCTTGTAATTACAAATCTAAGGACAGGCAGGAAAGGAAAGAACCAAGAAAATCCCACAACCTCAGAGCTGCAACTGTCTTTGGCAAGAAATACAACCCAAAATGCATTCAAAGCACTACATGTCTATCAAAGCCTATTAAAACAAGCAGGAAATAGGAGGTCCCCTGGCAGTACAGCATGTGTATCCATCAACATGAAAAGTGGGGCTATACCCTGAGCAGACCAGTATCTGCAGCTGGTCACCTGAGTTTCAGGCATCCACAGGTGAAATCTATAATGCAGCCCTAACTGCATCATCTCTAAGGGGAGGTTTTCCATTAGCTCTTTGCAGGAAATGTAGCAAACAGTTTCACTGAAAGGCACCTCTTAAACACATTTACATAAGTAAGCTTTCACTTATAAAAAGCAGCCTCAGTCAATCCACTAGGGCTTTCCCATCACCCCCTAAACTTAACAGCATATGATTGAAGAGCAATGGACTAAGCAGCTTCTTCCCTAATTGCTCCTCCAAAGTGACTTTATGCCCTGGGTGGTTGTACAAGGTGGGGTTTCTCCTGCTCAGGTTCAGGGAACTTGAGGCTGGCCTATGGGCCAACTTTCCTAAGGAGGTTCATTACACCAACTCCTACTACATTATTTATCATTTGTTTGCTCAGCTCTTTTAATTGCTTTCTTACTAGCATTAGACTCCCTGCAGTCTTCTCAGCAAGGCATACGCTTCTTCACCTCCTGTCCTGTAGCGTGGAGCTCTGCCCCTCGGACACCTGCTGCGTGTGTTCCCTCCTGGAGGTGAAGGCAGCATTTTGGGGCAGAGGGGAGCAGATCCAGATGCAATGGGAAAAGGGACACATTGCCGTGCAACGTACCATCAGCTGACTTTCTCTTTTTGGGTGCTCAGCTTTGCCTCTCCCACTAATTCACCTTTCCCCAACTGCCTCATAAGCATCATCATACCCTTTCTGAATTAAACACTTCCAAGGATAGGCAAGAATTAGTGTGTAAGTCAGTGTTTAAGACCCCATATTCTATGAACCATCAGCATCTAGTACTTGGCTTATCACTAGATGTCAGCTCTTAAAAATCACAATTATGAGGAAAAGCAATTTTAAGTCATTATCATAGACTTTCTAAAATGCATTTGTTTCCTTCCAACCCCCATCCTTCTTCTCTCAAGGTCTATGCAATTGAATTTATTGGGACAGCCTGTCTTAATAGGCAGGAAGAAATAACACCTGTACAATGCTCTGCCTTCTCAGTACTCCTAAAAATGATTCTTCCAGTGCAGCTTTTTTTTAATTTTTTTTTTTTTTTTTTTTTTTTTCCCCACCCAGTGAAACATGCAGGCAGGATTGAGAGGGTGCAAATCTTTTGCTAGTGTTCCTCTGGGCTGACTGGGCTCCACTGTGCCTCAGCAGCAGGGCTGTTCCGAAACCATGCTGCTGACAAGTGCATACCACAGTGTAATGCAGTCACTATATATAGTCTGTAAAGAGCTTTTGGAAACCATGAGGAAAAGAGCTATTTGATGTACAATAAATTATTAATTGTTATTAGTTACTATCTTGACAGGTTTCTGTTGCTCAGCTATCCTCTATCCCCAATTTGGGGGAGGGGGTGGCTTCTCTCCCTTCTTCATTCTTGTTTCTCCCTTTTCCCTTTTGCCCTGGCCCACTTTGGGACCAGCTATCTCTGCATCTCTTTGCCCCTTACTGATTGAGGACAGCCTGGATCTCAGCCTTCCTCCAACTTCCCCATACACACACAGTGATTGGAAACAACAGTGCAGTAGCATCTCAGAGCTCAACACCACAACAGAAACCACTATAATGTGGATTCTGCCTTCACATCTAAAGCAGGATTTCACACAGCTACCCCCTTGTATTGACCCCAGTACCTTATGTCAGAGAAAAGCATAGTAGTTTGGGCCATTTACTGACAGCATTTCATCTCTTGCATTTATTATATGCCTGGAAAAGCATACATTCCTTTACAGGGTTTAAGCTCATGTGTGCCTCTTGTGTTGCAAGCAGCAGGCTCATGCAGGGCTATGTGCATGCCGGCTTTATCCTATGTGGAAAGGCTTGGTATAGGGAATGCAAGTATGGCAGAGGTGAGAGGTAGCTGGGAGGCAGTGCAGCATCTGCCAGGACCGAGCAGAGTGCAGCTCAAGGCCGCCTGTCCTCTCTGCTTAGATAATGGGACTCTGGCAGCCTCTCACCTGTTTGTGAGGTTACAGCTCTAAAACATACTTTCCATTGTAATTCTCCAAGATAAAGTTAAAGCCAGGAGAACACGTCCCTTTACTCAGCTCTGCCTGATAGGCACATGCCCTGCAAAACACAAACTGCTGTTCAGGGGAGAAGTGAAGCAACTGTGAGATTAAAGCTGACGCTGTGTGGCTGCAGGATTACTGTAACCACAACTCTGTTCTGAGCCATTCTATATATGGCCTCATGAGCCTGTGCCCGGAGTCACTCCAGCCCCCAAATGAAGACAGGAGGGAGGACTCGCTTGCCCTTGTCCCCAAAACAACAAGCAAAGCCTTTAAAACCTTCATACAAAACCAGAAACAGTGCTTTCTCCACGGGCGGGGGGGGGGGGGGGGGGGGGGGGGGGAGGATATTAAATTTCATTTTGAATTTAAAATGCAAACCTCAAAACATCACACAAGAAAAGCACAATATAGGGTGAGGCTCTGTAAGTGGCATGCTTGGAGTCACGAGTCTTAAAGGCAGCAAAGGGTGAAGAGGGAGACTTTGCCGGCAGAGGCATCACACAGGCTACCTTGAGCATGAACAGCAGCTCCATCTAGCACATGCCCCAGAACACTGCGTCTATTTGCTTGTCTCATCATTTGAAACAGACACACTATTCAATTTACAGGGAAGCAGGAGGCCTCCTGCCTTTACCACACTATGAAAAATGTACCCCATTGTCAGCCATAAGTGCAGCTGTACTACTGTGAATATGATTTACCTGCCAGGGCTGATGAAGACAAACCAGCTTTGGTGCCATTTCAGAAGCCAGGATAAAATCTGCCTGGGCGAGTTTGGGGGAGGGACAACCACCTATACTATCCATACTTTTATGTGCAACTACACCCATGGCAACTGTGCATGCAGAAGCACTGAAGAGTGCAAAGGAGGTGTACGTGCACATGAGGCAGTATATGAAGTTTTTTCCATGTCATTTGTTGGATATAAAGCACTTAAAGGTAGGGTTTAGAAAAGCATTTCTAGACAGATGACCTGATTTGAACAGTTAATTCCAGACTTTAAGCCAAGAACAAATAACTGGAAATACCATCACCTAGCACTGGATTCATGAAGATTAATTGCAAGATAGGGGGCATTCCTCATTGTAGAGAAAGAGATGGGAAGAGAATAGCAAAGGCAGAAGACCAGCATTTTTGCATCCCTGTTCCAGAAAAAACACGGGGAACACTTTTCATTTTATTCTAGAGAAAATAACCGGTCCCCAGAGTGCGTGTGTATACTCCCTGCTTCTGTGAAGAGCGCACCAGAGTGTAAAAACAGAAATTCAGAAGTAGAAACGAAATAGATTTTTTTTTTTAAGTAGCAAACTTAAAACATTGTGAAAGGTTAGAATGATTTAGAACACCCAGTCTGGGTGGCCACGCTTGGCTGTTCTCTCAGTACGTGTGAGGTGACTCTGCACACAGGGCTTTTGCAATGGCCAGAAAAATTGTGCTGCTTGCAGCCTCTTTCATTTCTTTGCTATCTTTATGAGAGGCACACGAGAGAAAGTTACCTGCTTGCCATACAGGGACATGGCACAGATCAGTTCACGCTTCTCTGTCACAGTAAAGGCAAGTGCAACGTGGACAGAATAGCTGCTCCCCTATCTCGTGTGAGGAAAGAAACGTCAGCCATGCAGCCTGTTGTTCTTGCTTAATTTTCTCCAAGTAGGTTGCGACCAATTGAATGCTTTGTAAATCTGTTGGTATGTAGAATGGCTTGGGTTGGAAGGGACCTTCAAAAATCGTCTAGTTCCTTGTATGTCTGTACCCTTCTATAGGGCTGTACATATGCAGCTACCTATAATACAACACTATGATAGCCTCTGTGGGCTTTGCCATTTCAATTATATTATTGTTGTCAAGCTGTGGGTGTGCACCTTCTTCCTATTGGAAAGACTCTGTGGTATCACTATCAGTGATATCTAATTGGTTACCAGCATTCCGTTATCTTGATAAAGTAGCTGTCACAAAGGTGACATCCTAGTGTCAACACGACTGATTGGCTGGCATTGTGAAAAGTAGTTACCTGGCATATAGTCTGCTTTAGTAGGAGATAAACTAAATTGCAGAAGATCATTTTCTTCAGCACCATCCTACACACAGATCACAGAGATAGGAAGAAGGTACTCAGTCACTCTAAATTCAAAATTGCTACAAAGGAAGCGAGCAAAGCTCAAACAGCCTCTAGGCAGCCAGGAACTAGCTTATATATACCTCCACTAAAGAGATCCTTTGTTATCCTTTTGCATCAGCTACAAAACTTGGAGAATCAGAGGGATTATTAAGAACATGAGAGGTAGTGGTAATATTATCATGAGTGGGTGGACAAACTAGCATTGTCATGACAGAAACTGGACTACAACTAACATTGACCAAATCTTCTTTGGTTTGTTGGCCCAGAAAATTCCATATCAGGCAGGAAAAAAAAAATCATAATGGCATATACACAAGGGGAGCAAAGTAACAATGGCAGTTGTATTAGGTGGGTTCAGGTTGCCACTATATGTGGTCTACAACAGAAAATAGAGCCTTTCCTCAAAAGACAGAATTATTGTGGGGGCCATTGAGATAAGAGAGATGAATGACAGTCCAGTCTCATGACTGACTCTGTAGAGCAAGGATGTTTACTGAGGTATCGCTAAGCTCAGGATAGTCCTGATAGTTTCAAAAAGCCCAAAGTCAGGGATCAGCTAAGGAAAGCAGGACTCACATTGGCTCTCCCTCCTGGAGTAATGCCTGGCATATAGTACTCTTTGGTTGCTCCAATCAAATAGACTGTTTGAGAATATTTTGGTATTGTTATTCAAGTTGACAGCTATGAATGACCGTCAGAAAGTCTACCCAGGCACATAAAGAAAACATCAGCTGAAGCTGTTGTCATCAGTAGATTTAGGAGTATGGTGTTCAGTTAGTTCTGTTGCTATTGAGAAAAGAAGCAAGGGAACATCAAGCAACTTGAATGAAACAGAAAATAGACTTTTGGAAGAATACAACCTTAATTGACTCTTCTCTAAGCAAAGATGAGCTGATAGTGAGCTGCAAGATGGGAAATGAACAAGAGGTGCATAAGATGACTTTCCAGGAACTGTAGTTACAGTTCATCATGTTGTTTTCACCATAGTCAAGACCACTTGTTAGGATTGTCAAAAAAATACCCTCCAGCCTCTTGATCCTTAAATTCCACTATTATTGAAAACTGTTCCATTGCCAGTGCTGCCCTGCCTACAAGAGAATGACAATGGTAACATGTTTCATCGTCCTCTGGTTCATGCTGTCTGAATGCAAGTACACTGTGATTTGAAGATCAGATGATTAGCAAAAATGTAGTCACAACCAAAGCCTGCACTTGCTTGTCAATCTAGGCACCAGCCACATTCAAGAGGCTGAATATGGAGCTGAATCCTGCTTGTGGAGTAATAAGATTTGAAGCAGGTGAAGGAGAAGGGCAACTCCTCATTCACTACTATAAGAGACAGCAGACCCCTGGCAGGTCCACAGTTTGGCTGCACCTCTCATTTGGAGAGTAAATCCTGGGGGAGAGGTGAAGCTGAAATTTATAAAAATAGCATCCTCAGATTATAATGCTTCCTATTTCTGAATCCTCCCTTATCACCTCGGCAAGAGCAGCAACAAGATCTTCTGTACACAGCAGGTAATATGGAGAACCTACACATGTGGTGAGTCAGAATATTCAAGGTAGAACAGTGAATTTCCATTCACATCTCAGTTTTTAATTGTGTCTAAATTTCTCAATAAACATCTTTTCTTCCCCAAATTCAGCATGACTAGATCAATTGTCAGCGTAAAGTGCTTCTGGGGGAAAATTATATGTAATTTGGAAAACCTTTTTTAGAAATATAAGTCTTGTAAAAGTAAAAAAAAAAAATAAATTCTAGTTCCTTCAAAGGTTTATCCACTAAACAGAAGAAAACAAGCTATGTCTGTAAACTCTACATTTGTTTTATTCATTGCTTTCCCTTCAGGAAGATCTATATGCAAGATTCATTCCTGAAAGGACAGCAAGGCCCTTTCTACACTAAGAAAACGTGCTCTGTATTGATGTAATTACATTGGTGCCAACTTCCTTAATGTAGGCAGCACTTCAGTTGACCTTGGAAAACATGAAATCTCTCCAACAGGTTTACAGACTTGCTGGAGGTTATGTGGAGTATGTAACCTCTAAAAACTCTAGTCTTTATGCTAGTTAGTCAATATAGCAGAAAAGTTAACTCACCTCATATTTTTCTTGTGCTTGTCAGACAATATTCTAGGACTATAGATGGAGACGAAGAATTTCTGCTCCCTTCCTGGGCAATAGCTACTTGCTGTGGTATCTTTTCTTCAGTCCTGCACTTGGAGTCCAGAGGGAGGGCAGAGGGAAAGGAAGAATTGAGAGAATTGATGGTGGCTTCTCAAAGTTCCCCATCAATGTCAGATTCAAACCATTTCATGTCATTAGAAGTGGAGCAGTCTGTTGTCATTTTTCTCCTGTTTATATTGCCCCTGCAACCAGACAAAATAAGGAAAGTGAAATTACAGCTCTGGAGGGCTTCTCTTCCCTCCTTTTTTGTGCTTCTGTCATCCTATTTGACTGTTCTTCTTAGCTGCTCAGGAACTGTCACCTTGTATAGCATCCAGGGGGTCTCAGGCAATCCAAAGTGACAAAAAATAATATAGTGGATAAAATCACCCAAGAAGCAGATGAAAAGTGGTGAAGCCAATAGAAAAACAGCAAAAGGGAAGCAATGGGGCTGGATTGGTTGCAGTTATTGTTTGTGTGCTCTGGAAATATCACTAACAATGAAGAAGAGGCAATAAATTGCTTTGAAGCCCTCTATGATCCTTTCCCTATTCTTTGTCACCATGGAGGTGAACTGTGTGCACTGGAAGTTTGTCTCTCCCATCTTCCTGGGATTTAACAGATGTGGTAACCTTTGTGCTTTTTATTGTGCACTCAGGAAATAAAATTCCACTCAGTTAAGCCACATTGTGAGTGGAAATGCAGCCGTCAGCTCAGGTGGACTTAGAGTACAGCAGCTCAGAAAATCCAAATCAAGCAGCCTCTACACTCCATCAGGAGTTGAAGAACTGCTCCACTGTCCTTTACCTGCCCTGGCTCCCACCCTCTCATCGAACAGTAGCCTGCAGCTACTTAAACTAATCAGAAAACAAAAACCCAGATCCCATATCTCCCACTATCAGGTTTAGAGAGAATGACTTACCTCCTTGGCTTGGAGAAATGGTCACAGGTTGCATCTGTGAATACACAGCTTTAATGGAGCACCTAGAGTCCCAAAGGAGAGATGATAGAGAAGAGGTCAATCACATTAGATTCCTCCTACTAAATATTAAGGCAATTTTTGCCTTGAACAGTAGACTGGGCATCACTGAGGAGGGTGCTCTGTCTGTTTTGGAAAGGCTGGTGCATACAAGGACTTCCAGGCTGATCAATAAAGTGCCCATGATTCTGTGGCTCTAGCACCAATAAAAGCATTGTAAAATACAGAAATGTCAGTTACAGGGCATCTCAATCACATCTGAATTAAAGTTCTGGGCCTGTGTAGAGAGGAACTGGGGTAAAGATTAGAAGAAAGGTGTGATGTTCACTGGAGAAAAGCTTCCGATTCACTGTGTGGCCAAAGGAAGAGCAGCTCCCATGTCTCCACCATAAATCCTTTCAGGTGACCAGTTAATAAGCATATCAGGAGAGCCAGAAAGGCAAGTCCCCTGCCTCCTGAGGTCTGCCATCCTATGGTGCTTCCATGTGAGAGGAAGGTGGGAGCACCCCGGCAATGCTTCAGTCTGGCTCTGAGAACATGGGATTCCTCTCACTCTGGAACTCCTTCAGGGAACAATTCACTGGGCCCCTTGTTTGGGCACAGGGCCTTCCTTTGAACCTCATACCTCCACCACAGAGATAGTGGAGCTCCCTGGCTTGAGTGATGTTCACCATTTGAACATTCCTGACTTAGTGGGCATTTTTCTGTTGGGTAGATTGAGTGCTGGTATAAAGTAAGAGGAGTACTATTTCTGGGCAGTTTCAGCCTGGCCATAAATCTTGTGTCACAGATCAAGTCAAACTGGTAATAAATCTCTTAAAGCTTGTAAGACATGATGCCAGATCCAGCCTTTGGAAAAGGAAGTACAATTCCATTGACTGCCAACACTTGTTTGCATGAGATTTTATCTCTTTCTTTCTCACTATCCCCAATACCAATGCCTTGTCTGCTGTAACTGCCTCTGAAGTAAATGCTGCTCTGAAAAAGAGAACAGCAGGCTAGAGATGGCCAGAAAATGCCATTTCCATACTATTTTCTCAGATTGCCAAAAATTTTCATTTCACACCACGTATAATTCAGCTGGAGGCAGGGCAGGCTCAGGACAAAGCCACAGTGTCTGCATAAATATTCTTCTTAGTCATTTCTGCCAACACCTCCGAGGTCAAATTCTCTGACTGCCTAGCTTGTCTTAGAGCACCTGTGGGGCATCGTGAGAGCGGCCCCATCAACACACCAAAAAGAAATAATGCAGTACTCCTAGACCCTTAGGCACCTCTGGAGTTCCCCTGAATGAGTATGAATAGTCCCTGTCACAGGTTATTTCCCTCTGTAGAAACCTAATTTTGTGAGAACGTATACCAGAAAGCTACAGATGGTCTACATCATCACACTCACACTGTATCTCCCATCACTGGTCTCTCAGACACTGTCCACCAAAACCTCTTTATATATATATATATATATATATTTTTTTTTTTTTTTTTTTTTTTTTTTTTTTTAACACATTCTGGGGAACTCTCCACTTCCAGAGCTGCAAGAGCCAGCCAGGGAAGACACCTTGGTATAAATTCCCCAGCAGGCATATGTGAGACTGCTTAGCTTCTGAGTCAGTCAGCAATGAGTCATTGCCCACAGGAGGGGAAAAAAACCAAGACCTGTCAAAGTTGTTTTTCAAAAACAAGAAAGAATGATTCAAGCATAACAAATAGGTAGGCATTTGGCTGGATTGGGGAGGTCCTAGTTCTTGTTCCTGTATTTCCCATCTCCCACATCCCAGGTGAGTGCTCCAGCAGGCCTACACAAACAACTTCCTCCCCACTCATGACTATGGGGACAGCTCATACAAAGTGTAATAGCCCCCTCACGCAAGACTAAGAGCGAGCTTCAACTAGGGAAGCAAAAAAAAAACCGCATGCATGAGAAAAGCCATGACTGTTGGGAACAGAGGCAAAACAGGGGCTTTTATGTGACTTCCAGCTTCCTTGGTTAAACCCTTGGCCACCATGCTGTTTGGTACTCAGGTCCAGCTGGTCTCTTTCATCAAAAATACCCAGCTGAGACCAAAACCTCCTTCCAAACATGTTACATTTAAAACCAACCAGTTCTTTCTTGTATTTCAACAAATTGAAAGTCTGACACAAAACTGTCAGAAAATTCCCCATTGAGCTTCTGTAAAAGATGCTCCAAGAAACAGTGTTAGTACAAATATTATAAATACCAAGTATCCAGGCTACAGGTCAGCAAGAGGTAGATATAAAAGAGTCTGACCTTGTTTCTCAGTCTCCATATCCCATAATTATTCACTATGGAAGCATTCAACAAACCAACAGTTGTTCCTTTTCATTTAATCTTTTTGCCAAATAATAAGTCTTTCAGACAACCTCACTGGAATTATTTATACATACAAATGATCAGCTACTGGAAAATGTTTCTTTACCAGTTGTTGCTCTCCTTCATATTCCCTGTGTTCCCGCCACCCCTCATAGAGTCCTCTCTGACAGTATGGGAAGGCAAAATCAGCTTTTTAACTTCAGATGAGGGCATAAAGTTTTTGATAAACACAAGGGAGAAGAGAACTGTTTACTATTCTATGGAATTATACAGAAGTAATAGCTTTTTTTAAAAAAAAAAAAAGGCAAATGCTTTGGAAATCATTTAATTATGGTATAGACATCTGAGTGCCAAAAAGAAATTGCTGGGCTGATGGGAGGGCCAATAAGACCAAAAAAAATGCTGGGGACTCTGGAGGGACTGAGCAATAAGCAGAAGCATACTAAAATCAAAGCATCTAGAGCGTGGTCCAGGTAGCAGGGCAAGAACTGAATATTTTCATCTGTTGATATATTTGGATTGAATTTTTACTAAAAGCTTCATAACACCTTTCGCTATTAAAAGAAAACAAGAAGGAAAGATTAAGGAGTTGAGAAGTCAAAAGTACAAGAAAGTTCTGAAGAGAAAAAGCTTTCTTGATCTAGAATCTCATTTGACTAAGAAATTGCTTCCTTCTGCCCAGTGTCTTTCATTGCAGCTCCCAGAATATCAAAGAAGGGCAGCCTAGTTATGATGACTGGCAAAGGCCATTATTTAAGCTTGACCATTAAAACAAAGGAGAAAGATTAAGGCCAGCTGAGTTTACAGATAAGTTTGTAGCAAATGAGGTTGCTGTAAGCATAAGCAGCACTGACATCCAACAGTGTTCAGCTGAAGAAGCGAAGACACATCTGTGCTCCTAAAGGCATGAGAAAACAAAAGTGGAAAGCATTCCAAAAGACATAAAGACCTTTTTCTGGCTTTAACTAGTCCCAACAGATATTTATCCAACTTGGGTTTTTTTCTGAAAACTTCAAAGAAGAAATTCAATACCCTTCTCCGGCAATCTATTTTAGTGCTTAACTATTACTTACTGCTAGAAAGTTATTCCTAATGTGTATCCTAGATCATCTTGCTACGATTCAAGCCCATCACTTCTCATTCTTTCCTTGGTAGACATGGATAGCAGTTTTATCTCCACAGATACTGAAGGTCTAACAGCAAATTCAGCTTCCCTTACTGTCAGGCTTGGACCTTAATTACAAGATGATTTCAACTCTCACAACTCATATTTGTATATACACTATGCATATTTATGGCACATGCCAAAGACGACTGCTTTGAATGGATGGCTGTGAGGATTTTGTTGTGGTAGAGAAAACAAATTGCCATTGCTGGCATTATAGCACAAGAAACATTTTTCACACCCCCCCGTAAGTATTCCACACATACACATATATACACAGTTTTCCCATTAAGAGCAGTGTTGTTTACATACCCTGACAGTTCTGAGGGCAACCTAATGCTACCACAAGTGTACTCAGTCCACATCTGCATGCAACCACCCAAGTGCATGCAGAGACACAAAGGCATATGAATGCTTATGGATTTGTGGCACAGGCTTGCAGATGGTATAAATCAGTGTCGGTCTTACTCAGCCTAACTCCTATTCAGGTTGGCCATAAGGTATGAACAGACAAATATGTAGATCTCCATGTCTACACAGCCATATGGGCTGTATACCCAGGTGGGTGTGCATTGCATACCTTCCTGGCCTGCTGGATGCTGCAGTACAGCTGCCAGCCCGGCCACCCAAGGCACAAACTTGAGCACCATCAAGTTCCCATCAGTATAAAACTCTGGCTCAGACACTCAAAGACAGACTGTGAGCAGCACAGTGCAGTACAGCAGGGCCCTGTTGAACCAATTAGGGTTAACACATTTCTGGTTAATGAGAGGTGCCGGTCATGATTGTAAATTAATATTTTCCAGTGGCTACCCATGCACTCAAGTGTCAGTATTGATCAAACTTACCTCTGCCCAGTTAATGCTGATGGATTCAACAGCAACATACGCCTGCTCATCTGTTACCCAATTAAGATAAGCTCTCGACTCATCCTAATAGCTGTATTTATTGTCATCAGGAATATTGATGTATCCCTGTGCTAACTGCAAGCCAACATACACACATGAGCCCATGCAAAGGATGTGGTGTTGCTCTGGGAATTGCCCTAGGCTCAAAGCACAGTGAGAAAGCACCTTGTTAGCCTTCATGTTCTTTTGTCCAGAGAGGCAGTATTTTCTGTGGGGAAAAGGAAGGTAAAGGATCCTCCCCTTCTCTAGTCTTACTAGGATCCTCCTTTTCTCTAGTCTTACTAGACTAGATTTCCTACCCCTCCGCATCAGAGAATAAGCAGCACAGCAAGCTCCACAAATAAACTGCTTGGATCTTTAAAGATTAAAGCAAATGGAAGCCTCCTGTTGCATAGGGAGTCCAGCATGTGAGAAATGCTGGGCATGTAAGGAAAATGTCCTTTATGGGAGGAACCAAATAAGGATTAATGAGCATCTTTTTATATGGTTCTCTACATTTTTAGCCTGACTGTCTGAATCAGAAGCTGCTGGGTAGCTAATGGGCCTTGGGTAAGAGACATGACAGCAGCTGTCTGCACAAAGCAAACAAAAAAGATTGTAGGAAAATTTAATGTTTTCCTTGCAGTGCAAGGAGTTCATTCCTGAAGAGCCCATACACAATTTAGCCAACCCAAGACACACTTGCCCCTTCCTGGAAACACAGACTCCTGCCCCTAGCAAATGGGCTATTAAACAGAGCAAGAGATCAGGACCCATTTACTCACAAAAAGGTCATTCTAAACTAAAAAGAAAAGTGAGAGCTCAGAGGGGGCCAGTTCATCTCTGCAGCCAAAGTGCAGCCCTGACAATCCCAGCCAAAGTGCCCATCCTGTGCGGCCAAGATTGCATGCTGTGGTATATAAAGCTGAATTAGAAAAGAGGGTTGTAGATGTGACTCCTAATGCTCAACAAGTTAGAAAGCAGTTAACACAGGTCTTTTAGTGTGCAACACTGGCTTCTGTGCTTACTCATCAAGGATGCCTTTTCCCTGCCATCTGAGCACAAATGAGACAGCACCATCTGACTTATGCAGAGACTGAGTTTGGTCCCAGGGAACTGGTTGGAATCTCAAGTTATCAGTAAAAACCCGTCTGGTGGTTTTCATAAGTGGTCTTCCAATTTGACAGATGCTCCCAAGGCAACTTAAGGTCCTGGAAGCACCTTATTAAGCCACAGTTAATGGCAGCTCATGCTGAGTGACAAAAGTTTGAATGGGATCTTGCAAATAGACCCTTTTAACCCACCAGAGGTGGAACTTGCAAGCCGGCTGCCACAGAGTGATGGCAGAGCTCACGCTGTTGCTGCTTCTGTCCAATCTGTCCTTTAGATAAGTGAAGGACACCTATCTCCAGGGCTCTCCACTTAGTACTTTTCACCATTCACTAAATTAAAAAGTGAGCAATTGACAGCACACCTTATTAAATGACACTTCTCCCTTCTTCCCCCTACCACCATGGCCATGTTTTAACAGCCACAGACACTTTGCTGGTGTCTTTTTAATTTGATTTAACTAAAAAAATAACACACAAAGCCATTTGGCCTTGTGCCACTCAACGTACTGCTATAGAGTAGGCATGAGTTATAGGGTAATATTTCACACCCTGTTGTGTCTTATTACTTAACTAATAACAATATTTACCCAGGGTTTTCCCCGAGCAACTCAGACAGGTTTAAAAGAAATCTTGATTAAAGAATGACAGCCAAAGTATTGGATGTTAAGTATAAATAAGAGTAATGTGAAGAGAGTGGAAGAGTTTACTGTTGCATCCTGGTAGTTTGCAGTAAATCAGTGTAATATGAAAGTTCCTCCTTTACTGGGCCTCCCCACTTGCCAGATCTCTCACTGCAGCCCATGTAGAGAGCTGCCAGACATGTTACTTGCACAAGTGCAGCTATTGTGGGCTGCAGCAGCAACACACAGTGGGGTAGCATTTGCTTGCCAGAGGCTGAACCTTTTACCCTAAGCCCTTAACCATTAGAGCTAAGGGAATAATCAGCCACCTCTCACCTTTTCTGGGGCTAGCCACCAAGCAATACAATTATAGCAAACTAGCAAACTAGTGTATCACAGCCTTCATCTTCCACAAATTCCCCCACTCAGTTTGCAACTACAAAAAGATTTTTAGCTGATATGAAAAAAACCACCTCTATTATCTGTGGAACTCGCCGCTGGGACAGACAAAGCCAAGGACCAAGAAAATTACAAGGGTATTGGATGTTACCAGTAAAAGCAACCCCATTCAGGTTAGAGAGGATATGACATTTTTACTTGTTCACATAACTCTTTCACCAGTCAAGCAGCAGCTATCTCTTTGGTAGATTATTCCATGTTCTTGCACCTTGCAATTTCTGCTGAAATAGTCGGTGTTGCCCTCTGTTCAAGGCAGGATACAGAGCTATCAAAGTCCTTGTCTCACTTCCTTTGGTAATTCTCTAGCTGACTAAGGGACTTAAGCTACACATCCATTCAGCTAAGGAAGGCACTGCAGATTCCTTCCAACCTAACTGCATTCAGAAAACTCATCTACTACTGTAAATACAAGGACCCCTGTCAAAAGCAAAGAAGAAAAAATACATTCAAATTTATGTTCAAGCTGCTGTTTGCCTGACTGCCTCATAGATTACCTGACCACTGGAAGGGGGGAAAAACGATCACCATTCTCTGCAGCTTCTTGTTTTCCCATGGAGACTTCCCTTCCACAAGTTTACCAGCCTCTAGTATGACTCCTCTGTAAGTGTGGCTAAAATCACAGCCCTAGTAGGGATGTATGCAAGCCAAGGCTTCTAAATAATGTCATTTCTGTAGAATTACTTAAGCTGATGAATGGGCAAAATCCTGCAGTTGCTACTCAGGCAAAACTTCATTCCAAGATGTTGAAAATTTTGAATGAATAAAGGCTTTAGGATTTAGTCCAATGGTAGTAATTTTGGAGCAGAGACCTTAAGAAACACGAGTCTCTCCTGACAAGGGGTTGTGACACAGAATGCTCTTACGGTCTAGTCCCACATCACACGAGCAACAATCTGTCACTGGCTGCATTCCCAAGAGAAGGACTGCAGCAGGCAGTGGCTGAGAAGTGAAAGGACTGAACATTTACCTCTTTGATCAGGCTCTATAGAAACTGTCTTTTCATCCTTCAGTATTTCAGCTGCCCCAGTCTGCTTCCACATTGGAAAGACTGGGTATGAAACACTTGTTCCTTTCCAAGGTGGGAGATTTGCAGTGCAGGAGAGCCTACGGAAGAGTATCTGAGCAGTATTTGCATTTGCAGCGTCTGTCCTATATCTGTGCTCAAATGAGATCCAGGTAGGGAAGGTGACAGCAGTACAAGGGCAGGGAGAGACCGAGGTCCTCCTTTTCCTCCGCACCAACAGGGAAAGGAGCCCTATAAGCCAAGAAGAGTTATGTGGATGTGGTACCGATAAGTAACTAAGGAAGCAGGGAATGAAACTCCATACCTTATTGAGACTATTTAGTCCCAGCTAAGGGAACATTTTCTATTTTTCATTTACGTTAACATCACCTGTACTTGCAGTAAGGTTTTACCCCATCTTACCACATGCTTCCTCTCCTCCCCCCACTCACCTCCCCATAAGTAAACCCAGCTGCATCCAGTCCAGCTTTCCTGCTCTCAGCTCTGTACTCCATCAGGTCCTACCCAGCCTCTTCCCAGTCCTATTTTCCCTACACAAGCACCTATACTTCCCATACACACCAGTCTCTGCTTCTTACAGCTCTGCCAGTTCTGGTTGGGAATGGCAGGGGCTCATTATTAACTCTGCCAGCTGTTTCATCACCCTGGCTCACAGCACACAAACCAGAAAGGCCTTTGTTCTCCAGGACACCCCTCCCAGCTGACTCTGGGTGGCTTATCACCTAGAAGCAGCAGCTTTTGCCCTGGCAGCTTATTTCTACATGCCAATCCTTCTGTGCTAGCAAAAAAAGAGCTTTCCCCTTCCTCTTCTGGACCCCTACCATTTGCCTTTTATTTCTTTCTTAAGGGAGAGACTCGTACAATTCCTCTTGGCTCAACTGCTTCTGCTAGGCATATTCTGTCCCTCTGCAGCAGATAGAGCTTGTAAGGAAAGTAGAAATGGCCTTGGGATAAGAGATCACATCCTTACGAGTTAACTTACAGGCCAGGGGCTAAAACAACTGCCAAAAAGGATAAACGTGGCAGACAGTACTAGTTTCTATTAGGAAATTAGGGGTTCTGCTTTAAAAACAAAAATGCAGCATGATAGAAGTCCCTCAAATCACTGTGCATATGCATAGTAGGTCCAAAGCATTATCGGTAGCTAATTTAAATGGGTCCAGGACTTATCCATCAGAGTAAAGAGCCAGACTGAGCAGACTCAGCCCAAGAGCAATAGCAACTGCTGGTCTTTGGAGTTATGGGACAAGCATCAGCAGACAGAACGGCAGGCAGGAAAAAAATGACGCCCCAAACTACAGGTCCCACAAACCCCTGTAGAGCCTCAAGCTGCTGTTGAGAAAACTATTTTAACATTTTATTCCAACACAGAATAGAGACATATCTGAAACAGGGAAAGGTAATTTCCATTGTCTCTTAGCCTAAGGATTTAGCCCTTGAGGAAGGCTGCAAGGACCATGTGTCCCATTCATCTCATTTTTTAAAAAAGCACAGCCCTTATTTTGGAAGCACTTGCCTTCCATTCATGAGTGATCTTCCACTTCTCCTGTTGACAGGCATGTGTCCAGACTTCTCACTTTCTCTCTGCTGCTGGATGTCTTTTTCCAAACTCACTCTTTTCAAGTGCAGATCAACTTCATCATCTGATATGAGCAGCAGAAGGAAGCTAAGCACCCTAGGGAAAAAAGAAAAAAAAAAAAAAAAAAAAAGAGGAACCTTTAGGTAAAAGACCCAGAGGAAAGCCAGATCCTTAATACTGTGATAAATGAATTTAGTCTTCAAAAGATCCAAAAACAGGCCAAAAGACATGTGGCCTTAAAGGCTCCTTTGGCCATTCAACCATGCAATATTGAACTAATTTTAATTTACTTTTTCCTTTTCTGGGACCCCTTTCATTACAATTTTGAGTCATCCCTAATGGACTTTCTGGTGGTATTTCTAGTAATTTGCTCCCTTCCTTCTGGTCCTGGGTCTTCGACTTTGTTTGACCCATCTAGGAATTTTACTGTGGCAATTCCTACAGCCCTTGGTCACCGGTAAGAGTGTCTTGCAGGAGGTTTAGGACCTATCACCCACCCAAGAATCCTACAGGAATCGCTTTGGTCCTTCACCAGTCAAGTCCCTCACGAGATATCGGAACCAAGGTTAGAAGACCTCCACAATCGCTTCAGAACCAAGTTCCGTCTCAGTCACACTCTTACACACACAGGCAACCGAATCCCACCCAACCGAACGGTATACTCCTTTAAATACTTATGACTCCATCGTCTTCGTTCGTATCTTCGCACGCAGACTTACAGGCAAAATAAACTGCTGCACCCAGCAAGGGAGCTCAAAAAAAAAATTAAATTCTTTGCTTGCCCTTATTCCAGTTCAGGATGGTGTTAGTCCCGATTCGACTGGATCAGGAGCCACCAAATGGTGGGGGCACCCCCTCCTTGATCAAGTCAGAGTGCAGGAACTAGGACCATCCCGGACAAGCCCCCAATTGTGATAAATGAATTTAGTCTCAAACAGGATTCCAATCAAAGTTAACAATTTATTAAATTAATAAAGGCAAGCAAACAGCGCTGGGCACGCCGGGAGCCTCTGCTCTAAGACGCGTGCCCTGTGAAAAACAACTAGGCATATGCTTCCAAAAGACTGTCCACCTCCTGGAGTGCAGCAGTTCTCCTCTCCCCACTGCTCAGGCCAGAAAGCAGACATCCCGTGTAACACCCGCTGCCATCACCAGAACCCAAACACGTTCACAACAGACACCTCCCCCTCAGCAAACGCATACAACAAATTGCCCATCAAGACCCTAAGTACTGCAATCTCTGAGGCTAACTATACCTTTAAATGCCTCACTTCTCCCCTAGGATCTCTTGTTTAACACTGTGCAGTTAACAACAAAACCGGTTTTGGGCTGGCAAAAAAGCATCTGTCTCCTCCCGGCCTGCAGTTATACGAGGACCAACAAAATGGTTAAAGATTACATATACAGTGAGGGTCACATTTTATTATGCAGCCCTAGCATTGTTTATATTGACACGAATCAGATAAACACATTTCACAATACCAGAGGATCATTTTCCAAATACTGCTCTCCTTTGAAGGCCCAGTGCATGAGCTGCATTTGGAAAGGTACCTGCTTAGGTAGTGGAGACCCCTGAAGCATACAGGACCCGGAGGAGAGAAAGAAGAGACTAGTTTGTTTTTAATTCAGTGACAAGTTCTGTGTAGAAAAACATGACTCAGTTTAATAACACTCTTCTACAGCCTCCTGCTTTTCCCCACCCGTTCACCTAGCCTTTTATTTCTTCATGCAAAATGTATTTCAGCATCTTTCTCAACCACTCAAATTCTACATCCTTCCTGTGTGGCACCCTAACTCACCTCCAACTCCCCGTGTCCGACTTTGCTCACCCACCTTGGCAAGAACACTGGTGGTTTGGGTTTGTGTGGCAGGCTTTTGGTGGCGGGGAGGGGGCTGCAGGGGTGGCTCCTATGAGAAGCTGCTAGAAGCTTCCCCCAGCAATGGTGGTAGGGCCTCCGGGATAACAGATTTAAGAGGGGAAGCCTGCAGCGAGGTGGGGGGGAGGAAGACTAGAATGCGAGAGGAACCCCTGCACAGACACCGAGGTCAGTGCAGAAGGAGGGGATGCCCCCCCAGCCGGTGGTGAGACCAGACGGCAGGCTGTCCCCCCGCCCAGCCCACGGAGGGGAGCGGGGGAGCAGATGCCCACCTGCAGCCCGGGGAGAGAGGAGCCCACGCCGGACCAGGGGGATGGAGGCCCCCCAAGATGGCCGCCACCCCCTGGGGCAGCCCCCCAAGATGGCCGCCGCTCCCTGGGGCAGCCCCCCAAGATGGCCGCCGCTCCCTGAGGAAGCTCGTGCTGGGGCAGGTTGTGCCTGAAGATCGGCCCGCGGGAGGGACCCGCGCTGGAGCGGCTTGTGAGGAACCGCAGCCCGCGGGAAGGACTCGGGCTGGAGCAGTTCGTGGAACTGTCTCCCGCGGGAGGGACCCCCACGGTGGAGCAGGGGACGAGCGAGTCCTCCTCCTCCCCTGAGGAGGAAGGAGCGGCGGAGCCATGGCGAGCTGACCCCAGCCCCTGTGCCCCTGCCCCACTGGGGGGGAGGAGGAGGGAGAGAAAACCAGGAGCGGAGTTGAGCCGGGAAGCTGCTTTAGGATTGGGGGGTTACTTCTCATTATCCTTGTTTTGATTTGATCGGTAGTAAATCAAGTTGATTTTGTTTCTTCCCCAAGTTGAGCCTGTCTTTTGCCCGCGACCATAAGTGGTGAGTGATCCCTCCCCGCCCTTGTCTCGACCCACAAGTGTTTCTTCATATTTTCTCCTCCTCATCCCACCATGGCTGGGGGGTGAGGAGTGAGTGAGCAGCTTCATGGTGCTTTGTTACCAGCTGGGCTGAAACCACAACAACTGGTGCACTCATGCTTACTTTCACACAACAAACCCCATTTTCTTACCATCCTTCCTTCCATCTTGCCCTCTGTGGCAGCCATTCTGTAGAGATGCAACATCTTATTTCATAAAAACTGTATCCCCTGTGCATGAGGCACAGCACCTCCCAAACTTCACAACACCTTTGTGTTGTATGGCTGCCCTGTCCCCAGTGGAAGAGTCTTTAAAGCCCAGGCCCTATCCGTATCACCATTTCTGTTTTAAGACATGTTCTTGGGAGTCCTGCAAGTATGGGCTTCCAGTTCCAGTAAGGACAATGTCCATCCTTGCACACAGACCAAACAGACATCTCTAGTGAGATAAATATTGATGTCAGATTCTGGAGGTGGTGGTCTGCTGGAAACAGCACTCTAGGGAAGAGCACATTTGTGTGTGCAGTCTCCCTGTAACCCCGGAGAACGAAACAGTTGCCAAGTTTTGTGAGAAAATAGAAAACGTCCCAATTTTATAGCTCACCACATTATTTCTGAGATACCAAATATGCAGTATGAAACACAAATTCATGTATGAAGAGAAGGAAAGATTATTATTTTTTCCTGATTTCCTAGCACTAACCATTGAACTTTGACTAAAAATTTCTGTATCAAAATGCCTCTGAGCTAGAATCTCTCTTTTAGACAGCAGGACAGAATTGATTTAAAAATCTGATATGTGGGAAAGTTACCATTTCTCCAGATATTTAATCCCAAATGGAAAGTTATCCTCACCATTAAAAAAAAGCCTTACTCCTTCCCCCCCCCCCCCCCCCTTCTTTTGTGTAATTCAGCTTGCAATACTGGGTCCTGTCAGCCTTTTCTCTGCCAGAATTGCTGAAATCTTCTTCCTAAGTAGGTAAGCAGGGCCTATGGTGATGATCCTTCTCAGTCTTCTCTAAACAGATTGAGTTTCCTAGATCTTTTGTTCTGAGGCAGATCTCCAAACTTTGCAGCATTCTGGTGGGCTCTTAGCTGAACCCTCTCCAATTTGTCAACAGGCCTTTGATACATTTTGTAACACAGTTAAGTTAATGTTGCAAGAGAAATCAACACTTTTTTACTTTCTAGGCTTTTCTGTGCTTGATTTCTCACCCATAACATTACGCATAACTACATACCATACACAGTAAAAAAAAACATTACACACAGGAGACTCTTAAAGGTCAGAAACCAAACTAGAAAATATATACCAGATAAACCAATCAAAGCCTATTAATTATTACTTTTTTCCCATTTCCATCACTGCATGCCAGGTGCTACGGGAACTTGAAGTACCTTACCCAGTGACTTACCTAGTTCAGCAAGAATTGGCCTGACGCTACTATCATTTCTTCCTTTGGAAAACCATCCTGCAAGACTTGAGGGAAATTTTTCCTAACACCTAAATTTTTAACGAGGTTAATTTCATCCTGTTTCTTTTACAGCCTTAAACCATGCTATGTAAATCTTTCTTCTACACTCTCAAGCAATATAAATTACATCCTATTAATCCTACACCCCTAAGCCAACGTAACTAACATCCCTTTGTTACTCATACACCCTAAAGCAAGCCTGCATGTCTCTCTAATGTGTCCAATCCTTTAAAAGCTTGTAAAGGATCCTAACACCCAAGGTGGGTTGGTCAGCTTATACTTACTTTCAGTTTCCACACATCACCATCAATGAAACCTTGCAGTTGATTCTTTGCATTTCTTTCATCTCTGGGACTCATTTCACATTGAGATATCCCAGATCTGTCTGAACTGAGGCATCATTGCTGCCAATCATAGTAGTCCCCATCCTGCCAGTCCAGGACTTGCTACCTCTTCTTACGAAGCTCACAATCTCAAGTGATATCTATTTCCATTTTATATATATATACACATATATACACACACAAATCGATTTTGCCCTGCAAATGCAATCACTGTTAAATTTCACCCAATCCAGACATGAACTCCTCTTCAGAGTAAATGTAGCAAAAAAGAGGACGGAAAATGCAAATAACCAAAGTTCTTAATGAGGAGGGGCGAGTGTTAGCTGCAGAAGAAACAAGCACACAGTAGGACAAATGGCTTCTTCAGCAACAGAACAAAAGTAGCTCATCAACCAAGTTTTTGGTTTGAGATTTTTGTTTTTAATCTAGGGCACAATCAACAAATTCTTAGACTCCCACCTGTACTTCAAGCAGCAGCATATGCAAGGATACAAGACCAATCTAGCTGGTACTGTATTTTAGACATGCTAAACCTTTGGACATATCCAAGACGCTTGCTGAGTCTAGAGATAGCTGAGATCACCAAATTCTTTCTCTGCTAGAAGAATAAACGTGGCTGTAAGTGGCTCTCATATTTTGGTGCTGTCCATATTGCAGACAGAATCTTACCTACTTTCAGGCAACTAGACAACCACAAAGCATAGCCCAGGTTTGCACCTAGTTGTTTGGACTCTTGTAACTCACCAAAGGCAGGTTTTAACCCACTCTCCCTCTGGGGGTGAAAAGGGTCTGTCTGCAAGATGCCAAACTGGTCACTCAGTTTTAGCTGCCACCAATGGTCGCTTAATTACGAATCACAGGATCCTTGAGATTGGAAGAGATCTCCTGAGATCATCTAGTACAATAAGATGCTTTCAAGACCATAAGTCATCTTGGGGGCATCAGTCATGACTGATCTCCTGCCAAGCAAAGGAATAGCAGTGCTTGTATCTGGCTTAAAACCACCCCACCAAACACAGATCCTCTTTGGGAAAGCTCAGCAGATATTTAGGTCCCACTTCCCTTAAGTAAGTATCTTTGTGTTCTGGCGCTGTAAAAATGCCTGATGGCCTACATAAAAACAATTTAATATCAGTTATCCTGAAAATGCAGCTGACATTTTGAGGGGGATTAAATAAGGCATTTTGGATTTGACCAAGATGATACCAAAGGGGAAGGCATAGATGTCTTGCTTTGGCAACACTATTACAAAAAATTCTGTTCTGGCTAAAATCCAACTGTTTCCGCTAACTTTTTGGCCCAGTCACAACACTAAATAATCCACTACTCTGCCAGGTCTGTTTAGAGCCCAAAGTAAATTACTTGTTTCTTGGCTCAAACTTGCATCAGAAGATCCTCAGCTCAAGATAACTGACACTTTACCATGTAGCAAGGACTCCCCTTTGAGACATATAAACATTTTGTTTCATTGACTGATCTTTTTCTAGATTTATAGAACATGCCTTTCCCTGGAGCTCAGGTCACATTTGCATAGTTGAATAAAAATGCCATAAATCTCCTCCTTTTCAACAATGGAAAGCAATGGAGAATTAATTCCTCCTGGGGCCTCCTTAAGCAACTACTTATCTCATTGCTGGACCTTATGCTATTCCTTTTGGGGTCAGTATGGTCCTCTGACTTGCCAGAGCTGTTCACCAATCCACACTGAAGACTGTTTCCCTTTGGGAACTAGGAGCTCCGGCAGTCAAACCAAGCCAATAATGACTCATGATGTCAGGTAATGGGATGCCTCCCTGATACTTAGGCATAGCATTAAACATTGCAAAGGATCTGTGCATCACATCAGCTGCACAGACCTATTCTTTGTAGTTCAGTCAGTTCATAAAAGAATCAAGACTGAGGAAAGATTTTTTTTGTTGTTGTTATAGAGATATGATCCAGGGAAGAGGTTTTAACCTCTGAATTAGGAGAAAACAGTGGGTTAAGGATGCAGACTACAAATCAGAGATCGCTTTATACTGTAATACACAGTATTACCATCCCACTATGGTAGACTGGAAACTGCTGTGAATATTCCTAACAGTGCTTAGTTGCTGTGTAAGACCAATTTCCTTTCTATGGTCTTAAAAGAGCAACAAAGTTTGGATTAGTTCGAGTCAAACACTTCAGCAACCACATTTTGACCTCTTAGCCTACCTGACCACCAGAGAAATATGAGCAAAGTTTTTAGCCCTTGAACAGCCCAAATGCTAATCCTTGTCATATCGTACTGTCCCTGTGGACTTCATCATCATTGGCTCCATTATACAAAGAGGGACATTTGGACTACTGTATCAAGAATCTTTCTAGTGCATGTGTGAAACAATACTGTATCCCCTCATGCTCTGTTAATAATCTGAATATTTGCTTGCTTTTATTTGGATGCAATGTCTGAGTCTTGTCTGGCTGCTGAGCAGACTTCTCCCAGACGAGTTTGAAACACATTTGGCAGTTCTTTGCCCATATGTGCTCCCTCAGACATGCCTCCTAAAAAAAAAAATAAATCACACAACTAGACAGTTGCTCAGAAATCACACGTGTTCCCCTTAGATATGACAGGTACCGTTAGCCTGTGACTTCAGCTATTTTAACATAGTCAAATGTTAGAAACATGAGTCTAGTATAAAATAGCATTTAGCTAGCTAGCAACCCTCTATCAGTAATGAGATGGCAGTTTACTATGCTAGATACTAAACTAAGCAGACTATTTCCTAATAGAAAAATGTTGCCTCTGCACCAAGTAAAAGAACAGCAGGGAACATAGTAGGGACATAGTAGCCCAAGGAACTGTATTTACTCAGTTTCAGGGCATATGAGAAAGCGATAAATTAGATGTAAAGGGTTGAGCTTAATGTTGCAGGAGAGGCATTTTGATCATTTTCTCTCCTTCTTCTGCCCCTCCCTTTCACTCCCATCTCCCTCCTCCTATTTTCCTACTGGTGGAGATACATTTCCACAACATGTAGCCTTTCCTCTCCAATAAACTCTTTCTTCTATCAAGATGAAAGCATTGAAAGGGATAGTATTTATGGAGAACACTCTAACCTTCACTGCATACTCCTCAGAAACTGGCACAGCGCAGGACCGACAAAGCTTCTGAGTGAAGCCATGTGGCAGCTTTCTAAAGTGCACACAGTGAAAGTCTGGGAGGGCTGGAGCAACAACAGCTTCTAGTCAACCAAACATGACTATCTCTGGCTTCCCTCTCAGCATCTATAATTGTCCTAAGCCAGAGTCCTAGAGAGCAAAAAAACCCCCAGATGTGAAAACAGTGGTGTATGAAGTAAGAAAGGGAGAGGGAGCAGTGCAAAGATGGGAGTAAAGGATTGAGAGAGAGAAGGCAAGAGATTTATTCAGCATTTCCTTGTCTGTCTCCTCCACAAACTGAATCACAGAAGCATGAAAGTAGATGTATTGAATCTCAAAGGAAATAAAAGAAGTGGAAAATTAACTACTGATGAAAAAAAATAGCTGTGTCCAGGGATTCCTGCATATCAACTCCGAGCTTCCTCTTATCAGCTTAGAATAGAAAAGGCCAGGGGACTAGGGAGGAAAGGTCAAACACTGAGGGAACACACAGGCAAGGGAAAAATGAGAGTTAACATGGAAATCAAAGCAAAAGAGCAGGACGGAAAAGAGCTGATCCTGTTTCAGATGATTTTCATGCACTGCCCTGAGTACCATTTCCCAATTTCAGCGTCATGAATAGGTGAAGTTGGCTTAAGGCTCAGGCTTAGAAAAGCCACACCACTTTCTGCTTTTCTTTACCCCCCTCTGTTTGCCAACAGGTAATAACAGTGGGCTGGGGAAACCTCATACAACAGCAGCTGCTGCCATCTGCACCGGCACACAGCTGAGCCAATTGTGAGCTGCTGCATGCCAGGTCTGAACCAACCTCAGGAGCTCTTCCCTGCTGGTTACTAATGGCTTAGACACTGTGCACAAGGTTGGCCTGTTTAATTCTGGCTGGATACTGGGCATTGCTTTTTCCTGTACCTTACACTGTTGTTTCCTTTCAGTTTTGAATAAGCTTTGACCATATTCTCTCCTGGGCCTCCCTATCCACATTGATTTGAATGGCCATCTCGGATGATGAAGGATAAAGGGCTGCCTCCACATATCTTTCTGATCATAGACACGTCCACTGCCATAGCCTCATTGGAAATCACTGACAAAAGACTGGAATAACTGTACAATGTTACTATTGCCCACAGGTAGTCAATATATGGGACCTTAAAGACTGGCTTCCAGGGGAAGTAGAACTGGTTGCCCAATCATATTCCAAACAAATGTCTCCCCACACAAATGCACCCCCCACACACACACCAGTTACCAACAATGTGCAAAGCCACCTCCTTTTTAGAAATCTCCACTGAACTCCAAAGCCTGGCTCCCAAGGAGCAACTGTGACCCCCAGATTGCCTTCACTGGGACAAAAATCCAGCTATTCAGATTGTTTCCTCAAATCAATATAACCAAAATAACAACAACATCTCTTCCAAAGACTGAATATTTGCTCACAGTCAGTCAGGGCCAAGGAGGACACGAAGATAGGACATACCTGGGGACACACTGGTGATACAATTCAGCAATATTAGTTGTACAAACGCAGACTAAATGACAAACTCTTACAGAAAGAGCTAACAGCTCTAAAGAGGAAAACAAGAGAAAAGTATGTCGTGGGCTAAGCAGGACAGATGGGTTAACAAACATAATAGGATGTGCATAATTGTCAGCTACTCAGGAACAGTAATCTCAAATCACCACCTGCCCAGTTACTATCAGATGGCAGGTTTGCCTCTTCCCATTCAACAAATCTGTTTCCTACGTATGCATCACAATCAGACTTTGTGCATTCACTTACCAAAGTAACTTTTCTTGTCCTACACAGCCAGCTCAGCTCTGGGAAAAAGAACAAGAGTTTACACCTTACTATACAACAAATTATTTACTATATTTGAATCAGCCATGTCTGGGTAAAGCAGTTGAAGCAAGGAAGCTTTCAGCATATCAGTGCATCTCATTTTGGCTTGCAGAAACTTTTACTTTATGTGAAGCTTCACTTTGAAACTATAGTTTAGCACTGCAGAACATGTTTTGAACTGCATTTCAGTCAAGTAGAGTCTATTTTCTCTTGTGGTGCCAGGAGGAAATAAATGTGGAACCCTACAACTCACTGGAACTGCCATATCACAAAACTGAGCTTATCAGGTGAGGTTAGGCATAACATTTTTGAGCAGAACAAAATTCCACTTGAGTATCCAAGTGAATTTGGGTCAATTTTGACAGTCAAATCTGGATAAAATAAAAAAGTGAGATGTGGGGAAAGATGAGGGAAAGAAATCTCAGAAGAATCAGATTTTTTTCTGTTTTTTTAAATTGTTGAAATGGTGTTACCAATTTTTAAAACAATCCAGGCTTAGAAAAAAAGAAAACTTTTACAAGAAACAAATTAACATCCTCCCCACAATTAAATGAAAATTTTCTTTTTCAGTTTTGGATTGAATGAGGTACTTCTGGCCAATGGAACCCACCATTCTTTTTCCTTCAGCTTACTTTATTTTTTTTGTCCAGCCATCGAATTGAAAAAATCCATTATTCACACAACTCAATCTGAAATAAATAAAAGAGCAAACCAGCTGTAGAATCCCTAGACTCTGAATTAAAATGTCAGGCTATGGGAGACATGGTAGAATATTCCATTGTCAGAGAATCACACACTTTATAATCCCCTAATTATAAGCAAACCTTTAGCAATAGTTTCATGTACTCATAACATCACTGGCTTTCAGGTATCCTCATTCTAAGCTGAACTCCCCACAGAGCATTAAGGGCGCATGTGGTGAGCAGTAGGTCTGTGAGATGATGGTTATGTGATTCCTGTGATGAAAAATAAGGAAAACATCTGTCAGTGAGGGGGAAACTTGCAACCATGGGAGCTTTCGTCATGGGATAGTGACATTGCTGGCTTGTGTCCAAGGAAAACCTTGGGATGGAATTCTCCTTAGGAAAAATCGCAATAATAGGAGGAGACAGCTTATTTGTCAAGTAGGCATAAAAGTACAGAGAAAATGGGACCTGGGCTTCAGAAACTTAACTGGACAGCCTGGAAGGAGCCCAGTCAAGTGCACAGCAGAGAAGAATGTGCATAGCTCAGAGAGGCTGACCTAGTTTGCCTCTCCTTTCCCAGAAGTCCTGCATCCACAGCAGCTGAGTGATGTACAGAATAGCAGGCACCAACGCAGCGCCTGCATCCTACAAGAGGCAGGCAAAGGACAGCCCATTCAACAGGGAGGTGTAGGGTCCTCCCAGCTTTTCAACAGCTCATCTTCCCTCGCTCTCAGCAGGGCTTCTTCTGGCATGGATTTAGCTCTGTCCAAGCAGCCAGCTGATCAGCACTACCTTTTAAGCCTATGCTGGCCAAAAGGATAAGGGAGACACTCTTCAGGCTTGCTTGCTCACTCACCACTCGGCCATAGCAATTTCTTGTTATCATTGTCCATGAGCCCCAGCCCACAGAAAAGAAGAAAGTGGAAGTTATTTTCTGCTGTTGTTTTGAATGTGAAGTAGAGTGGAGCCCGGATTTCATTCTCGGGGCACTACAGGGTCACGGGCAGTGCATAGACAGCACAATCGCTTATCTCTCCCAAAGGCATTGCATACAAGAAAGAAAAAGAGACACACAGCGCTGGCCAGGGTTCATTGCTCTTGGCAAACTGCAGCAGCATCCCAGAGGTGAGTGGCTTCCCGAGCCAGCCCAGTCAGAAATACTGGCTCAGAGGTGAAGCACTGTGCTGCTTTGGCACATGCGCGATGTGCGAGACAGCCACAGATCTGCAGCTAGGCAGATTTGGACTAGCAGTGTTTTAACAGCAAGGGTAATTACCTTCTGGGACAGCGTGTCACGGACGGAGGGGAGGCTTTCTTGCAGGGATGTCTTTAAATCAAGCCTAGATTATTCTAAGCTGTGGTCCAAATGCAGCAGAGAGGACTTGAGGGAGGAATTATCACAGAGCTACCCCACAGCACTGTGTCATGCAGAATACTGGGGTTGACGAACACAGTCTGCCTTAGCCCTTCCTACCAAGCATCCTGTGTCAAACAGTCCCCTAATCTGGGGATCTTCATCACAGTGACCACAGTGCAAGAAAGTCTAGGAGTGTGGGTGCCGAATATACAGGACTATCCCAGCTATGCATTTTGTGAGGGTTTTCTGTATTCCTCCTCCATGTTTGAGCCAGCATAGTATCTTAGGCATTCTTATCCTCTCTATTGGCTTCCAGTGTTATAGAAACCAAAGCAAATCAACCTATCTCAGCTGGCTACCATACTGAGAATTCTCAGACATTCAGTAGGTGAACCCAGTGGCTTGAACCTCACTACTCAGGAGAAGCAAGTTAGTACCCCATTCTGGATCTCACTGCCTAGGCACCTGAGGGAGCTTAGTCCTCTTCTCACTGACACAGGAGGAAAGAAAAGCAGAGCATCATCACAGCTCCCCTTCCACCCCAGAACCTGGTACCCCCACTGGGTTGGTGGAGGATTTAGCAATAGCTTTCCTTTCTTTGCAATGCACAACAGAGAAATCTGGGGAGTGCTTAGTCTCCTTCTGGCACACTAGAGTTTCTGGCTTTTGATCATTTGTTACAGAACTGAACATCACCATGCAGTGGGAAGTGTGCTGCTACAGAGTGAGTTTGGGGGATACTCCTGGATCCTTCAGTTACTTTCTACCGATCTTGTTCTACAACCTCATTGCTGCTAGAGAGAGCAAGAGCAGAACAAGACCTGCTGACCTCTGCAGTGCCTTCTAGCCTGGTGCTCCACTGTTGCCAAATCAACTTCCACTAGGGTAAAAAAAAGAAGGAGACTTGCAAATATTCTCATCAAATTCCACCTGCTGCCTGACAAGTAAGGCATTTTTGGGGTAGGAGGGGAAAACCCACACTACAAACAAGGCAAAGATAGGATTTGAATCCTAACAGATACATCCCAGCTACTCTGTAGCACACTGCATGATCCCCTGCTGCTGGGGCAAGCATGGCAAGCCATTTGGCACAATCCGGCCCCTTGCTTGGAGGGCTTCCTTGCACTCTGAGCATGAACTTCAGGCAGTATAGACAGGTGAAGATGCACCTTACAAATTCCCTGAGGACTGTAATTCTAACTTGTGATGACCAAACCAATGTGACCCAGAAATATGTCATTGGAGTAGCTGGTAAGAATAAAAACAGACAGGAAGTTTATGTCTGTGCTCCCCATGAACTGCCCACAAAAATCAGTGACTTAATAAAACATCGACCCACTGAAAGATACTCATAGATCACTGAAGGTGACTTCACTTACTGCTTCCCCTTGGGAGGCTGAAGCTATGGATTTCGCTTAAGCCCTGCACTCTTCTGAGGAAGCCCTACAGAGCTGCTGCTATCACCATTGTACTCCTCAGGCAATGGCTCATCTGAGTCCTGTATGCTCTCAGAAAGCAAGCCTCCTTCACCTTTTCCTCCAGCTGAGCACTACATCTCCCCCCACCCCCTGTCACTACTAGTGGGCTTGATGGGAGGGCTACGTCTTCCTGCCCTCAGCTGGCTGCTCTTGGGAGGGAAGGAAGCTCACCCAGATGGATTTCAGCAGTTCTCATGAGTATTTTATGGTCTTTTACTGATTTACAGCCAGTTCAGCATTCTTGTAAATGGCCATAAATTGGATTGAAGTCATAAATCATAACCAGAGAAAGAGAGACACAGTCTCTGAGTCCCAGCTCAGGCTAAAACGGCCTCTATGAATATATGGAAGAAACCTGCTCCCTCAATCAATACACACAGCTCAGACTACAGCAATGGTCCGCAGGGTCCACTCCCCATTTCTCTTCCACAGGGCTGTAACAGCAGTTACACGCTGCACGTGTGTGATGCACTAAACATCCCTTCCTTCAACCAGCTGGCAAAGCCAGCTGTAACACAGGGGTTGTCCCCACCACCTCAGGGTCCGAGCACTTCACGACCTTTGCTGTACTTGCACATGCACACGTACGTATCCCCTGTGAACAGGGAGGCAGACCAGCACTTTTCACTCCAGGCTCACGATTTCTTCACACAGATCAGCAAGGGGAGATTCCCACCCCGCACGCTACCTTTGGGAGGCGAGTGCCTTCTTTCTTCAGGGAGACTGGCAGAAAGGTGCTGGTTGTTATTCTTCTGAAATACTTGATTTATTCCACACAGGGCACTGAGAGCTGAAATGCCTTGCTTCTACTCCACAAGCCTGGCACCTAAAATCTAGGGGTTTTTGTATCTTTCCCTTTTGTTTCCCTAGCTCATTTTTAGAATCTAGCTTGTAAGCATTTCTGAAAGCATCTGACACAGCTGCTGCAAACCAGACCCTTCATATCTCTGTAGCTGACTACAGCCTAGGAAAGATAGGCTGGTTCCTTCCACCTCTCAACATAACAATCAAACACTGTGCTAGCCCTAAACATCCAAGGGCACAAGGCACCAGTACACTAACCAACTCACAGGTTACCCACCCTCGCAGCTTACCATAAACCTTCCTACTGACACCCAAACCCAGTTGCCTACCCCTGCCAGGCTTTTTAAGGTCCTAAGGGCTGCCAGGTGAGTTGTTTTAGCCTCACCCTCTAGACAGAGCACCTGATAGAGTTGAGCCCCAAGGTCTTCCCTGCAAGCTTAAAGGGCTCCTGCTGCTTCTAGCACAGTGGGAAGAAGTCCTACCACACCTACAATTAACAAAGTGTTTCCTTTGCTTAAAGGCATGGGAAAAGCTACTACAAAGGCCTATCCACTATTATCTGCACAGGAATCACAGCCTCAGCCACTGTATTATGATCCTGCAAAGAATTGTGGCATTGACTAGCTAGTGGCCAAGGATGCAAACCCTGCTCATCCATGCAGTGAACCCTTCTTGGGTCTATTTGGTTCAGACTTGGTTATGTTTATTTATTATTTAGCCAGAGGGATTGACATAGACTTATACATGCATCCATTAAAATGGAATTATGTGCCTTGCTCTATATATATTCTGTATTTAAATACAAGTCACTGGTCAATTGTCAGCATGAAGGGAGGATGACCTCACAGTAGAGTACCCTAAAAAAATGAACCACCACTGATGATATAATTTTCTAATAGCCTGGAATAGGAGATGAACTGCTTGCTTATTCAGCTTTTCATTAATTAATCATCCTGCTGTTACTTTGTGCTCCCCCTATTCACTTGTATCTGCTTCTTTCCCCCCCCCTTGTCTAATTTTTACTTGTTTGTGCATTACTGTCCTTGTGGTAACACCTCAAAGCCCTACCTAGACTGGGACTAGCTTCCTACTGCACTGAACACAATACAAAACACAAAGATATTCATATTTACACGTGGGCCAGGGGGGCTGTTTCTGGAGTTCTTTTGAATTTTATTCCAGTAGCTTTCAGCAGACAGTCCAGGTGCTACTTTTAAGGGTCCTGTCAGACATGTCTAAAAGTAAGCCCCAAACTGGTAGGTTAGAGTCTCTTTAGAGGACTTGCATGTCTTTGGGAGGAAAATTAAAAATAATTTTTTAAAAAAAGAGAGAGAGGAACAAAAATCATAAAACCTTGGGGAGAAAAACCACAATTGTTTTGCTACAGTAAATAATACCATGACTAATAGTAACGGTAATAATAATGTCATAATTGACCTGTAGTTGCCTGCCAAGACTCTAAAGAAGAGTCACAGTAACTTGACCATTTATACCAGCATTCAGATTCTTGGAAAAACATGTTCTTTCATGGCTGCATTTAGCCAGTAATGCTAATACCAAGGTAAAGCATTGCCAGCATGTTGATGTTTGAGAATGTTTCAGGAAATTAGGAGAGGAACTAAATATTATTCCTACCCTTACTGATTATTATTATTTTCCATTAGACACTTATCATCATGTCATGGTTTTCTTGGTTTGGTTTCCGTTTTATGTTTTTTCACCCATTATCACTCTACACTGCAGGTCTGATCGCCGAATCATGTACCTGTATGCTGTACGGTGAGTGGGACAGATAGAAAACAAATAAGCTAACCCAGAACCAATGGCATCCTCACAGTACAGAGTCAGAGCTCATCTACCTTGTCACACAGCAGAGATCTGTGACTTGACCATGAGTTCCATGGACACACAAATGCAGCTTTGAATCAGTTCAGAGGTCCTGGATCAAGGAGCAATGGAAGCAGCATGTATCCTGTGGTTCAGGACCTGGGTACAATCACAACAGCTTGCTTGACTGCCTGGATCAGCAGTATTCAACATATCCTAGTTCCTCCCATCACAACCCAGATTTAGCTTTCCAGATGTCTCCAAATGGCCCTCAGCCTTTTCCTAATAGGACAATAACGAATAAGTGAGTTTGGCTAAAGGCCGAAGACTCTTCTGGCACCAACGCAGCCTGGCATATAGTCATCAGCATGTGCCACCATCACCACTGAATCTACTTGAAGAGATTGGGAGGGTAGGAGGCACGTCACCAGCGTACACCCCCCCAGGCGCTCACAGCCAGACACTGCCTACACGGTGATGCATTTTGCAGGCATAAGGCAGTGGATCTCAGAGGTGCAATCCAGCTTCAGTGGCTGTGAAAGCTAAGCCACTTTGCCGTGGGTCATTTGTCCAAATGATGCCAGCATATAAACCCTAACCTTTACAGGTCAAGAAACTTGCGGTTTTTTGTTCTGTGTTTGTTCGGTGGAGTTCTAGTCCAGGAGCTTCTAAGGGGTTTCTATTTTAATACTACTACTAGTAAAACTAATAATAATAATGACAACAACAACAACAGTTAATAGTCAGAGGAATATCAAAAGCAGAGGCAGAGGTGTTTGCATGTTCTTTCGAACTTCATTTTCTGAGTGAGAGAAGATAGGACTAGCAAAGTCCACAAGGTGACACCAAATCATTAGGGTCAGCCAAAGTAAAGGGACTCAAAAAATTCAGGTGTGATGGTAGCTTCTCCATAAATCTCCCAGCTAGGATGTCACCATCAGGCTGAATAGAAGCTTGCAATGAATTCATCCCCTTAGAAATAGTTGCCCTTCACTGGGTACTGCTGAATCTTTCCTGTCAGAGAAGATTTATCTATGGGAAATAATTAAAAAACAATTCAGAACTTTCTTCCTCTTGGAATGGATTATAGTACATTAATTAGTGGAGGGTGGGGGCTTGATCTGGTTTTGGTTTTTTTTTCCCCCAAGGACAAGAGACATTTATGGTTGCCACAAGGTCTTCTTTCACCTCGCACCTCTTCTTGCTACTTGAAATGATATACATTGTCCACAATACTGTAACAGTGCTAAGCATAGCATCATTTTCAGAAACAAAATGTCTCCCTCCCTCTTATTCTCTTGCACATATGGCATCTCAAAAGACAACGACAGACTATAAATTCACACCAAGGTTATGGAGACTTTAAACAGAGAGGAAGGAAAAGTTGGCTATTTTTTGATGGCCCTCTCTGTGAACTGTGAAGAAAATAATGAGTGCCATCATCAGACCCAGTCAGAAAAACAGTGGTATTAGAAAAGCGTTTTCTAGTATGAAAGGCTGTTCACAGCAAAGCACAGTCTAGCGCTTTCGAGTTTGTGGTGTATTGCAGCCTTCCTTTGGCCAAAGTTTGTTTAAACCAACAGATACTCCAGCTCTGTTTTGCTTGAGATCTCCAAGAAATAACACTTTGAGTCTTTTGGAACCAGCCATAGTCTTATGTGTCAGGTCCAATATTGGACTTGGTTCTCGGTTTCTAGCTGCTCACCGACACCTGCAGAGCTGGCTCCGGTCTGTAGCGGGGATCTCTCCGTTATATGCAATGCCACCACACAGCTGTCTGGAAGGAGCCATCAGATCCCTCTGACCGCAGGGCATCCTCTGGGTGCCTCAAAGCCCACGTTCCCAGTGTCTGGCCATCCACCCCTCTGTTCCCCTCTGTTGCAGTGCCTGCAAATGAAAGAGAGCAGCTGTAGTTATTGCAAGGCATTAAAAATATCAATATAAATGATGCATAGCAGAAAGTTAGCTCCAGACACTACAAATGTGTAAAGGTGCTAATGTTCTGGTACTCATGTATTCTTTATAGCAATCTGGTAAGACAGAAAAGTTTCAAAGCAGCACCAGTGCCCTCTTTAAACATCCTCTCCACTGCAAAACTCAGACAGCGTCTGCAGAGCACACTGCGACGCTGGGCAGGGATTCCCCAAGCTGGCCGGGAGCGGAAAGGACAGCACCAGTTTGGCGGTGTGGGACTGCTGGAGCTGAGGCAGGGACCTGAGCGGGGATCTCCGCCGGCATGCAGCTCCCTGTACAGGGGAATTGCTAGGCAGTGAGAATCGCCACCCTGCCCAACACTTCCCAAAGAGCCAGGCTTTTTTTTTCTGACAGAGGTCTTCTTTGCATGGCAAGCGTAGGCAGGGAATGGAGCCGAGGAGCTTCATTTCTGCTAGGCCTGTGTTTTGCAGTCCTTTTTTTAATTGGGGTAAATAGACTCAGAATGACAAGTGCAGAGTGATGGCTTCGATGTGCTATTTGTCTGGTGAGGAATTTGTGAAATATGTGTTTTTCTGTACAGAGTGCATGGATGTAAAGAAGGGCCAGAGTCAGCACAACCTCAGAGCGATGGAGAATAAAGCATTCGAGTTTTGTGGCCATTGATCTGATGACACTGTGGGTAATGGATGGACAAGGTTAGTCTCAGAATGTCTGATTTTTCTCAAATCATTGCTGGAGTCAGACTTAAGGTTGCTTCACCATGCAATTCTGTATTTACTGTTATTAGAGATTCTCATATCTTCACACTCACTTTGAATTTCCTACGCTTTTAGTGACTGATGGGTTTGGAAGTATTGTTTTTAGAGAAGCATATCATTCTGGGAAGATATTTTTATGTGATCTTTTTTGTTTACCTGAATTCTATTAATATTCCCTTGCAGCCTTAGATCCATGTTTTTATCTGGAATTTCATTTTGCACTTCATGTGTTTCAGGTCTTCTGTTAGTTGTTTGGGAAGTAAATGCTACTGTTGGGATAAATCCTTCCTTTCTTTTTTTTTTTTTTTTCCTTTTTTTTTTTTCCTTAATCAAAGTGCACTCATTTTGAGAGAAGGTTAAATTCAGGGAAGAAGGCATCCCTGAATAGTTAAAACAAACCTAAGTAGCACAAGCTTTTCCAGACCTGTTTGGGGCTATACTGCAAGAAGAGCTATTCTTGGGGAAATGCCTCTGTAGGCAGGGAATGGTATATTTTTGTTATGAGGTGTTGCACACTGTGCCTCCATTAAAGGAGCCTCTGAAGAAAGAGCTGTGGCAGGAGAAAGCAGGGAAGTGGCAACCAAATTGATGCTCGCAAAATAGAAACAAAACACTTCAAGGCACTTATGTATTTCCATTGCACCACCTGCCACTGAGGGCACGAGCCCTGAACTTTTAAGTCCACCTGTAGCTTTGAAGTCCCTTTGGATGCCTTACTGCTGTGTAACTCCCAGATAACCATAATATTAAAACACTCCCACTTCCAGTTGCAACCTGCCAGAAGATGGTGTCCTATCCTATCAGACACAGGTCTCAGCACAGTGATCCAGGCATTCGTGACTGATTATTGCAGCTAATATCTAGTGACGAAGCCAGGCATCCTGGAAAAGCTCCAGTTGACAAAACACAGTCTCTGGTCTCCCTAGCAACACCGATTACTGTGAGAACATCACCCTGCTGCTCCCTCGTTTGTACCGGCCACCAGCGAAGACAGAGTCACCTTCAAGGTCTCTGCCCCAATACTCCGTGCCTGCCATGGGCTTTGTCTGAGTTACCGAAGAAATTCACCTTTCCGCATAACCCCACGTTTACTACGCTGTGCAGAAACAAGCAGACTGTTGACTCCGAGGATGAGGTCTGTGTACGCTGGAGACAGGATTTCACCGGGCTTCCAATGCATTGAATCACTCCCAGGAATAGTGAGAACCACCGTAGTAGTCCCTGCCCTCTCCAGGGAGAGCTCAGGGCCCCAGCATAGCCCTCCAGCAATGAGTTTTTGCTCCCACCCATGGGGTGCAAAACACAACGCATCCACACACCCACTCATTAGCATGCACAGAAGTCTAAACAAACAAATCACCCTATAAACTAATCAGGCTCTTTCCCCTACAGGGCAGAGGAGGGAAAAAGACAGAAAGCTTGTTATTTTTTGTTTCTATTTTCCAATACTTGGATTGCTCTCAGGCAGTGTGCCTCTGGAAGTGCCTAAACAAACAAGAAAGCTGGTGTGGTCAGAAGCATTATGTGGTCTCTGGGCTGTAAGCCACCCAGGGGATTCCTCCGAGCACTGGGAGAGGTTCCCGTGCGACCCTGGGCCATGCAAGTGAAGTTACCTTTGCACGGCACTGCCTGGGGTTGTGAAACCATACCCCCAAATCAGCTCTTTGCTAAGCTGCCTTAAATCTGTTAGCAGGTCCTGAGGAATGACCCACAAATCTTCTTTCGAATTTTTAATTAATTCCTTTCTGCTGAGTTCACTCCCCTTTTTTGCTGTGTTTCCATGAACAATCTCACAAATCAGTTTACTGGCAGGGGTGTTTGTAGACATGGCAAATTTTAAGTCAGTGTTGCATACTATTTGCAGAAAGTGCATTTTGAATGTGTTATTACAGGTCTCTTCACTGTCTCCATTAAAAAACATTCCCACTAGAAGAATGAAACTCAAAACGCAGGCTCCTGTTTGTACCCCAAAACACCTAGTAGCCGAAAGGAGAAAACCAATAGCAAGCAGAACTCTTCCACGTCCTTTTTTAAGCATAGTTTTGGTTGCAAGAACAGCTGTGCTGGGTCAGACCACAGGTCCATCTACTGCACTATACTGTCTCCTGCAACAATCACAAGAAGAAATTCAAGGAAATGTGTGAACAGAGCAACTACTTTCCCAAAGACAAGCATGCCGCAGTATAAACCCATAGGGACTTTGCTGTTGCTACTGATATCCCAGGGAGGTGTTCAAATACTCAGGTAAGTGGGATACTATGACTGATCCAACAGGTTGATTCATTAGTTGATCTCATCTAGGTGAAGGAATATACACATGCTTTTAACATACAATGATTTTCATGGAGAATATCAAATACTCTGTGTGATTCGCACAATAAGGTATTTTCAACCCACACGGCAAAATATTTTTGCCTGGAAACTCTGAGTGAACATAAAAACGATTACAAATTATTGGATGTTGTGGCTTGAGCATGAACAAACTGTGACCTCAGTAGCAGTTTACATCTGATGGAGCAGGGCAGGTTCAAATGGAAATTGTGTGCTTTTTATAAAAGAGCAAACGTGATGAGCCACAGCAAGAAACTCCTACCTGAAGGAGAGGATTAGCCATGTTTGAATGTCTTGACATCAACAACAGACCTCATTCAAAGAGTTACTTGTTAGCTAAACGCATATTATGTTTTAGTCAAAGGCAAATTACTGGGCTCAGTTCAGGGTAACTGTGTGAAAATTAATGGTCTGTGGTACTTGGAAGGTCAAAAAAGATGATCCAGTAGTCCCTTTAGCCTTCAGCTCTGTGAGTCCATGAATGTACGATGGACACACGGTTCATTATAAAGAGTGGTGCACAGCCTCAGCTGGTATAAATAGATATTTGCACCGATTTACACTTGATAAGCATCTGGTCAGGCTTGCTCAGCTGCACACTCTGGCATGCAATGTAGTCAAGTTTAAAACTAACAAATGACTGTAGCGCATCAGAGCTCGTGGACCAGATGGTGATGGGGGATTGCAGGAACCTCACCCGTGCACATGGCTCTTACAGGAGAAGTCTTGGTCTCATCCACAAGCTGTTTCACTTGCAAACTGAGGAGAACAGACTCCTGGGGAGGTATGTTGCAAACTCTGGTGTCTAAAGTGGGATCCCCTGGGTTGTGTGGGAAAGAGTGCTGCTTTGTCGACGGTTTCTCCCAAAGCTGCCTCCTCACCAGCATGCCCACACCATTCCCCGACCCGGTGTCATCTCTGGACATCTCACCTTATGTTGCATTTACTAGTATTTTTTGTCCTAGGGTTTATAAAATTGAGAGCAATTGGGTTTCTTACATGCTGCCATCACATTAGGGTAGTGACAGTGAACATTTCCTTTCCTATTGTCTGAAAGCTAATCTCAAAGGGAAAATTCAGGTTACTCTCAATTTCTGCCTGTTTCCACTTGTCTCCCCATGTATCATGCTACTAGTGTTTTCCTGTTTCTGAAATAGTTTTTAAGTATGTGTAGGATATCATGCTCACAGTAGTTGCTGTTTAACCAATCTCTCCAGACTTTATCCTTTTAATCTTTCTTTCTAAATCAATTCCTCCACTCCCTTGATCATTTCAGTTGCTCTCCTTTGAACAGCTCCTGTTTGTCAATAACTCTTCCTAATGACTCATGTGGAACAGCGAATATGTGAAACTTCAAGGCGTGAAAAACACAGGAGCAGCGCAAGTTCTGAGTCCTGGAGCCTGGGGATTCGTGATCATAATGGAAGAGCAACCTCCAGGGAATCGGTGAGCGCTGCCCACAGTGTCTGTTCCCCCTGGCTGCTTCACACAGAGCCTGTGGGACAGCCGGTGCAAGAAAGCCTGGCAGGGTAGTGATGAGCGTGCTCAAACACCCAAGGTCCGGCCTCATTAGAAGACGTGCAAGAGATCTCTGTAGGTACAACAAGGTGGTCTGGTTTGAGAGTGGCCTCAGGGCTTGCGGGAAGGAACGCTGTAGTGGTACCAATTTACACGTGCGTAGGAGGGTGGTGAACAGCCAGATGATATGAGGTCATTTACTACAGCCATAACGTGCTTCCGTATGATGCATATACATTCTCCCCACAGGTGGGAAGTAATACTGAGAAGTAACACCATGGATAAAGGGAAAGATATAGTCATTTAGTGAGGCATTTTCTAAAATATGGAAATCCAGCCCAAATTATAGTAATATAAGAGATTGTAAAGTGCAGCAGGGGAGATATAAAATGGAGATTAAGGAGCTTTGCTGAACAAATCATACCGTGGCAAATCCATGCCCAAACTCTGTGGGCCCCTGACTTCCCCCTGGGAGCAAAACGGTGCAGTTCTGCTGAGTAAGAAGACAAGAGCTGGTTACAAAGGAGAGCTTAGGGTAGGGAGCCGTCCCTCACACAGCACAGGAGCCATCCCGCGGAGGCAGCCTTCATAACAATGCGCAGGACATAAGCATGGTGAGCCATCAGCTGGCTCACCCCAGGGAGGCATTCGGGGTACATAAAAAGTTTCCTCAGCTATTCAAGTAAAACAGCCTCCTCAGACTGACAGTGCTGCAGCTCCATAAGCATGGGGACGTGAGGAGATTCCTCTCACAAAGCTCCTCGGTCTCCTCTGCGACTCCAGCTTCTGCTTAGGGTGATGGTTTCTGCCGGTGAAGGACATGAAAATGACACAGTAGGGCTAGTAGCTCTGTGGTTAGAAAGCCATGTGTAGCCCAAAAGGAGGCCAAATGTTGACTAGTTTCCAAAAATATCAACTTTTTTTTTCAGACTGCATCACATTTTAGCATTGTGGAAGAAGCTTATTAGAGAAAACTTGCATAGAAACAAAATGAGCAAGGAAGTTCTCCTCCTTCCTGGGCCTGATCCAGGGCCTGCTGTAACTTGTAGTGTCTTCCAGGCTTTAATTCAGTCCCCGCACAGAGCCGAGAGCTGTACATGTCATTCATTGCATAAGCCAACCTTTGGGCCTAACGCTACAGAACAGTATGCTAAGCTGCTGCTGGGCATGTGTGCAGCAGCTGTGAGGGTCAGCAGAGAGACCTTTGTGTCTGTAACACCAAATGGACATTTTGCGGGCCTGATTTTCCTCTCTCGTGACAGCCACAGCTTGGCCACGTGTTTTTCTGCCCTGGGGGCCGGGTGAATCGCTTGCACTTTAGAACTGAAAACTCCTTGTTACACACATGCAGGAGAGCTGCGTATGTGCAGGGAGAAGGAAAACATCCCCCCCTGCCATGCAAAAAGGTGGAGTCTGTTTTCCGCACATCACTTTGGGGATGTCGACTTCTTCTCTTGCACTGGTGGAAATCAGTTCTCCCGCTGCATGTGTGGTATTCTGTGTGCCCAGCGCTAACAGACCTCTGCCCGTCAGTTCTTTCAAACAAGGTGGTTGAAAGTTGCCGCCTGGCAAAGACAGGCAAGTGCATAATGGCCATCAATTTTGCCTTTAAGGCCTCCTGGCTAACCAAAAGGCTGAAGCGGAAGGGCTGAAAGTGCTAACAGCACAGGCTGTTTGGGTAGCTGAAAAGGTAGAAGAGCCAACACCAGCTCACCAAACCCAAGCACTCGCTGCCTTAGGCAACTTGCCACTTCATCCGTGGTTAGAGTGGGACCAGGCACATGGAAAACAATTAAATTCTCCTCTGGGGTTTTTCACCCAGTGAGGTAAGAAGAGTGAGAGGAGAGAGCAACTCTTGGATGTTTGTGAAAGTCCCGGGCTGAGAAGGGTCAGAGGCACGAGAAGATGGCACAGCAGATAAAGATGCCGACTTCCAAGTGGATGATAAGCATCTGTGAATGGCCAAGGAATGGGAGTTCCGAGTAGTTGGGCTATTAACAAAAGCAGGCAGTGGCTCATTCAAACAGCTTTTTGTACAAACACCTGTGGGACTGCAGGGCTGGGAGGGGGGCAATTATTGTAATTGTATTTTACAAAGAAGCTAAAGATGATCCAATTGTAAAACGGAGCACCTTACTTTGGAACAAGGAGAAAACATGGAAAAAAAAGTCTTTAAAGACAGAGTTAGAAAGCTTCTAGACCAGTCTAACGTGATAGAGATAAACCCGCCTGCCAGTTTCTGTAAGTGTGACTTGTGCTTCTCTAGCCTATTAGGATTCTGGGGAAGAGTTAATGAAATACTGGACTGAGGAGAAGGGGGGTGGGGGAGGATATAATTTATTTAAACTTTTCAAAAGCCTTTTGATAAAGTCTTTCACAAGAGGCTATTAAAGAAATTTGTTACCCTTAGGGTGGGAGGCAAAGTCCTGACATGGATTAAAACCTAGATAAGAGGTAAGAAACAAAGGAAAGAAATAAGCGTCCAATTCTCTGCATGAAAGGAGGTTAATAGCAAGATGCTCCAGGGATCAGCATCAGGACCAGGGATGTTCAATATGTTTATTAACGATCTAAGAGAAAGAGGAGAACAACAGAGATACAAAATTTTGCTGATGGCACAGTTTACTTCTTGCAGGGAATTTATTGGCTGCATTTGACTCTCTTCTTGTGTTCATGGCTTGTCTATGAATAGATCACCAGTTTCACTAATAGGCCTATAAATATAATTGGAAGTACGGCTCAGTCTGGTGAACAGTACTGAGACGGATTGCAGGAGGAGACCTACAGGCGCTGGAACGTCAGCCTGGGATGGATGCAGAGCCACAAAGCAAGAGAGTTTCTGCATTCAGCCCTCCATCAGCTCTGTAAGTGCTGCTTCCTTCAACTCTGCTGCTTCTCACGCCACTGTCTGCTAGTGCACAAGAATGACTGCGGTATAAGCAGTGTTAGGATACCCACCCATACCATCATCACAGTATTTTATATTTACACTCCTGTATGGCTTAAATCTGCTACGGATTCACGTGAGGCCGCGGGCCCTTTGCCAGCACCCCGCCGCCGTTACCTATGTGTACATTTCGTGGGGGAAGCGAGCACTCATGCACGCACCTTTATCTGTATTACTTCTGTGTTCCAGGTCCTGATTTGGCAGATCCTTCCCCGTGCAGCCAAGCTTTTTGCTGCAAGCTTTAGGAATTAAGCATGTGCTTCACCACATCACTCTACTGCTGCCAGAGATGCTCCCGTACGGCCGTGGCCTGCACCCTGCCCCATCCAGAGCCGCTCGCTGCGCTGCCTCCGTGCGCTGGCCTTCCTATGGCTCCTATTCACTATTCATCACGCTGACTGAAACACGCAGCTCCTAGCAAGGTAGTTATTGTAGGCAAGTTAAAAGTCCTCCTTCACAGTCACTGCTGCCACATAAGTTTGTTCAACTCACTGTATTAAAGTCATTAGTGCCAGGCAGCCCTAGAGAAATGCTTTATGTCATCATTTTCCTCTACAGTACAGCAACCATTTTTTTACACAGTTGAGGTTGTACCTCTGCACATGCTGGAGGCTGCCTGTATTTACATGCTTTGCCAGACAAGAAACATCGTACAGACGTGATTAGAGGAAGCTACACATTCAAGTACTTAAATTGAGGCTTTATCGAATTGGTCTCCATGTGATAATTGCCCACCACCAGACCAGGGCTACCAACAGAAATTTTTTTTTCCCCCGCTCCCGTGGTCATCACATTTCAGTTTATGTCGGTCTCCTGTAAAGAGGATATGATCTTTCTCGGCTGACCAGACCAGGTGGCAGAAGTTCCCATGCTGTTAGTTTGTCCCAGCACTGCGTCAACACGACAGATGACAAACAGCCAGATCGGCACAGCGGCTGCGAGTGGGATGGAGGAGGAGGAGGAGTGCTAGTCGGTCTGTACGATTCCTTGGCACGCAAGGTGTTACTGCTGAGGAAGAAATTTCCAGATGATACCTGATTCGGCAGATCCTCTGTTGCGACACTGATTTCTCAGAGGTTTTTGCGCGCCCTTTCTCCCACCTCCTGCCAGCTACTGAGGAATGAACCAAGGAACAGGGGTACTCCGGGTGTAAGCGCCTTCAAGGACCAGCAGCAGCAGGGTTGATGCAGTTGTCCTCATGCTAATGAAGTCTGGTGTTTGAAGGCAGCGATTTCTCCCGCGATCTGCTCGCATTGTCGCTTGACACCTCTCACCAGCTGGTGAGTAGGAAAAAAAAAGAGTGTTCTGGTGTCAGTGGAAAATAAGTGGCTGCAGCATGTAGTCAAGTTGCTGGAGGTTTCATAATGCTGCCTTTAGTCTTTTTTATATATATGCAACCACGTACGAGCAGAATGGCCTCCATCTCAAAGCTACTCCGTTCTGTCAGAAACAAGCTGGAGCAGCCAGGCGGTCGCTTGACTAATGACACAAAGGGAAGGTGCTAAGAAGGCAAATGCAATACGAACTCAAGCTCAGCGTGCTGCAAACAAATTGAGCTGCTGTGCTAAAGTTGTGAAGAAAAGAGATTTTCCTATTACTTATACAGCAGTCCTAGACATCAGGGGAACAAGCAAGCTGGAAATGGAAATTCCCATTGATGAGAAGAAATTTGATATTATTGTCATTGCCGGAACCTGCAGGCATTAGTCACATTACTTGGAATTTTTAACAGTGTAGTTACAAATATTTAAGGAAAACAGTGTGAGTAAAGGCGTAAGGGTGATGCTCTGCACTAAAGATGCCACTTTTTCGCAGTGTTTTTTCAGTTACTCAATTCTTCAGGGCAGAGACTGATCCTTATGCTTACTAGGAAAACCTTTCAGAGGGTGACTATTGGGGTCTTTCAGACATCACTAAATTAATGATTTAATAATGATTCTGCTCATCTCTGTAGCATATGGAAATACGAAATGCAGTTATTATGGAAGGATTCCAATTTGAAAAGATGCTAGAGATTTTATGCAGTCAACAGGAAACAACACCGATGCTTCTGAAGTGTAGAGATGATAATTTTCTACTGTGAAAACATTATATTCAGGTTGAGGTTAAAGTCTACTGTTCTCGTTAGGAAGGACAAAGAATGAAATGATGGTCTGGAAGCTGTTGGCTGCCTCTGGAGGGTAGGTCTCAAGTCAATGAGGGGTGCAGGCTGAGATAGACAGACATGGAAATCAGTATAAAGTAAAAAAAAAATTCAGACTTACGGAATGTATTCAAGAGCACATTGAACTGATATGCGCAGGCTTGATAGGAAGCAGCCTGGGAGCCATAAATAAAGAGAGAGAAACATTGAGGACAATTATAAATAACTTAGAAGAATGATAAGCTCCTGGACTGCAAATTGGCATGAGAAACTATTCAATGATCCATGCTTAACAGCATGATTAGTGTATGACTGGTTAATAACAGTGCAGAGAAATGTCACTGGGAAAAAGCAGACATATGCACCTGCATAAGCTTTTGGACAATATTAACACTATAAACAGGTACAAAAATGGGAGAAGAAAAGATTGCTTTTGCATTTGTGAGTGTCCCTGCACCTGCACATGCATACGCACACCCACAAAAGAGCTCACACATGCCTGTCCAACTGATCACCTGCCTGATACGAGTTAATAAAAGGTTATACTCACTGGATGCTCATTTAAACCTGTTGTAGCAGGAACTGTCAATCCTTAGAAGCAGCTACAGGAACCAGTGATCATGATTTGATTACACTGAATATGAGCACAGGGAGTATGGTGCCAAGCAATAATATATATAGATATATATACTTAGCTCTCTGAAAAGGCTAACTTCCCAAATGTCAAAAGTAAAATTTATGAGGAGACAGCATACAACATGTATGTATATATTTGTATAAATACTCATTTATGTTTGAATGAGAATTGGGACCTCCTTCAGCAAAGTTTATCAGACACCACCATGGCACAGTCACATGAGAAGATGACTAGGGAGAAAAACTCAGTAAGACTGGGCAGTAAGAGAGGTAAGTGTGAAAGCTCCCAGCTCCCAGAAGCGCAGACCAAGCAGGAAGGACCTGCACAGAACCTGACCTAACGCAAAGGGCTTTCTAGAGCAGTTGCTTACACTGCGGGATTGAATGCTGCGTGTACCTTTTTACTGGTTTTCGATGGATCTGTGCTTTTCCCTCTCCACTTGCCCCAAGAGAAAACGTGTACATAAAAGTCATTTTGTCGGATCTGGGTCATTCCTCGTTTGTGTTGTTAGGTAGCCCTGAAAAGGAAAAGCAAATAAGCAACCAGGTCCACAACGAGGGAATCTGAGGGCATATGCAACTGCCCAGCCAGCTTCCCACTGACAAGCATAGGGATCGGGGGAAATCAGACAGCGGATCTGAACTTTGTGTCAAAAGCTCCAGCCTGTGCCTACCACAGCAATCCCGTGGAAGCCCCTCAGGAGGAACAGAGGGATTATAATGCCAGGACTGTCCAAAGCCTTGCCACAGAGGAGCACAGCAAGCTGCAGGAGCAGGAGCGGGGCTCCAGTTAACAGCAGCCTTCTCCCCACCGGTCCCCATGGTGCGTCCTTGGCCAGGGAATACCGGCAGGACGGAGGGAGTCCGGAGCACTTGCACGTGGAAGGGCTCCTGCTCTCTTGGCAGGGGTGTGAGGTGAGGAGGGGAACGGGGTGGTCAGGGGAGTCCTTTCTGGTTTGGTGAGGCAGTGGGGGAAGTTTCTGCCCCCTCCCTTTGGTGAGCCGGTGCGGCTGGGCGGCAGCTGATGCTGGGTGTCACACTACCAGGTCCTTCTGGCCGTGACATTTCTGAAGTGTCTTTTCAGACCCCGGCATCGCGGCTGACTCGTGCCCAGGCAGCGAGTGGGGCCAGAGCCGCTGTCAGGATCACTCCCACATTCAATTACTCACAGCAGCCTGTGCACACGCGTTGTCACTTGACCTCGTCCCCCGTCCCTTCCCAGAGGCAGAGGTGCTTCCAGCAGCGGAGAGCTGCCGTCCGTCAGAGCCGCAGGTCCCTCTGTCCTGTCCTCTCCCCTCCCTGCAAAACACCAGCCGAGGTAGCCAGGCTTCACAGGGAGGGGAAAGAGGGGATTAAACCGCTGGTTCCACATCCATCGGCTCCCACAGCCTTTGTAGGAAGCTCACGGGGAGCTCTGGTTGATGCCAGGCCACGAGACTACAAGAAGCAGGAGGGAAGGAGAGAGAATAAATATGGGTGCTGAACTGGGACCCGGAGTACTAGCCTAGAGCTTTGCGCTCGGCAGATCCTCATCACAGAAGACAACTTCGTGGTGCCGTTTACCAGTCAGCACTTCTCCCTCACTCCCTTTCCCTTTCATCTAGGTTGCTGCAGTTGCATTTAATGACACAACAGATGTATTCATTTGCATCTTTATACAGATCTCTAAGCTCTACAAATGGGTGGGTGGGCGTGACCCCATTTCCCCAAATTATTCAGCACCTTTCAGTTATGCATTTCTCTCTTTTCTAATGTCTTTTTGAAGCACACGGAAGCAGCAGTGGAGAATTACTCTGCCGTTTTCTCTTGAGCATCTGGGACCCGATTGCTCCCCTGCCTATGTGAATCTCCCTTAGAAGTCAACAGGAGCCACGGAGATGTCTGTGCATGGGCGGACTGCCTCCCCCACCTCGTACACACACTTCCCGGAGAGGGGCAAAAGGCACAGCTTTACCTGACATATCCGCATGCTACACGAAAGATGGCTATGGGGAAGAAATAAGGGAAAAACAAGTGACACCCTGTCTATTTATCGAGGGTGATGACAGTTCTGTTGCTGCCATCAAGAGATCTGTAGTCGCATTTATGGGATGTGGGTGAGTTAAAATATTTCCCTTCGCTGTCTGAAGGCGGTGTTTATGCGGAGCTGCTTGAAGCACACTCCATGCCGATGACTCAGGGAGACGCTACTACCGGCGCTGTCAGCACGGCCGGGTGCCGGTGTGTGTTCGTCAGAGCTTCCTCTGCACCGGTGCTGGGGTCCCTGGTCCTCAGTCAGAGGGTACCCGGCTAGAGCAAGAGTGTTTAAATGGGTGGAGAAAAGATACGCATCCAGTGCCAGTTCCCATGGGAAAACACGCCGTGCTGCAATTCCTCCGAGTCTGGAGCACAGCATTGCCATCTCTGCCTGGCCACCGGCACAGTCTGAGGACAGGAGACGAGGAGAGCAGAAAAAAGGAGGGGAGAGGAAGGGCTGTTTCCCACTGAACTGTCATATATACCTAGGCAACACATCAGGGCGGCAGTCCCAGATGTTGCATGGTAAAGTCAGACGCATAGGAAAGAAAAGCTCCTGTCCTGACTCTCCTTCTACCAGCTCCTCACTCAAGGCAGGTGGCTCTGGGGCCATGTGTTGGTGAGAAGCTGTTGGTGTGACACCCTGGGAGGGCAACGAATGAGGACACCAGTGCCATTGGCAGAGATCATCTCTGGTTTATGGGCTGCGCTTTGTGTATGAAGCTATGGCCACAGCTAGAATGTAATCCTGCCACCGTGGGTGTGCTGAGCACTGCTGTCAGTCAATGGTGCTTTGCATCAGTACATTTTCATATAAATATGTATGTTCTCTTGCTAACGGTGTTATTATTTATTATTTGTGTTACGGTCATGCCTCAAGGCTTCACTAGGAACCAGGTCCCTGTTGTGTCGGGTGTCACACGCAGTAAGAGGCAGACCCTGTTCTGTACGGCTTCCGAACTAAACACACCGTAACAGGCACAGTCTGGGGTGCCTAAGGAAAAAAAAGCATTTTGAAGTGCTGGATCCAGCAAGCCAGCAGAAGATCTGGGAACAGACCTGGGCTCGTGGTGACTTCCTACCCAACACTATTCCCATTAGACTTCTCCAGTACTGAAAACTTATCAACTTTGACTCCTTTTGGAGAAGAAAATGGGTGAGACATTTAACAAGGTGGAAATTCCCTCTCATCCCTCTCTCTGATTACCCCCACATGCAGGAAGGCCAAGATACACACAGACAGAGGAAAAAAGGTGCCTGGGGGGTGTGTGCATTTCCATCAGAAGTCTGCCTTCCATCAGAAGATGCCTCTCAGTGGCATCCTTGTGCAGAAACCAGCAGTGAACCCTCTGACGCCCGAGGCACGGCACATCTCAGGAGTGTACCCGAAGCCTCGCACCATATAATGGGAGATTTCTTCTCCTCCCAAAGAATCAGGAATGCAGGGACACCCCCAAAGGGACAGCAGCCTGTGAATGACCCAGGCTGGAGCAGGGGATTAGCGAGAAGGAAAGAACAGGGCAAGAAAAGAGCAAAATAGCAGGAGCCACAGCAAAAAAGTGACCTGTACTGCCCACCTCCTCACCCAAGGGACTGGCAGGGACTGAGTGTAAAACACAGTGAAAATGGAGGGAAGGGGGCTGGTGGGAGAGAGGTGGTGGACTGAAGCTGAGCCTGGGGAATGGGGAAGAAAGGGGCTTCCCTTGGTGTTTAATTATCTAAGTCGTCTTTGTTTTCCAACAACCAAATCAGTAAATAAATGTTTATGTTAATTGGAAAGAAATCAAAATCAGTGACATTCCCTGAACTAAGACTGTTTTGCCTGCAACAGACACATACGAAAAAACTGGAGGTTTTTATCTGATAAGGTTATAAAGAAAAGCTTCAGAAGGCAATTCAGGATTGTTGACAAAGCCCGCAAACCAGAAGTAGAGTGCAAAAAGCCCCCAGTACTTCTCTTGTTATAAAAATGTACATGGCCACTGAATGTGCAAGAACAAACACCAGCAGATGACAACGGAGGTCGTGCACAGCTGCTGGCATTGGAGTCCAAGACACTACGTCTAAGTCATGGCTGCTGAATGGACCTGGTGTGACCAAAGGAGCACTGAGTATCTTAAGACAGCCAGGTTTCCCGTCTTCACGAACGAGCCAAAAAGAAGCAAAATACTACTACACGCTCTTACGTTCTCAGCCCCTTTGCAGAACCGCATTGCTAACAAATCAGGATAGCCAGCGACCAAGCATGCTGGTCGATGAAATACTGGCAGATGCAAAAGCAGTAGGTCCCATCCATTGCACACTGGTTCCCCTGTGCATGCATAGACAGATCTGCACACATCAGCTGCATCCATAGCAATTCTGTATCATTACAGCCACAGCAGCCCTTTGTACAGAAATCCAGTAGATTACTGCTCAAAGCATAGGGCAGCCATCTGTCCAGATCAATACAGCTGGGACGTCTGATGCAATTCAGCAAAGACAGAGCACCTCCTCTGTCTCTCAGACAGCAAAATTCCCTTTTATTTTGACTGAGATTAGTTCCCTTCTTCCGCATCTGCTGAGAGCAGCTATGTTTGTCTATCCTAATTGCCTTGCAGTCAGTCTAACTTCAGCCTACAAAAGGCCTGCTGAGGTGTACCTCAAATAAAATCACAGAAATATCCCTGTATATTCCAGTACCAGCACCTGGGAAGAGAGAGATCTCAAGGTCCCACAGTGAAATAGCTAGTGAAATTTAATAACACCAATGGCAGTCAGATTTATTGTAACTTTTATGAAATCAATAGTACTGGACTCTCCAAAATGACTTGAAGAGCAAGACCCCATACAAATGTAATTAAGCACAGATGGCAGCGTGCTTTCTATGCTCGTGAACACCGCTGCAAAGCTGTGTTCACTTTAACGTGAACAGCAGTTGCCTTGAACTTGCTGCTGCTGATGCGAAAATACCATTGTCACTAATCAAGGCTGCTTGTAAAGTAACAGGCACTCATCCGTATTTTAATGGGGCTGGTGTTTGAATTTCAATGCTCTGCAGGAAACAGGTAGGAGATGAGATGGAGTTTGTGAGATAAAGTTTCACCTATAACGTACAGACGTCATTCAACTGACTTCTACCTCATGTTCTCCCCAAAGCGATGGCAAAAGATTTCTTCGCAGTGCAGGACCACGACCTCTTCCCCACCCCAAAGCAATGGGCCCATCTAAGGGCTTGGGTGGGTTTGTGGCACAGGTGAGTGCTGGGCTGAGCACTTAAATGTAGGTTGAGAAGCGGATGGAGGGAAAAGGGTGATCACACGCTTCAATTTTTGCAGTCTTCCTTAACTGAATATTTTCTTTTCCTGTTGGATAAAAGGCACATGGAGGTAGAAGGGTGGATGTCACAAAGCTGTCATCAGGCTGTTTTCCACACTTATTTTCTGAAATTTGAAATGACACTGAATGTTGAATATTTGAAAAAAAAAAGAAATTCTTCACAGAGCTATCTGTACACCTCTGTCATAATCTTAAAAGGAGAAATATATTTTTAACAGCCTCAGGGGAAAAAACATGTTAGGAAAGTTCAGAAAAGCTTGAGTGCTGTTACAACCCAAAACTACTTCTAATCATTAAAGGCATTGCCTTTTTAACCTTCTCAGCTGACTCTAACACTCTCCCCGACTTTGACTAACATCTCGCTCCACCAACACAGCAGTCTGTCTCTACAAACAGACTCTGGGATGTAACCTCATGGGCAACGTGTGTGCTGCTAAAGCTGGAATTTGTCGCTGCTGTGCAGAACCAGCCTCGAAAAGCTCTATTCAAGCACAGTTATCTAATGCAGTGGTTTTCAACTTATTCAGCCCTGCTAATGGCTTACAGGCTATGTCGAAGGGGGACACAAAAGGTAAAGAAAAGTCACTCCAGTATCACCAAAACTAAGTCGATGATAAAGGGATCTGTACCGCTACTAGGGAATTTTTAGAGGTCCACAAACGGGATTAAAAACCAGGGTGAGGTGCTTCAGCCTGCACCGAAGCATCTGTATTAGCCTGCCCTTCTGAGATGCCAAATGCTAGCTGCTGGCTACTTCAGTGGAACCAAAGGGGACCTTCCTAAAGGCCTAAATGTCAGCTGGTAAGAACAGCTTACCAAATTAGTCAGGAGTTGTGGAAAATTTAAAGTTAAAGATTATAACTTCTTTTTGCTTTTCAGTTTTGATAGTTATTCCATTTTATTTGTTGTGTTTGTGTCCTCTCTTTTCTTTGGATCTCTCTCATGTATTGTTGAATCGGTTTTCACTGTCAAACTTATAATTTCCTACTAGTAGAAAACCTAGGGAAATTGTTTCTTGGTGAGAAAGTACGGTTTTGCTTTAATTGTTTTCACGAAAATGGGTAAATCTAAATTGTGGAAAATTATGAACGTAAACACCAGCAAATCAAACTAATTTTGCATAGTTGAGCTCCTATCAACCTCCCCACAATATAAGCCCACACAAACCCCAAATGTTCTTACTTTTAAGGTGTCTGGGTTTTGTTTTTCCTGTTTGTTGTCAATCTTTCTTTTCCACTCATTGGACTGTTCCTAGGTTTTCTGCTGTTTAAAAGCCTGGTCTTTTTACAGTGATGGTTGCAGGGACATAATAAACAAACATGTAATTATATTCCAATTTCATCCGTCATCCTATAAGACTGTACTCTTCCATTAGCAGGTTAGTTGGATGCTCAGCTTCCTGCAAGTGGGCCTGGATCTCCCACTTCAGTGTAGTGTGTGTGACTGATCCATTTCACACTCTGAATGTCTTGTCTGTTCGGATGATGAGCTTATAGGGGAAGGGAACATCTGTTCTTCACATTTGTGTGGTGCTGCATACACTGAAGATCTCTTCTTAGCTGGCCACTACAAGTGGCTATAATCTTCATCATTAATAACAGAAAATAATAACTTGGCTTAAGCATCAGGGATTCCTTCACCTATTGGGATTTTTTCTCCCTCTCAAACTATTAAAGGAAATTTTGCTTTATGAAGATTATTTTACTTTAAAAATGTATACATATTATACAGCCGCCAAAGTTTAAAGAAGTGCCTAAATTGAGGGGGATGAGAATTAAAAATTATTCTTAAAAAAAAAGACATTCAGCCTAAATGACTCTTTTTTCCAGTTCCTCCTCCTAGTATTCATAGGCTTCTCTGATAGTTTAACGATGTGGGTTTATGTATCTGCCATTAGGTGGGCAAATTTGAGAATACTGCCCTGAAGTAGTGGGGATTAGGAGTCTGCACAATGGGGAAGTTAGGGCCTAAAATGCCTTTTATGTGGAACTGCAATCAAAACATAAATGCACTAATCTTCCTCCTTTTCCTCCCCCTCTGAGAGCTCAGCAGAGCCAGGAGTACTTGGCTTTAAAGCTCCTTTCCAGCAAGGCTGTAACAGAACTCAGGTCCCTGAAGATGAAGGATTTTTTTCTTAGATCTTCCAAGCAATGTTCTACGTTAATGGTGCCGTCTTCACTCTTTCTTCATCATATACCTGTTTAAAAGGTACAAACATCTTCCAATATGCCAGCCTGACAGGGCTCAGATGGGGGAAGATCAATATTTTATGGCCTTGGTAAGTGATTGCCTTTACGGCTTCAGCTGCTTTTAGGATTTGCTCCCTCTCATGTATATCAGACAGAGAAGCAATAACAGTGTTGCCTTAACTGGCTGCTTTTGTGTTTAAAGCAATGATTTCTTGGGCTCATACATTTCCATGCTTTCTTACTGAGATCCCTTGCTAGATTTTATCACACAATCCCAGTTATCCCAGTTCACAGGGCTGTGAAATAGCCCAAGAAGTACCATGACACACATTTTGCTTATGAATATGCGCTCATTCGCACTGACACTGTGACAATCCCATTACAGTCTCTGCAGTACCGCTGTCAAAGCTAAAGCTAGTCCAATAGCTTGTTTGCTGTCCCCATCCAGAGGGGCCGGTTGCCATCAGGATGCACGTCCCAGCTTTGGGGGGGGGGGTGTCTCTGCTGACCTCCTGCAGCACTTCAGCTTGGGACACCCGAGGGGTCAACTTTGCTCTGCGAGTGGGGAGAAGGCAGGGGAAAACAGGCAGTAACAGCCGGATCGGAACCACCCGAGCATCCTCAGAGGACCACGTCGCACCCCGTGGCGTTGGCGGTGAGGGTTTCTGCTGCTGCTTCCCTTCTGGTCTGTCGCTGCTTATTAATACATTCTCTGGCCCCGGTGCTCCCTTGACTCCAAAGGCAAGCTCGCTTCAGTCACTGCTCTGCATTGTGTTTAAGTATGTGCTTAGTATGCTTTCAGTTCCTTGAAGCCAAAGGGCACTGAGCACTGGCTTAAATACCTTTCGGAACGTGAACAGGGACCCGGGGTCCTGGCAACCCCAAGCAAAAAGCAAACGCAAAGGAAGACTTTCTCTGTCAGTAAACAAAACAAAGCAAGCTGATTTTTAAACCTTTTGGCACGTCTGGGTGTCTTTACTGCCACTGATGAAGAATAAACAATAGAATTATTAATTATTGATGATCGCTAATAAGAATGATGATTATCATCACCATCATCCAGCCTTGCCATTCCTGCCACCTCTCTAATCAGTGTGATCTCGCTGCTATTATACATAATTGTGATCTTCCAAGTCAGAGTAGGCGAGGAAGCAACCTTGCAGTGTAAATACTAAATACTTAGCATAACAAGAGTGAGAGCTCCCCAGCTTGGAGCAGAGCTAAGCGAAGTCACGGGCTTCCATTCTTTTTAATTTACCATCTGTTCTGTATGACACAGCCTGTGTCTCTTTAGGGTTTAGTACCCATTTATTATCCAAAAGCCACCTCTGCCTGCTATTAAAATCACGTTGGAGTGATTTAGAGAGGGAATCCGTCCATTTGCCCAAGTGGAAAGATGTGTCATCAGCATAAACGTAAATGCTGCAGCCTTCCTGGACTCCAGGACTGGGAACTGCCTCACCAGCACACGTGCCTTCTGTCGGCTCCAGCCCCTTCCCTCCTCCTGGCAGTGTCAGTTACCACAGACTTTCGTCATTACGCACACCCCCTTCTCTCTTCCTCCCTTGTGTTACGCTTGCATACACGCACACTTTTTCATCATGCGTTTTTCCCCTTTGTCTTTCTCATGCGATGGACCTGACAGAGTCCCATCCCACTGCTGCCCCATCTCCTCTTTCCTTTTACCCCCAGCCTCCCTGGCCGCTGCCCTCTCTCCATTGCAGGCTAAGCCAGCACACTTGTTATTCTTCCCCCTCCATTCCCTTTAATCGTTCACTCTTCTATATACCTGGCCGCGTGAACATGCTCCTTACCTCTTCATTTTCCAACATACGTCTTGCTCCCACGTCCTCTCACTTGGCCTTACGCCCTCTCCTCTTTTCCAACTCTCATGGTCTTCATCATTATTTAATAAAACACAGCACAGATGAAGATAAGGGCTGTCACTTCCACAGTCCCATGGGACATCTCGGAAATCTCCCACAGGTATCCAGACAAGCATCTCACCCTAATAGCGAATGACTGTTAGACTAAGCAAGAGATTTTCAACATTCTCTGTAAATTGAAGCCAACAACACCCCCTCCACCTCCATAGCCGCCTTCCACGCCTTTAGCCACTTCCAATTAACTGAGCAGCCCAGGGCTCTCCTCCGGGATCCAGGACAAACGAGATCCAGGCCGAAAACAAGCCTGGGAAGGCAAAACAATTAAATGCAAGGTGATTTGGCTCCAGGACCCCGGGGCAGGGCTTCTGGGGGATGGTGTCCCCGAGGGAACCCATAGCCAGGAGCGTGGTCCCTACAAAGCCATCAGGTGGGATACTGATGGCAAAGCATCCTGCTCAGCGGAGAGAGGGCACGGTGGTACTAGTAGTACCGCACGCGTCTGTCCGTCCTTGCAAATACCAACGGGAGATCCTTCTGCGCACTAAATATTTAGGATCTCGGTTGGTTTGCTGAGACAACAGCCATTTTGTTCTCAGGCTCACTACAGCAGAGGCATGTCTGCTCTGCTTTGCCATGGAGGGTGGAAGATGGATAGAGTCATTGTCCCAACTTAAAAACATTTTAATGAAAACCCTGGCATCACTGATGTGTGTCCTTGCTTGCTGTTATTTTTTCCTTACCTAATTTACCTGATAGACTACAGTAGGGGGAGAGAGGAAAGGAGAAAGAAGACAAGGGAAAAATGGGTATGTTCTCACCAGAAATTCTGAATTGATTCAAAATTAATTCCTCCCCTCTATTTTGAATCAATACTTCAAAATCAAAAACTCAATTTTTGTTTTAGCCTCAAATGCCTTTTTTTCCCCCACCAAACAGGCTACAATATATGTTGGGAATTTATTTTTTTTTTTAAAAGGAACAATACCCTGAAAATGAAATGACATGTTAAGACTCCTTAGTATTTCATTTAGAAATGGTGATTTGAAATGACGGTTACAATTCAGTACTTTCCTAGGGGGTTGAGCACCTGATTTCTAGAGGGTTGAGGGAAAGAGGGGGTGCTGAAGTACCAGGACTTCTAAAGAAGTGGGTCCTTCGGCTCTGCCACTCTTTTTGCTTGTAGCTAGATGGCCGTTTGTCCCCATGGTGGGGCAAAAGGCCAGGAGACGTCCTAGACACAGCTTCACACTGCCTACCCTCAGAGAAGAACAGAACTGCGGAAGCTGAGAGCGGGAAACAGTGCCACGAGACGAGTAAGGGCTCAGTCTGATTTCGGTATAAGCCCGGAGCTATTGGAAGAAGAGTGCGGTGGGAAAAGCATATCCCCCTTACCTGTCCTACCTTGTCCCATGTTGTCCCCTGCCAATTCCGTCAGGTTTATCCGGACACATCTATCTCTGAGAGCAGCTACTTCAGCCCAATACCTCCATCTCACCAAGAGCCAGCAGATCCACACTGCACAGGACGGTAGTGAGGGGCTGGTGTGGGGACCCCCGTGCTGGAGGAGCCGGGGTGCGGGGGCTGCAAGGCAAGAGGGGGCACTGGCAGAGCTGGCGAGGCCAGAAGTTCCTGCAAGTTGGTGATGTGGTGCATTAGTAGAGATGTGTGCATAGGAGAAGCCATCTAAAGCTAAGTTTAGCTCTAGTCAACACCATCAGTCTTTCACTTTCATGAGCACTAAAATTGACTGAAACTCACTCAAAATATGTATTTTTAAAAATGGGAAAGGAAAAGAAAATGTCCGGTTCCTGTAAGATGATCAATAACAGCCAGTGCTAGAGATGACTTTTTCAGCCACAGAGAAACAACTGTTATTGTTGAATTGCTCGGGAACTTTGCCAGTGGACAAAGATAAACTAATAATGTCAAGGAGAGGAGGGGTGAGATTGCTGAAACCTTAGCTACGGTAAGAGGGTTGATGGAAATGCTTTCAAGGGGCATGTGGCAGGCCTCACAGAAAGCAATCAACGCCAACCAGGCACGGGGGAAAGCGAGGGGTGGGAGAGCACACACCTACGGCGGCCCCACGCCACTGCTGCTGCAGCTGGTCAAACAGGGGAGCCACGGGATGCTGGATCGAACCTGCTTCAGGGGCTAACCCGCTGCATGCCAGAAAAAAAGAAGGCCTGGCCTTTTGCAGGACCCTCCACACGATCCGTCGTTGCCCTGCACTGCAACTCGGCTTCTCCCGCTCCCACGTAGGTGCGAAGCCCCGAAGGGTGGGCACTGTTGGGCAGGAGCAAAAGGACACCCACGGAGCAGCCCTGTGGCCCCAAGAACGAGTCACCCTCTGTTACCAGAGCTGCATCAGGCACGGCATCGCTTAAAGCTGCAAAGCAGCCTCTGCCACGGCTTCGTTTCTGCAGCTGCATCTCCTGTCGCCCGGGGCTCTGCAGTAATCGATTGCAAACCCATGCATCACCCAGAGCATGCAACCCTGGCGAACCCACCCACTGCATAGCATCGCACTGAGGGGACTTTTCTCCAACTGCCAGAAAGCCAGTCCTTAAAGAGGGTCCGCAGGCTCTTCCAGGGCAGTTTACAGCGGTTGCTAGGTTGCTGAGTGTAATAGTTTTGACTGTGAAGGGCTCCAGGGAAAACGGGAGCAGTCACAGGGTCATAGTTCCCTGAGTTTTTGCCATTTCATCCTGGGCGAATAGTAAATCTCATTCCCTAAAATAAAGCCCTTTGTATTTTGTGAAGCAGTGCACCGAGGGCTGTTTCTCACAAGACCCTGTTATTCCTAGAACACCAGCCACATGACACCCAGGCACAAATTTGGGCCACGGTGTCCACTGACAATAAATGGAAAGGCCCTGGACAGACCTCAATTTGTGCTTGCGAGAGACAGGCTGTTCTGTCTAATCCTGACCTTTTCAAAGTTTCCAAATACTCACTTCCATTGCTAAAGAAAAATCACGGCACGTTTTGGGTTTTGTGCATTTTGCTCAAAATTTCCCAGAATTCAAGGGATGACAGACCAAATCCCAAAACAGCCAGTTCTCTGGGTGATGCTACAGGGTGGGGGGGAAGCTGAGCCACGGGGTGCCGGAGGGGCTTGCCGACGGGCACAGAACCAGCCAAAGCAAGAGTCAAAACCAAAACCCAGGAGTACTGATTTCCAGGGCTGTCTTCTAACTGCAAAATGATGCTTCCCAGCAGCTCACGCTCCTGTCATCAGCAGTGGGGTAATTAGTCCTGCCTCATCCTCATGTACTTTTGATATATCACTGGGTCATCGCTGGCTGTCTGACAAAAGAAGCTGGTGTTTTGTCCCCTGTGTTGCGGAAGGGGAAACTGAGGCACAGAGGAAAGCGAAGTCACTTACCTGAGGTTATTCAGCAGACGAGTGGGACACCTGGGAATAAACCCACAAACTTTCAAGATCCCAAGGTCTTTCAAGTCTCAGGGTCAGCAAATATTCAGCTCTGAGTACAGGTATCTGTTGCTAGTTTTATGCATGGGGAGGGAGGGATTCTCCTTTGCAACATTTAGGACCTGCAGCCCATGCTGATTTGGGCCTTTTGGAGGCTGCAGCCTCATCACTTTCCCATCAAAGCCTTGGACCCCTGACCTGCCAAAATGCGCTTTTTAGCTAAGAAGTTGTTTACATGGCCCTCTCCGTCCTCAGCCTCTCTGCTAACAGAGATGCTCATTTGACGCCGACGCTTGCTTCTGCAAGGGCACCTCAGCCCCAGTGCCCCCAGCTCAGCACGCCCAGACCCCAAAAAAGTCACCATAAGCACCCGTCGACCGCTCAGCCCCACCGGCTGCCATGCAGGCGGGAGTCCACGTCTCCAGGAGAGCCCAAGCCCCTTGCTCCCCTCCCTCTCCATGTTTGTGTTGCTCTTTAAATGGCTTTGTTTTGCTTAAGCATCCCTTTTAAAGCAATGTTTAGCTTCCAGTTGGAATGAGCTCCAGGAAGCATGGCCGGGGCCCTGCCTGGAACAACGGCCTGTAATTTACGGTGAGTTATGTTTCAATTACCTCGGTGTTATAGCGTCTTGGTGAGGGCAGGCATTATGTCATGTCAGGGATACGGGCGAGGGAGAAAATACAGACGCTCCCATTACAGCCAGTGATGGAGCAGTTTTAATAATACTGCAGGAAAAAAATAAAGAGAAGGGGAGCGCAAATGACTTTCCAGCCATACCATTACTGCACATTAGTAACACAGCGCAGCCAGGGAGCGAGAGGGGGAGAGGGGAGTGGGGAAAGGAGAGGCACAGCTGAGTGACAGGGAAGAGGAAAAGGGAGACGAGATAGAGGGGGCAGAGAAAGGGAAAAGTGGGGTGAGGCAAGAGCAGAGAGGGAAGGATGGAGAGAGGGAGAGAGAAGGAGAGAAGGGCACCAGTGGAGCAGGGAAAGAGAAAGGCAAAGGGGCTGAACGAGAGATGCAAGAGGAGAGGTGGCAGGAGAGGAAGGACGAGGTCCTCGGTGAGTTCAGAGGGATGTCGGCTGCCTCAGCCCCACAGCTCTCCCACCCCGCAGCCCGCTCCCGTGCCCCCCGTACCTCCGCTGGCCCTGGCTCACCGGCTGGCTGCGGGGAACGGCGAGGCAGGCGAGAAGCTGCAGGAAAGGGGAAGAGAAGCAGTAGTTATTAGGCTTTTGTGAACGATATTGCTTTGTTGCTGGAACAAAGCACTCGACTTTCCAATAATAACAATCTACTTTTTTTTTTTTTAATCAAATTTCCTTTGTCGTTGTGGCTTTCTTTAATTTTGTTTCGGCAGGGTAAGCCTCTCACTTCCAGCTTACTGCCTCAATCGCCGCTCTGCCTTACTCTCAGTCACTCCTGCCCATGTGCGCCAGCCTGCTCTCTCCTTCTTTATTTTCTTGACACAAATGGCAGTCATTGCTCAGAGAATGTGCTGGGTAAGCCTGCTTTGTAATTCAAACCTTTTATTCAGGTTACTGTTATGTACTAAAGAGGAAAATATGTATTGGCTAAACAGCCTCCTTACCGATGGTCCCTTGGCTGGGAGGGGAGAGCTTGGGCACCGGACCTCACGTGGACCTGCTGCCTCCCTGCCCCGCTCATCACTTGCCTGGAAATCCAGCTCATCCTCACTGCCATCTGCCTTCCCACCGCAGGGAGAAAACCCTCAGGTCAGAGATGAATTCTGTGAGTGCTCATACTCGACAATGGCTTGCAAAAGCCGCAAACTTTGGGCATATCAAATAGTAATTTGAATGAAACATGGACAAGTGAAATCTTGCCTCTGCCTGGGTAATTTATACCAGTATAACTACTACAGATTAGTACTCCACTAGTACAGGCTTATTCTACCAATGCAATGCCATAAAGCCCCAGCGTACCTAAGGCAGGGATTTCCCACCATCACAAATGGCTTCATGTTGCGATACCAGTAAAAATAAAAGCTGTCTCCCTGTCCCTCAAATTTAGGATTTCCAGAATGCTGTGTTAGTAGAGAGCAGGGATAATATTGCAGTGTTTCAAGTTGTGCACCTGCAAGCCTTTCAGTACCGTATCCGTACAGCACCAGTGAATGCAGTTGCGTAAACGTGATCTGAACCAGGCGCTGGCACACGGTGCCACGTCTCTTGTGCACGCAAGAAGGAATGCAAGCCAGCCGTGTGCCAGTTATGAGAAAACAGGCCACCAAATGATCTGGTTTAACGTTGAAAGAACACGCAGAGACAAACCCCGTTCCAGTACGAAGCCTGCAGAAACATTCCCCCCATCGACACGCTCTGACGATCAGCATGAGTTTGCACTGTATCAACAGCTTGTCACCGTGTGACTGGCATTTTTGCCATTCGGGTACAAAGATCCCAAATGCTGGTTCTGCCTACTGTTGAACCTTGCTGCAGGCTTCCCAGCCCTGCTGTACAGCGTGCTGTGTGTTAGCCTGTTTGCAGCTGAGGGCTGCAGTTTCCAGAGTGGTGCTTCTTTGTGATGCTCAAACTTCACTTGCAGCATCAAAGCAGGGAGGCGGTTGTGCCGCCCTTCTGAAGGAATCCGGGAATCGCTGTGGTGGGGCACATACAGTGCAGGTAGGAAGATTTCAGAGGTCAGGGGACTGCTACCAGCAATTTAAAGTAGAGGCTCCCTTGAAACATTCTCCATCCACTGGATTATCCCAGTCTTATAGGAGGACACACACAACAGAGGAAATTATTAAGGTGGCCTGAGCTCTGTATTAAGAAGTTTACCTTTTCTGCTTGTCCCCTGATAGCGTGGATGATTTTCTGGTCAAACTGGACTTTTTTGCCTGGACTTTTCAGGGAAGATTTCTATTTTGTCCCTGGACCTCCCTGAAAAGGAGACCATGGTCTGCCTTATATTGTCTGAGGTGTAGTCTGGAGATTGTTGTTCACTTAAGAGTCTCTTTGCCTCAGGGAACATTTCAGAGGAACTTACATAGCAAATGCATCTAGTCTGCATTATAAACAGGACATATTTCTCTTTTCAAGTAGAGATTATCTTGTTTACTCACTTTTTTATTTATGTGGTGCCATGGGGATACCTCTGCACAGGCAGGTAGGATTCAGTTGTATGCAGAAAAGGGCAACTTCATCCAAGCAGTCCTACCGCAGCCCCTCATTTGTCTTGCGGCAGATTTTTAGCTGTGAGAATCTGAGAATCTCTTTCTTCCCTCCATTTCTGAGCTCACAGATGTTAAACACAGGCGATGCAGATCTGATGGTCTTGTGGTTCCAGCTTCTCCTCTTTGTTTCCAGCTGCTAAATCACGTTTAAAGATGTTAACAATACACAAAATACCCCCAGCATACGAGTTCTCTGTGCAAGTGATCACTGGAGCTGTCACAGGGGTATTATTAAATTGCCAGGGAGAAGAAACACATCCCCCCTGGTTCTGAATGGAAGGGGAGGCATCTGTAAGGCAGCCTCTCAAACAGGAGGTGGCCCACGCTTTAGAATATGTTGAGGGCCCCCACACAGGAAAACTTTATTTTAGGAAGCACAGACTAAGCAATTTACCTGTACTGTGTCTATTGGTTTCTGGAACTTCATTGTGGTTAGTCATTAAAGTCATATTGCAGCCCAGTTCTCATCAATGGATTTTTTTTTTTAAACACAGCACAGCGACTAGTGTCTTTACCTGCATAAATTTCCATATGTTTGTTTTTTTTTAACCTAAACCATGAAGCGCCTGCAGGATATGCTTTTGGGACGATTGTGAGTAAACACGTGGGTAGCAGCATGTTTGCAAACAGCTAACGCTCTTAGACACCAGCTGACGGAAAAGCGGGTCCTGGGGCACTAGGGGAACCACAACAGAGATTTGTTGGGCAGTGGGGGATATCGCTTCAATCCTTTTCACGCGGCAGAGAACTGGCTACGGATGTTATGGGAGGGCTGTCTGTCACAGACTTAGCAGAAGAATTCGGAGTTCCCCTTTCCTCCTCCTGTCAATAACAATATTCCCTCACAACTACAGCTTGCCGTCCACTTGGCTGCCTGTGGTTTCTCTCGAGACTGCAGGATCAAAAGCTTGCACAGTAACTGGGTCAGAGAGTCTCCTTAGAGGAGACTGTGCTGTGTTTCTCCTCGTTCCAGCCACCATGTTAACCGAAACGCAGCGAACAAGTGGAAAACGTGGTGTCAGGTAAAATAATCAGGCTTACAGCTGACTTTGGAAAATTTGCGAAATGAGGAGTGGCACAAAATTGACTGGTTCGAGAAATTTAGAACGGTGGATCCTAAAAGTCCTTCTGTAGCACAGCCCTGCCCCATCGCTTTGGTTTGTGTAATAGGATGTATTAGTATCCAGTTACAAGCCAAAGTCCACTAGGGAGTGGAAGTGTGAAGCTTAATACAGTATCACAGAAATGGAAAGCTTCTTTAATGGTACAGAAGGGACTTGCACTTGAAAGCATTTAACAGAGCCTTGGTAAGTAAACTGTAGTAATTGAGCTAGCAAAGGCATTTAGCTTGAATACTTTGTATATGTATAACAAAATCAAATAAGCACCAGGAAGAACTATTCTTCAAAGCAATAATTTGAAATGCTTCTATTCCCTCCCCAGACAAAGAGCACTTAGTTGTTCCAGTGTGCACACTTCATTGTGCCATGTAGCTACGGTGACTCCTGGTTTGCGAACACAAAAGGATTAAAAACACAATGCATTAATGTCAAGCTTCATACCTGCATTTATTTCTAGTCCACCAGGGAATACAGCCCTCCAGTTCCAGAACTTCAAACTGAGAACTCAGCTGATCATGGCATCCTCTGGGACTAATCCTCCCTCTACTTCCCTCAACTCCAACTCTCTGCTTTCCCTGAGGATCGCTGTTTATCTGGAAAAGAAACTGGGGTGCTGAAAGGCATGGGAGGGGAGATAGACAGACAAATAACAAGCATGAGCAAACTGCCAAAGAAAGCTTCAGTGTGGTCAGTTGTATGTCAGAGACAAAGACAGGAAGAGAAGAATGAAAGCTAAGGACAATACAAGCTTTAAGGATCTGACCTCTGTACCCAGCAGAATTTTAGTGTTGAATATAAGAGGTTGTCAACAGTCTTAATAACAGCTGGGTCAAAAAACACCCATTGGGATTGCTTGTTTTCCTTGAACTGAACCCTGGGATTTTCACTAACTAAAACTTAAGAAGGAAATGGAAGCAAAATGCAGTGTTATGCCTTGGAAGCCGCTGCAGGGCCTTATGGGGGTTGAGCTTTCCTCCATTCTCCACTGGGAGAGGGTCTTCCTTAGAGGTGAGTCCTAAGCTGAAGATCTCAAGAACTGCCCTTGCCCCTGTGGCACCATATTAAGTTCTAACTTTGCAAGGTTGAAGTAAAATATTTTAAGTGCAGTGTTTTAAGTGGAAAGTGGAGATCCAGTTTGAAATGTTAAGTTGAGAAGTTTTTCATTTTTACCATTTTTTGATAGAAAAACTTCTTGTCTGGGGTCAGCTTTACGTGAAAAACTGTGGTGAACAGAACTCACTAGACATGAGTTTTGTTTAACCTATTTAGGCTCCTTTGACATTCAGGAGAATTCCAGTTCAAGAATTTTCATCTGAACAGGAGGAAATGAGAAGAAATTATCCAGTGAAAAAAAAGAAGAATAAAACCTTTAACCAAGTTTTGGGCACAGATTTGTATGTCCATGTATGAAAGGTGCTGAGAGGTGAATAGAAGACAAGGCATGGAAAAGGATGAAAGCAAGGAGGAGAAGAGACGTAGACAACAGAGAAGGCAAAGGATCTAACATGATGCAAAGATGGAGGCTCACTCCAGAGAGCAGACTTCAGGAAAAGAATCAGTTGCAACCCATGTTGAAAGCAGGGAAGACAGGAGACAAAGGAGTGGCTTTATCAGACCTTCAGATGCTGTAGGAACGTGTGTCTTATCAGCTGGGAAAGGCACATCTTCAGACCTGTACAGCAAGCCTAGCTTTTGCAGTAAAGAGTATTCCAGAAAATGTGGACCACCAAGGAGTGATGTTGATGACTGGAGAGCAGAGTGTCATAGCTGAAACGGTGAGAGCAGAGCCGAAAATGAGACACTAGCTTTGAGCCCCTTTATTTAAATAACCAAATAAGGAAGAATCCAGCTTAAGCTACAACATACTGGATTATTCTTATACAGGTACATGCAACAAAACAGTGGGATGGGAGAAAAAGGAACACGAGAGCGTTACTGCATGCAGCTCTCCCACTCCCCCAGTTAGCAAGGCATGCAGCTATTTGAAAAAAATTGGGGCCCAACTGTTCTTTCTCTCTTCTTAGTGAATTTTCTTACCTCCACTGTCCCAACCCACCACCCACTTTCTGAGAAAACCAAAGCTCCAGTGATTTGTTTGTAACATTTAATTCTTACCTGAAGAGCTTATGTTACCGGGCTTAAGGAAAACAAAGAATGCTAAACAACTTAAACGGCCAACAACTGACAAATAGCAAATAATCAAAGCACTCAATTCAAACATAAATGAGGCCAGGGATTGCCTATTATTCTGTCTTTGCACACTACCCAGAAAACAGGCAGAGGGGGTGCATTCTTGGTCAATCCCTAGGCACTGTCATAATAAACATGATTAATAGGCTATAATTTACCTGCACAAATAATTCAATGAACAAATACAAACAACAAACAAATTTGGGCAGCTGCGATCAGATCTTGAGCAGAATGAAGTAAATTCACTAAATAAATTGGTATCAACTAGTCCTAGTAATTGCATTCCATCTCCCAGAATGGCTCCTGGATTACTTACGGAGCCCAAAAGCCTGCCAAGCATTTTACAGGCTGTGTCCATTCGGTGCCTGTGAGAGTGGATTCACTGCCTACACCCAAATCACTGAGCACTTGCATTTGCATTGACATTTTTATGGGGCTTTCTAGCTTCGCAAGTGTTTTCTGAGGGGTGAAGTTTAAAATAGCTCTGGTCCTCTTGCAATATTCCTGATTAAGTAACAGGATCAGACTAGGTTTTGCATTCTTTCAGCCACAGAAAGGACTTTCGGGGGGCATTAAAATAAGACCCCCAGGAGAAACACACACACAGGTTATAGATAAGCCCTCAGCACTGCATTAGCTTGCCTTGTTATTTGCTCTCCACGTGTCTCGGTTGTCCTGGGTTTTAAGCTTGAGCCACAGCCCAGCAGAGACCCTGGAAGTCTGTGCTGCCTTTAGCCAGCTCTGAGAGAAGCGAGGACCTCTCCTCCGCAGACCAGAGCTCTGGTCTATTTTGTGAGGCCCAAGCAGAGCTCTCGTTCTTTGGAAGAAATGCTGAACGCAGCTTTCCTGGGCCTTGCATCCTCCCTCCTCCCCGCCTCAGCCAGGCAGCAGTGCCGAGCGCGGTGGGTAAGCGCAGGTTCCACGACAAGGTAAGATAAATGGAGAAACATGCGCTGCAAGAGATGTTTATTGAGTGAGATGCTAAATGAATAACCCAATCAATGCTGTAATATTTAATTCGATACAAACTTCAGATTGAGAGTGTTCCCCATTCATTTTATGCTGTCACAGAAATTGTCGTTCGTTAGAGCAGTGCGCTATCATTAAGGGGAAGAGGTTTCCAGCAGCGAGGGGCTGGCTCTGGGCTGTGCAATGGGTACAGCCTTTGTAAGATAGTGAGTGACAGAGAGTTCGCTACCTTCCTTCTCTGCTAGGGACTTTGGGGAAGGTGGGAGATGTTGTGCTCTTCTGAAATGCTCCCACCCTCTCTAAAGCCTTGTGCCAGCGTAACGTTTTCTCCATGTGGCCGGGAGCCCTTTGCAGCTGTGTCTATGCCCTGGACTATTTGGACATGCCAACCATGAGTTTAAACTGCCCTATTCTCTCCCTCTTCTGGGCTCCCAGTTCCCTGCTGGGACACTGCCACCGCTCGCATTCTCAGCAGAGAGCTGCAGTCAGGGATGGCGGTGGCAGGGGGGAGCGAGGAGCTGTGATTGTGTCCTGGGAACTCGGGCAGTGCCAGCTATGCAGAAAAAGGAGCAAGAGGAAGGTGAAAAACTCTTTTCCTGTGTGAATCCCTGGACCGTCGACCTGCCCTTGCCACGTGCCTGCTCGGTGTTCAATGTACGCATCTCTTCAGCACTGTGAGGAAACTGCAAGGTCAGGTGCAGCGTGCCAGCACACCCTGCTTGCACTTGGACTAGCTTGCAGGCAGCCCTGCCTGCTGGCACGCCGTCGTGCCGCACCACCGGCACAAAGTGCTCACCCTCTAACACACGTGCAATGGGATGTCACGGCAGACGTTGCCAGCTGGCCGGGCACCCCTTGCTTGTGACAGGTGGCACGTTGCCTCTAAATCATCCTGGCCATCCTTATTCAGTGCACCTGGCACCCCGTCCCCCACATTTATAGCTGCCACTCTCATAGATCTCAAACCATCTGGTACGGCTCTAACTTGTCCTGCGCTTGATCGGATTTCCTGAGCGTAATACTTGACCGAGTGATGCTTGCAACTCCTTCCCTGTCCCATGCTGCCTCTGATGGTTGTTATTCTCTCTGGCCTCTGTCACTGGCCAGGTTGTGCTAAGATCAAGGATAACGTTTAAAGCATGGCATGGTATTGCTGAAGCCCCATTCTCTGAACTAGCCTAGTCTCTTTTTCCTAGGGATTTACATGAAAGCAGCCCCAGGTAGTTCAATATTGATTTCCATGCGGGTATTTGAGAAATGCATTCATTCCAGCAGGTTGAATACCTTCAGTGGGTGTCCTTCAAAGCCAACTTCACTCTTGAAGGCATCCTAGTTAGCTTATTCATTCCCTTCTCAAAGTCCTTCATTCTTTCTTCTGTCCCTCTCTCTGCTCTCTCAGGCAAGTCCTTAATTATCCCCCCAAGTGTTACTCAGGTGAAGCAGCTGAAAGCTGTGCTTTACATGTCCTCTGATTACCCGCAGAGGACTAATGAAATAAGGACAGATTTAGCAAGTCTGGATGCACATGTGTTTGCATGCTCATTTAGTTCTTTTAGTTCTCCCCTCACAAAGGAAACCAAATCCTGCTGGCACCTGGTGAACTTCTCCACTGCTTTTGGGGAGCTGACACAGGCACAGCGTACGTTTCTGTCAAGCCTCAAGTGCTCTAAAGGTTTCTAAATCAAGATAATTTACGAGGAACTGTTTTGAAAGGAAAGCACAAAACCTCCGTATTAATTGGGGGTGATCTAGAATGTAAAGCTTATGTCAATGTGGAGATAACTGTGAATACAAACAGAAGCAACACCCTACTCCCCTTTCCTATCTAATCTATCCATCCTAACTCTACCTCCTCTCCTCACTCCTCTTATTTTTATGGCTGCAAGAATTCATGTTTCATCCACATTTCAAAGGCTGGTGAGTAACCAGAACTTTGTCGGCATCTTCATTTTAAACTGAAAAAACAAACAGCCCCCCCTAAGCCCCCCTTCTCCCAGTCTGTTCCTGCCAGAAACATAGCAACCAGCACGCACAGCTTTCTGCAGGCAGCCTAGTTTGCATTTAATTAGTTCTGTGATATCCTAAACTTCTTTCAACCTCCGCCCCCAGAACATCGCTGTAGAAATCCTCACTCCGGGAATGGCATGATGGAGCTGTCAAAAACCCAGCATCTGTGCCAGGAAGTGTTTAGAGCTCTTGGATTCCTGAATCGGGACATGACTTGCCTGGAATATACTATGCTACCAGGAAAATGAAGCAAAGTAACGCTCTGCAGAGGAACAAAGATAGATAGGAAATCTAACCCCCATTTTATAAGCTGGGACATATAAGGCAGAGATATGAAGCTACCTGCTCTCAGAGCATCTGTCTGGCGTATCAGCAGCCACTCCAGGACAGGCACCGGCTCTCCCCTGCTGGAGAAGACAAGGGTTTTCCAAGGTGAGGAGGAATCTTGTGGGACAAGCAGTCCTAATTTCTAGCATCTTCTTTTCACAGCCATGCATCCCTGTGCCAGCTGTGAGTAGGACTTCGTGAGTCTCATTGCAACAGGGCTTATATTCTCATGGATCACCTTTAGGTACTTAGTCCAAGGGCACTGAACAGAAAAGGCAGAGTAACTTAACACTGGAGGGAAGGGGTTTGTATGGACCAGTATGGTAATGCCTTCTGGGCACCCTACACTTTATCAAGTGAGAGTGCTCAGGACCCTTATCAATAAACCCCCCCTGCTTCACCTTGCAGAAAACACTGCCTCCAGCTCCATACAATTCCCGTTAGCTCCACCAACTCCAGCCCAGACCCGGGCCCTGCCACCAAGGCTTCTGCTTGGACACTGTGCCAGAAATTACCAAAAATGGCAACGCTGTCAGCGGGTGGCTGAATCGAGCGGGCTGCTGGGGATCCCTGTCCTTTCTATTTTCCCTCTGCGATCCTGAATTTCCACCCACGGATCAATCATTCCCGTTCTCCCCTCCTGCAAGACAACACGGGTTTCGCAAGACGGCGTCAACCCCAGTGACTGTCCGAGGTGGCCACTGACATAGCCGCTGTTTCTCCCCTGAGCAAAGCCTCCCTTTTCTGTCTGCTTACCTCTAACCCGTAGCTGATAAATGCCAGCCACAGGAAAGCTTCTTACAGTTGCCTGCATTTCTGCTAGCCACAGCAAACCCGAAAGCTGGAAAGCAAGCAGCGCTAAAGCAGGCAGAGCTAAAGCAGGCATCGATATTTTTAATCACTCCATCAGCCCACTAACCCTCTTTGATGCTTCAACCAGGCTTACGGCTGGCAAGAGCGTTGCTGACAACGGTACCCGCACGTAGAGATGGGTCCTTTTTCTGTCTGTGACCAGTGCAACGGAGCTTCTTGCTCTGGCCATTCGCAACCTCTCGGCATGGGAGGCAGCTGCATTCACCACCAGGACTCTGCAAATTGAAGCAGAGGGAGCGTTCGCCTCCTTCAACAGTTCCTCCCTCCCACCCCCTGCCACTCTGCTGCTGTTAAGCTCACTGCAGCTTCAGCTGTTTTATCATCTCATTTGCTTTCTGATCTGACACCAGCCTGCCATGCAGCTGATCAAAGGCAGAAACCAGAGTGCAGCCGGGCTGAGCAGCCCCAGAATTCAAACAAACATGTCACTTCCCATCTCTATATGTTAGACAACTTCACTTCTTTCTGTTATTGCCTCTTTTAATCTCTCCCTCCGCACATACACGTACCCCTTTGCTTTCTCTTCATCCTCTACATTCATTTCCCATGCCCACATGCTGTCACCTTTTCCCCCTCCTTTCTTGATCTTTCCCATCACTTTTCCCCTTGCCTCCAAAGTCTCTCTGTCTTTACAACCGCTCTATTACCTTCCTCCTCTCTCTTCCTACTCTTCTCAGCATATTGACAGTTTTACTTGATTGCTTCAGCTTCTGCCTCTTCCTCACTTTTTTTGGAGACTCTACACTGTTTCATAGAAGTGAAGTCACTTTTTGGGGTGTGGAAGTAAGGTCCCAAAAGGGGTGTTGTTTCCTTCAACGCCATGGGTAGACCATTACTAGTATCAATATTATCTTTACGCATGTCCCCTGAATCAGTAAATGACCTCCTACCATTAAGTCTTTCATGGATCAGAAACCTCTCAGCACTTGAAATCCAGTGCAGGGAAGAAAGAAATTTGGAGGTTCATTCCTGCAAGCAAGCAAGGAAGGAAGGGAGAAAGGGAAGAAAGGAGAGAGAGCATGAAAGAGGAGACAAAAGAGAAAAGAGAAGAAAAGAAGAAAGAGAAAAGCAAAATGCCAAAAGGTATCTTGGACTTTCTTGAGGGTGGGGATGACAGGCAGTAAATACAAGCAGTTCAAATAGAAAACTTTTCATATAACGTTGCTGAATTCCATTTTAAGGTAATCCTCAAATAACTCTTGCATCTCAGGCTGAACTAGCAATCCTTGGAATGTCTCTGATAATTCTCTCCATCACTTGCACAGGACTACACATTACTCTTAATTCTGGATTTGGTCTCACATTTCAATATTCCAGTCTGCAACCACCTATCACCCCGAATTGGGAAGGAGACCAATTCAGACCTGTTTAGGTTAGGAAATGAGTGTTGAGTCTGATCCCTTATGGCAAGCCCAGGCTTTTGTCCCTGATGGTAGACAGACCACATACATTAGAGAAAGGCATAGGAATCACATGTGAGACAGGTGAGATAATTTTGCCTCGACTTACCTACGCATTAGGGCTCAGCTGAAGCTTCAAGAGTTGGAAATGATGTTCCAAGGCTCAAACTAATCTGCAAAATGTATATTGAGATCTGAACATCTCTAAGGTCTTCAAGCAGGCATTTTGGTCTACACCCAGCTTGATTAAAGTATTCCTGGATTCAATTAACTGAAATATAATGGGATTATTTCACAACACGCAATCTGATTTTTTTTTGGTTACAGTAAAGTAAGCGAGCGGTGATTACAGGGCTTAATACAGCAGGCCTTGCTGTTCCACTGGAATCAAAAAGTGACATGAAATTAGGTCAATTTAGCCAGAATTTCTTGGGGGAAGCTAGGAATGGGGAGAATATCTCTGGTTTTCCTTCATAAGATTATTTTTCATTAGATAATTCTAAAAATGTATTCCATTGCATATTGTATGACAGAAGAAGAAACAGTTTAAGTGAAAGACACTTCATTTTCATCAAAATACACATTGAATCAAGTGTTAAATACATAGATGAAATCGTTTTCCCAGAATATTCTCTAATAGAAAACATCTTACAAAAATTAGGACTTTAATTCCAGTTCCATGTCAAGCCCATATTTCAAAAATCTGAATCCTGGGTGCGGACAGTCACGTGTTTTGTTTTGATCAATACTGCCTCTTGGAACGACAGTCAGCACAAAGACCAGGCTCAGGGTTGGCAGCAGGCACCCACCTGTGTGACATAGCTGCATCCAGCCTGGGACTGAGTTCCAACACACCGATGGTCCATGGAGCACATTTGGAAATTCCACCAACCATCTCGCTCTCACACCTTGGTGAAACAAAATGGTTGCCCTCCACAGGGGCCAGCGAGAAAACTTCCACTTCACTCTGTAACTTTAGACCAGTTTTCTATTAAGTGCCCATCTGAGGGCTTTGCTAGCTATGGCAGTCCCAGAGCTGAACAACCGGCTGAGCTCCTAAACATCAAATTCTCTTGGTTCTAATCCATTAAGCGGATTTTATTTACAATATCTTTCTACGTCAGCAGTGCAGATAGTTCATTTTTGTAACCAAAACCCGCCCCTTACAGATCTGCAGATGCTCCCACATGAATGTTCTCTAAAATTTACCCTTGTCCATCATACTGGGGTACTTTAGCTTGTGGTGCTCCTTTTGAACCTCCTGACGTTGCCAACTGAAGGTGTCTCTTGTGCCACAGGACGCTTAAAAAAAACACCTAAAAGAAAAGAATTCACAATCTATGGTCCCTAAATCCCAAGTTCTCAGCTTAATAATACATTTTCAGCTGTACAGTTCCAACATTCATAACTAGTGCTGAGAAAATAATTTGCAGCCAGTAATTTGCTGAAAGAATTTAGTCCCTTTCTCTGCTCGCAGATGGTCCCTGAGCAAAATCAAAATTTCCTCGAATGTACTCATTATTTGAAAATACTCAACACATTTTTGGCAGGGCTTTTTTTTTTCCCCCTCTTTAAAAAAAAACCAACAACCAACCCTTGCAGATTGATCACAAAAGCATTGCTTGTGTATTCCAGTTAGTATTCTAGCCATGAGCTGCTGGTTTGTTGTGATTAATCATAGGTTCATAGTCTGGTTTCCATTCCCCCACTGGAGTGAAAACAAAACCCCTGTAATTCTTACAGTCAGGTGTAGGCCTTGAAAAAACCCTGGGGCTTTGATTTCCCTTGGGAAAAAGGAGCAGGGAAATTAGACTATGGAATTTTAACCCTTTTAGTCTCTGGTTCTCCCAGGCTTTCCCAAATCTTTCATAGTACCTACGGTTCCAGTTTCATGTGGCCTCCATACAAGGACTTGCAATGATGCAGCAGGGCCACGTATTTGGGAGCGTGCGTCCTAACGGCACACCACCACACGTAACACCCCCTTGTGCTCCCCGGCCCTGTGCAGTGAAATCAGCTCACCCCCGACTAGAACAAGAAAGCAGCCACGGAGAGGTTGCAGGACGCTGCGCTGGAAGCACGTGAGGTATGGGATGAACTGGAGGGTGCACAGGGATGGGGGTGGACATTGGAGTCGTCTTCAAATTTGTGAGACCTGACAGGCTTGGATTTTTAAAGAGTCACTCCAGAGGACAAATAAATAAGGTTTCAAAAATTGATTGATAGGCTGGGTCCATCATTTAAATTCCATTATCTTCTTGCACGCCAAGGAACTACATGCGAGGGAGGAACTTAGCATTGCATTTAACTGCGCTCATACCAAGACCTAGAAAAGAGGAGTGCTATTTACTTACAAGCTTGTTAAGGCTACAGTAGACCCACCAACTTCTTATTCTGTCCTCATATTCTGCTCAACCGCTCCCGCTAGCTTTGGGTTGTCCTGCTCTGCTCGTCCTGCTGGGACACTGGAATTCATCCAGGGCTGGGTGCAGGCCGATAGCCTAGAGCTGAAGGGATGGGGCCACAGCCTGGTGCAAATCCTCTGAGCCATTCCTTCCATCCACCAAGTGCTCTCTTTCTGTGCTAACGTGTGCTACTGATGCAAGCACAGACAGAACTGTGCCGCTCTTTGCAGCTGCTTCAGGGAAGAATCACATTTACATTACTAAATGCAGCTTTCCAGCAAAAAACACAGAGTGAAGTCAGAAGACAGCGTTTGATAAAAAAGAAAGAGACTTTAAAACAAATAACCCACATTCGCTAACATGTATTCAAATACAGACAAGAGGAACAGTGGTAAAAAAACCCAACCCCCCTGACATTTCTGCTTCAAGCAGCCTTTATCACAGAGCATGCGGGTTTTATTTTGGCTGTTACCTTTCCTTTTGATAGTGTCTTCTAAATCACTTCTCAAACAGACATTTCTTCACTTCCCCACATGTCCTCTGTGGTGTTGCGGGATCCTGTCTCTTGCAGATTTATTCCGTGTTAGCCTACCCCAAGCAATGACCAGCCGTAAAGGTGTAAAAGGCTTTTCTGCTTCTGGAAGGCATTCTGTGTCCACAGTGGAGCTCTGGCAAGAGGTCTCAAATTTGACTTATATCAGGAAGACAGGACAGAGATGCCTGTCTTGCTGCTGCATATATAGAACTATAACAACTTACAAATGTTTTGAGAAAAAAAAAAAGAGTTTTTTTTCAAAGGGATGACGTTTGCATTCAAGTTAATTTACTATATGGGAGATTCTGTTTATTAATCCTATGTAGGAAAACACCTCACAAAGCCTTTGGCATGTATAAGGTGCACTACGATAGCCTGGCTAGATAATTGGTACATGTAGCCCTTACATTTTCAATAAGACACTAGATTTATGTTATTTTTTGAATTGTGTGACAGGATGGTAGAAACTGAGGATTTTCAGCAGAGGGAAATGGGCAGCTGCAGCTAGCCTCAAACAGAAAAGAAAGGATTTTCATGACATTTACAGCAACAAAAAGCAGAAGCAAACTAGCTGTTGAAGATGACATCAGTAGGTTTCAGAATTAGCTCTTTTTTAGAGTGGGTGATGAGATTCACGCCATTCAGAACTACTGTTTTTGAGCTGTATTCTGGAAAACACTGGAGCAGAGAGTTTAATAATAATAATAATAATAATATTCTGATAGTTGTTGCTAGCTTTTTTGATGGCAGAAAAAGTCTTTTAAAAAAATGGAACTGAAACAAAGAACAATTCAGAGACAGGAGGTCAATTCTGTGGCAACTTCCATGGCAATGGAGACAAAAAAATGAACCACTAAGAGCTTTTATAAAAGGTAGCTTTTTCATGGCTAGAACATTTTTCTGTCTATTATAAAGTTAAAAAATAAGGAATTTCCTCAATCAGAAAGCAGAGGCTGAATCACTCCGAACTTAGGACGTTTGAAATATAAGGCAAAATCTCAGTCCAAACTCAGGAGTTCATTCCACCCCCAACACAATTCACCACAGACCTCTCTCCCCCACGCATCGTTGTGTCTTGAGTTCAGATCCAGATGCAAATTCCTTAACTTGTTAAAAAGTCGCACCAGTTAAGAAGTCAGAGAAGGACAAACGTTACAGTGTGTGGGCTTAGACACCTCTTGAATCAAGAGGGTAAAAAAAGAAACACAATCTTTCCTGTTATTTAAGCTCAAGGTTTATGCCAGACAGTACATGATATTCTAACCAAAGGGAGAAGGATATAGCGAACCCAGGCTTTATTAAGGTCCGGGAGTACATGATTTACTTTTCATTAGATTTAGTTAGCAGCTAAATAGTAATTCAGGCAAGAGTTCTAGCCGTGCTTAATACTTTAGTCTTACAACAGAATAATATCTCCAGCATCACTGAAAACAAACATTCAGATGGGAACAAATTAACTCATCTCAATTCAGCCAGCTGCAAAGACCTCCTTTCTATTACTGCCATTTCAGAAAAAAGATGTCAGCCATTTCCAAATCACCTCTTAAAAATACGTGACTTTTGCATCAAGGCCGTAAGGCCATAATACTCAGCCCCTTCAACCCAGTAAGGGAGTCACTCCCTGGGGTCCCCATGTTTTCTTGGAGAACGCCCTGCAAGTGGGGGGACCATCTCGTCCACCCCTCCCTGCCACAGAGGCGACACCAGATGAGCCGCTGTCATAGTTTTATAGGTCACCTAAAACTGCACAAAGCAACATGCCCTAAACTATTCAGAGGCCCAGGTCTCACCCATCAGCTTCCAGAGAAGGGCACTTACCGCTGCAAATACACCAGGGCATCAAAAAACCCAAGGAATGCAGCCTCTGCTTTGACACCCATTTTGTTCATGGCCGATCAAATCCTTTCTATTCCTTTATCCACTGTGCTGTGCCTCGATAACGAGCACCTCCAGCTCCAGGCAATACAAAGCAAACTGCAACAGCAACAGCAAAACCCTCACTTGCTGTCTGGGACTGACTTCTGTGCTAAAAGCTAGAGCAATCTCTCCTCTGCTTTTCCACTTAGAGTTTCTCTGACACTTTCTGACTAAACAAGAACAAGCCTCATTTATTCTTAGAAAAATTGCTGGGTCACCCGTAAGCCCAAATTCAAGTTCTGGTGGAAAAGGCTTTTCTGCAGACTGCATCTGAAAACTGCCTACTCTCAAATCCCACTTCCTATCCCAAAGCACTTTGAGGAAGTTTGGATACACATCTGAACTTTTCAGCTTGATGTAGTCTCTCCCTGTGAGTCATAGAAATGTTTCCATGAATATTTAATTTTTTTAAGTTCCAAAAGGAAAAAAAAGGCTTAAATAGGGAAAGAAAAAGACTCAAACAAATACCATAGCTGCCAACATCTTGTGACAGAAAGTCAATAGCTTTTAAATCTGCATAAAATTACATACATTTCCATGAAATTACCTGCATTTGCATATAGTGGTGCTTGATGCTACAAGGGACTTACAGCTCCTCCCCAAGACTCCCCAAATCCTGGCTTCTCCCACCAGCCCAGCAACGCATTAATTCTGCCATCCTTGAGCTCTGAAGGCACTGGGAAAATCCAGGAGGGAACCACTGGGGCGTTTCCACAGCCCAGTAGAAATTCCTGTCTGACCAGGGACATGGGCCAGCAGCTTCAGGACATCTCCCTGAGACCTTTCTCCCTTTTCCCTTCTCCCCATCTCTTCCTCTCCTCCTTGGCATTCCCAGGAGATTGGGGAGGACAACTTCCAGCAGGTCGAAGTCTATCCTACTCCTTCCCATCCCCATTCCTCACCCCATGCAACGAGGGGACGGTACCCATAGCATCACGTACTAGGTGTTGGCTCCAATATTTGGGGGTATCAGGGGTCCCCCTCAGCCCCTCACAAGCTGCGGCAAGGCAACTCACTGGCACCCTGTGCAACATCATGGGTTGGGGAAGGAGGGAAATAAGGTCTGGTGGTAAAAATGACCAGCCCTAGGGGTTTCTGGAGTGCACGGAAGGGGAAAATCTGGCCCAGAGATGGGGAGTGTCTGCAACTGGAGCCGAGGGCAAGTTCGAAAAGGCATGGGCAATACTGGCTTTTATCCCCAGGCAGAAGCGTCTCTAGGGTATCACAAAGAAAGGGGAACCCCAGCTACAAATCATCTGATTGAAGGACTGCCGTCCCAAAACATTTAAGCACAGCAGTTCCCAGCCCCGTGCTGATCCCCTCGGCTGTGTCGGTACTTGTGGGGCGAGCCTAGGAACCCCAGTTCACATTGTGGCCCTCACACTGGGGGAGCCAGCGAGGCTGTGGGCACGGTGGGTGTGTCGGTGGAAGTGGGAACTACCTGCCAGCAATCTTAGTGCAACTGGAAATCGCAGCCTTAGAGACAGTCTGAGTCTGGGGTTAGACAAGGTATGTTGTTTTTTACTACCTAACAAAAACCAAGGATAAGTTTGATGAATAATTTCTTCCTGCAACAGTTTCCAGTTGTGTTTCTAGCAGATATGTATATTCTGGAGGCTATCCCCAGGACCAGCAAGCATCCCAAAGAGACAGCTTCTTCCAAAGTCCTCCCTCAGGTTAGGGAGAGAGCAGGACACGAGGAGCTGTGGTTTGGGTTTTTTTTCCCTGCCTTGTCACTGCAGCCGCTCAACCCAACAGCCAAAGGTACTGTTTGATGTGCTCAGATTTCCTCTGGTAACATTTGTCCACCACAAACTGAACCTGAACCCACCAGCCTCCTTTCACAGAGGCCACTAGACAGGTTAGTAATGAGTTGGATCAAAATGGGGAATGTTTTGTATCCCACCCCCAGGCCCTGGCCTCCCTGTGTGTAACTGCTTTTGAAATATATTTGGTAACACACCGAATGTATTTAAAGGGATTGTGGAACTGGCCAATTTTCATGCTAATTAAAGTGCAGGAGATGGAAGTGAGCTGTTTGAAATACATTACAGCACCGAGGAAAACATATTGTGCGCTATCTCATATTTTTCAAGAGCCCATATTCAAATCCACTTTCAATCTGTGCGCAGTGTGCTTCTGCTGCTGCCTGCGTTACCAATCCACAGGCAGCGGCCGTCCTGCCCCTGCGCTGGCCCAGCCTTTGGCATGGGATGGACCTGGATACAGAGCCTGTCCCTGGGGACAGCGAGAACTAGGTCAGTGGCTTGGAAGGAGCCGGAGAACCAGGCTCCCACATGGGGGGAGGCGGGGAAGGGAGAAGATTACTAATCTCCACAGACAGCATAGCCAAAGGGGACAATATTTAAATTTCCCACAGCGGATGCTCGCAGAGGAGAGGGCCCAGGCTCACAACGGTGTTTCTCTTGCAAGGACTTGGGGAAGTGTGAGGTTCAGTTAAGTGTCTGGGGGAAGGGAAATCTCATGCAGAAAGGCATTTGCAGAGCGTGTGAGCATCCTTTCTTCACCTCCCTGGACAGCTAGTTGGTCAGGTCACACACACCGTCCCGGGTAGACAAGAGCTAGAGCAGCATCTCTGTGTAAGGGGCACAGGTGTAGCTTTGACCTGGATTTCAGCTGCTCAGGCTGCATGAGCTCCTTATCAAATACAGAGCAACTTACTTACCTGGCAGGTCCGTTGAGACCAATTGTTTTGTCCTGTTTGCCCAGATAAGTTCAGAAACCCATTTCTTCGGGGGACATTAAATGCTGCCCTTTTGTTTATACACAGTTCCTTCCTCGACAGGAAGAGACCCCTTCAAAATGCACGTTCACGTGCGTGAGCTAGTTTCAGCGTCTGGCTTGGGAAAAATCTGCATGTAAATTGACGGGAACATCCTCGTGTACTTCCCAAGGTAGCGGTGCATGTCCAACAGCCCTCCGGTTCAGCTCTGCACGTACCTTTGCCTCCCTGCAGCTGGTGGCTGGCAGAAGGGATGATCTCTCTAGGCACACATCCCCATTCCCCCAGGAAGACTGCAGAGAGAAGGGTCTCTTTCTATGTAGACACACCATCGCTAGAGCACTCCTGTCTATGCATGATTGCTTGTATGTGGGAATTACTTGGCGGTTTTCCTTCTGTTTTCATCTCCTTGCCCTCTCTCGCTGTCCTTTGGATACAGGGGCTGCGAGTCCCTGGGGCTGGGAGCTACCAGGCTGCACTGTCAAGTGCTGAGCAGTATTTCTTCACCCTCAGGAGGAAATCTGCTTCTTTAAATATTTGTCTGACTCCCTGACAGCTTTTTGACAGAACATCCACTCCCCTGTTTACAGTAGCATTCAGTGGCAAAAGACATCTCTATCAGGGCACCCTCTCCTTTTCAAACAAAGCCCTATTCCCAGCTGGCAACAGATCTTCCTTCCCTGTTTCAGTTCATATCTGAGTGTTGTCCCCTGCGTTATCTTCTGCGAGGGCCTCATTTCCCAAGCCAGAATTTGGAGAGACAGCTGCCCTGAGGCTGGTAAGCAGATTGCAAAGGTTAGGCAGCAGCAGGTGAGATGGTAAAAAAGAGAGGTTCTTCCCACTTTGGCTCCACCAAAGGATGGAGGTGGTGGAATAACAGCAAAAAGAGCAAACCCCTGTTCTTGTGGAATAAAGGCAAGTGTCTCTCATAAATGTTAATTGAGAAGTTTTCCTTCCTTCAGAGTCTGGCAAGTGATGCGTGTGGGGGTGGGAGGAAGACAGGAATTACCTAAGAATATCTGGGAACACCCTGCAATCCCAGGGATCGCGTGGTTTTGGAAGTGGCAGCAGCTCTTCGGAGGCAGCTGAAGTAAGCCAAGATGACATGTTGGAGTAGGGGAATTAGCCAGCTTTGATGCTGTTTCAGCTTTCTGGTGTCAGGTTCAGCTGAAGTCCTTGCCTTTGGAGAGGAGCCATCACCAGTCCATTAGATCGGTTTCTGACTTAGCTCTATCAAGGCGATGTGGCTGACTGGTCAATGCAGTAACGAATTTGAAGAGAGATGCCTGAATTAAGTCATCCCTAAAGAGTCTCTGAAAGAATAGCCTGGTTTCGTGAGTTTGTGGTAGCTTTTAATAAGAAAATGTGTTCTTTTAATAAGAACAATATCTAGATTGCCTTTGTGACATTGGAAATCATTGAGTGCTTAAACCCTGCTCTACCGGTGCCTGGCAGTTTACAGCATGAGTGGTAAATAGGAGTACTTGCAGGAATGAAGAGATTGATTAATAGATGATTCCCAGTGGAGCATGGACCAGAATATAACAGGGTTGGCAGGGACAGCCGGTGCATCAGGTGCGCTTTGAGGTGTGGTGCTGCCAAGATTTCTTCTATAGTGTCTTCTCCATGTAAAGGAGAGCAGGACCTTTGCTGATGCTGGTGGTATTCAGGTTGGTTTGTCCTGCTCAAACAGAGGGTTGAGAAGAACCATCTATCTATGGTAAGCTGAGCAGCTTACAAGGTCCTCCGTGCCGCAAAGACGCTGAGAAAGTTAGGAGTCGCACAGTCTCAGGAACCTCACGGCAGCTATTCCCAGGTGTTCCTGCTCTTTACGATGCTCAGATTAGGAGCGCAAATAGTTTTGCCTCGAAAAGCTGTCTCTTTGGCAGAACCACAGATACTTGTGTTCAGATGCAGCACTGCGCGCCGAGTGTCACCCAAAGGAGGGAGCGATGCTCTCCTACAGGATTTCTGGAAGGCACTGCCATTGTTCAGAGTGCAAGTGGGCTGAGGAGCTTAACAGATGGCTGCAGTGAGACATGGACTCTCTACAGATGGTGAATTCATTCCCTCCGAGATCAGTGGTGGGCTGGATGACAGCCCAATATGGTTGCAGACTGCAAAAGCCTGTATTACCCCCACACACCCTGTTATCATGACATTTTCCTCTTTGGAGAAGGCAAAGGGATTTAGAGAGACAGACACAGACACGTACATGGGTAGGGAGAAACCAGAGAAAATGACAGATGGCATAGAAACAGGTATATATCCCTCTGAGAGGCTGTCAGCATGGGGAGAGAGGGCGGAGCAGTTATTTCTTCCCCTGGGGACATCCCTTCCAGTCCATGGACAGCCACAGGATGAGACACCTTGGTTTTCAAAACATAACTTTCACAAGCACCAGATCCCAGTAAGCAAAAATCACTAAGGATGGCATCTCTGAGAAAATCTCCCAAGAAGCCTTTGTCCTGAAGGATTTTTTCTTTGAGACCACGGTCACATTTTTAAACACTGGCCAATACTAGTTAGAATGATCTTCTCTCTGGATTTTTTGCAACCAGCTGTTAAAAGGCTAGAAGCCTTTTCCAGACTTGATGGAATCAGTAGAATTAGACAGCAAATGGCGTCCTGCTGTGAGCAGCCTCCGATTTGAATGGATCCCCACCTTATCCCTCCCATCCCAAAACAGAACATCAAATTTCCCATGAAATAAGCAGTTTATCAAGTTTTATCCAGGGAAATCGGTTCATTTCTTAGCTTGTAAAAAGTCAAACCAGGAAAGTATTTCTAGCCAGAAATAGCATATCAGAGAGTTTAAATTCTTTCAAACATGTTTTTCTTTTTGCAGTCGGGTCATTTTTTTTGAAGCCAATCCTCCTCCAGGTGATATTTCAGCAATGCAGCACTGCAAGATATCACTGAGTCCAGGATTTAGGAAACCACATCCTCATTCATTTCAGGATGATCTTGGGCTATTTAGTGATTGTGGCGGATAATACCAGGAAGCTGTCTGGAAACGCTCGGCTCCGATGCAGTTCCAGGTTCCACAGCGAACATGTAGGTCGGAGAATTATCTCAGCAGTCAGCATCCATTGACTCATAGGAAAACTGACTCACAACCATTCATGTTAAATGGTATCTACAAAAGTTCCTTTTATTTCTGTATTTCCCTATAAGCTTATAAGATGATACCCACAGGGACTACTGCCACATTATCTCATGAACAAGCTTAACTTCAGCAGGCTGGCATTCAGCAAACCACCAAAGTTGGGTGAAGGTCTGGATTAAAACGCATCTCCTGTTAACTCCTCTGCCCACAGCCCCAGGGCTTGCGGGCTGAGCAGCACAGCCCTTGAAATTCACTTCCTTCCAGTTTAACAGAGCATCTGCAAGAAAGTTTCACAAGAGCAGCTATTCCAAAAGACACTGCTGCTAGTTCTGGTGGCAGAATAGATCCTGTGATTCAGCATTCAACACCTTCTCTGGAAGCTCTGAAGCAACTCTAGAAATAGTCCCTTTCCAAAAAGAAAAAAGAAAAAGAAAAGAGAAAAACCCAAGAAGTCATTGGAAGCATGCAAGTAGATTTGTAGATCTGAAAAAAATACAGAGGATATGTCTTGCTGAATATAAACTTGCTGGTGCAAAGAGCTTAGTCTAAAGTTGATGGAAAGGCCCCTTGTGTTACATTGCTTCCTTGCATTAAAGTGGTGTTAGAACACCTTGCAGGATCAAGCACAATATGAATGGTAAATCCTAGAGCTATATATATATGTAAGCATGGAAATACCACACTGGTAATATTGTTCCCAGGATGCTATATTTTGGGGAGAAATGCCAATGTAGCAGTGCAAGTTGATCCCCAGTGGCTTTGCCAAGAGGTTCTGGGATTATTCCAGAGGTATTACTTTTAGCTTGGTCTCTCAAGTCTGCTAAATGGTTCTCAATATGAAAACCATAGTACCATGTTGTTAAGATGCTAAAACCACATGAAGAGAGAGTGGGGCAGGGAACTTTGAAGCAGAAAGCGCAGAGATCTCCCCAGTCATGCTCTTTTACCCCTCTCCAGCCCTTTTGCTCCAGGGTATTTCCCACCACTTTCCAAGGTTCGTCCGTAAGCAGCCAAGCACTGGAGCCACTGCAGCAAAGCATGCTGCTGTGCAGCCACTAGCCCCTTGCTCTTCTCAGGGAAAATCCTCCTCCCAGAGGACTGCTTCATTTATTTCATTTGTCTCCTTTCCATCTCCCACCCTCTTCTCAGGGGAATACAACCCAGGCAGATAAGCTAATGAGACAATTAGCTTTCTGCTCCCTGATTGAAGGGCCCTTTATTTCCCTAACCAGCCAAGCCAATTCTCAACATCGTGAGTGCTTGACTTTATTTCTGCAATGTGATTCATCTTCCCTCTTGTTCATATATAAACCTACCATAAAAGAATATTATTAATGTTGCCAAGTCAAGCCCTTGCTTGTTAGCAAACACTTAGACCTAAGCCTGTTTGGGGAACCTTAATTCACCCTCTTCCTCTTCCCACCTCCCCACAATTCACCTTGCATCTGTATTTTACCAAGGCCTTTAATAATCCTATCCTACAGCAGTGTACAGAGAGCCTATTCCACACTCAGCACGCATATTGGGCAGTGATCTATGAGGACCCATGAACTAGTCACTATTTTATTTTTCAGTTATACACCAGGTTGCCTTGCAACTTTACTTGCTACCTACCTGCTATCGCATGGCTGCAAAAGAGATTATTGCAATGCAGCAAGCAAAGGCTGGGTACAGCCACAATACAAGAATCACGGTGAAATGTTAATCCAGCATGCCAAAATCACACCTTGAAAACCCATCACCTGCTGGAAGTGTTCACTGCAAACTCTGGCAGAAGGGGAAGATGGAGGGCTAAAACAAATTTAAGAGCTTCTCCTGTTTCCCTTCAGCCCAAGGACCCTACCTCTCAGGTGATCAGACAGCAGCCCCTACACTTCATCTCCACTTTCTTCTACCTTCAGGCCGGTATGGAAAGGAGATGGCTCAGGGAATTGCTCAGGAAAGACTGCTCTGTCTGTGCCCTGGCTGGCAGGGGAGGCAGCGGTGCCCTGCTCCTCCTCTGTGCCATGGAGAGAGGAGCAGACTTTCAGAGCCCTAGCTCCTCCGAGGTCCTAAACTGAGATGCAGAGCCAAGGTAGTTGGCTTGATTTGGTCTCCATACGTGGAGAAATGAAACAGTGGAGTTTAAGAGGCCTGCAGGATCTGCTCAGTAGCAGCACAAGGTCCCTGTTTTCCTTTTATGCCCCTGCCACCCGCTCCCACTGACCCGTATAACCAGTTGTGACCATGTCACACAGTACTGTGGAAGCTGTAGTTGTCGAGTATTAGGCACTCATTGGCCTTTCCTTGGGAGCACCCTGCCCGCCAGCCTGGGACCAGAGGGCTGGTTTAGTTGCTCCTGTTTCTATACCAAGTGGAAAAGAGGCAAACAGCAGATTACCTATGCCTGAAGCATCACTGTTAACTGTTGGGTCAATATTCGATGTTGGTGGCTGACCACATCCTTCAGGCCCATGAGATGCTTTCCAGTATTATATGACGTGTGCTCTATTCAACACTTGCTATTGCACGCTTGATAATTTAAGCTGTCATACAACTTATTGGTTTCTTGATAGAATGTCCCCTCAGATGCTAGTAAGAACGTGCAGCGTGGCCTCAGAGACACGTCTGCCTAAGAGCATCCATGTCCTCTCCCCTTTTGCATGCAGCTGCTTGTAAGGAAGGTTGCAAAGGGAAGAGGGAGGATGGAAGCCAATGTCAAAGTTCTTGCTAGAGTCATCTTTTGCTTGGTCAAATCTAAAAGGGGCCCCGAATCCAGGATCACCCAAATACTACAGATTACTACAGGCTAAAATAATTCCCGAGAACTCAAAAATGTCCTGCCGCAAGACAAAGAAGACATCTCCTGCATGCCCCTGCAGAACAAGATAACTGTCAGATTTATGATGTATCACTCTATCCAGACACATCAGCATTTTTGCCCCAAAATTTCTATCCAGGCAGAATTTGAAGGCTTTGTGCATTTATCCAGAATTTACAAGTGCATGAACAGTTATAGAGCAGGCGCAAGTCTACAGTTCATGTACCCTAGCCCTGGCAGCTCATGGAAGAAGGCTCAATGCAAAATACATTTGCATTCTTTCCACTTGGGATCTCCCTGACAAGTAGGTGGCAAGCCTAGCTACTGCACCACCGAACCACTTTACTTTAAATGCATGCTTGTGTATATTTACTCTCTTCAGTATTGCAGAAGGCCAATAGATGCAGATGGACTTTTGTTGCAAAGGTTCCAAGAACTGGTAACTCATAATTGTGCAGTATTTTAAACATTTGATTCTAAAGACCTAAAGGGGTGGAAAAGAGGTCTTGGATTCATTAAAGTACAGTACATTTGCAGATAGATAGATTCAGTGGCCTCTGCCCAGCCAGGATTATAGGGAATAAAGACCAAAAGTTTGCAGAAACAGATGGCTTTGGAGAAAAGCTCTGCTCTCTTCCACCGTTTGAAAGATGCAGCACAGCAAACAGAGAGTTAAGGCTTTTCCCCTGCTACACTGCAGCAAAAATGAGAGATTTAAATAGACTGAAAATGTAAATCCAACATTTACTCCATAGACAGAGTGAGGCAGAGAGGAGGGGAGGGGAGTGAGGGAGGATAGATGATCATTGGATGTGTGAGAAGAGAGATGCATCACATAGTATATATTTTATATGTATTAATATTCATACCAGTTCTTTCTTTTCTCCCTCCAGGCTCTGTCTGCTGCTTCAGTTCATCCATCCAGCTTCAAGAGGGAGATGGATCTTTCAGCCCTTTCCTGCAACTCTAAGCTAGAATCTAAGTCTCAAAGTAGCATGATGCTTCCTTCTCAGGAGCATTGCAGGGAGATGTTGTAGGGACATCTACAGTCACAGGTCATCCTAAGAGAAAGCAGAGCTTGCAAAAGGGGTCATGCCATGCTCCCTGGGAAGATCAGAGATGTGCTTAAGCTGTGAGATTTAGAAGGAAGAAGCATGGAGAGCGACACAAGTTCTTCCCGAGTCCAGAGGGAGCACTACTGCTTTTAAGGATACACAGAGCTTTAAGAACGGCTGTCCCATATCATGGAACAATGCATGGGGCAGGGTCAGCATGTGCGAAGTCTTCAGATATGGAATTGGGGAATGGAGATAATCATACTTTTGGAAAGAGGACGTGCTCTGTGATTGTGGAGAGGTGGTAGTGAAGTCCTGCAAAAAGACAGTATTGTCTTATTTTGGTCTGGAAACAAGGAAAGCCCTGCTGTTGAGGAAGGATGGAGTCAGGTGGCTGGGACACTTGGTTCTGTCTAAAAAGACATCCAGCCTAGAAGCAACAGCATCAAGATCAAGAAGTAATATACAGGTGATAGTGCATGAGAAGAAAGTTTCAATCTGTGGAAAAGAAGATGAGGCCGAAGTTTATGCTTAAAGGCTGCTGCAGTATTTTCATTCCAACAGTGCTGAAGATTGTCATGAAAAAAAATCCATTTTACGAACTGTGTTTGGAAGAGAGTCCTGGAAGACTGATGTTTTCCTCAAGACTCAGGTGCTTCGAACTAAGAAAACTTGATGGCAGTGCTTAAAAAGCACTATGTGCCCCAAACGAGCATCACAGCAGAGAAATAAATTGCTCTTAACCAAGTCAAGGAAAGGTGAGACTTAACAGCTTTTTTGCTGGTCTTGCAAAGCTCTTCTACCTGTCATGTTGGTATTCATGCCTAAGGACTCTCTTGGGAATTCTTGCTTTCTATTTGGGAATCAAAAAACCTGGACTTTGATAAGGGAAAAGCTGCAGAATATTTTTCACAGAGAGCAATTTAATCCAGAGGAAGAGACAGATACTGCATGAAGTCCAGTCCATATGTGTGTGGAGTCCAGCACTGAGGGGCAGCCCTCCTGGAAGCCATCTCTGTGTGTTGGGTGGAAGCAGATCCACACCATGGTCTGGAGTCACTCCTGAGAACACCAGGGAATCAGATTTAGAGGCATGACATGAGCTGTACCTGTGTTTCTCCAGCTGAGCACAGAAGGTTTGGACATGAAGTACGTATTTGCACTGTTCTAAAATGCAGTGAAAGGAAAAGCCATTTTATATTTGCAAGGAGGAGGATACCCTCCCTTTTTCTTAGCAAACATTGACTCATCTATGTACTACAAAGGACTGGTCTTCCACTGTGGAACAGCTCCTCTGCGTTTTGGGATGCAGAAGCTGGGTTTCGGTAATCTGGAATGAGTAAAAACCAGTGCAACTGTTTATCTTTGGACATAGCAACAGACAGATGTATTCTTATTTTTTTGGAAAAGTGTACAGAAGATTTACCGTCTTTCCTCCCACAGAAACTGACAGTGCTCACAGAATTAGCATCCAGGAGATAAAAGTTCAAACCACAACCGGCTGCCAATTCACATAGCACAATTTAAGTCGGTGCCACTTTACAGGAAGGCTTTTACAGGAAGTGCTCAGGAAGGTTTTTGATCTATGGATGTAAAGTAAGTACTTTTTACCCTTGCCATTATTTGGTACAGAAGGAAGAGATTTTTAGCCTACCATGGAAACACAGATTTGTCAGCGTTGTTTGTATTACAGTCACATCCAGGGCCTCCCACTGTGATAGATGCTGAATAAACATGCAAGTGAGAAGTCCACGCCACCTAACAAAGATATCCAAAAGGAAAGAAATGAAACAGCTTGTCCAAGATCATGAAGCAAAGCAGAGACAGAAAACAGCACAGACTCCTTAGTCACATATACTACTTTGTTTGCGGAAGACGTCTATTTACTGAGGTTATAACTTCTTTACAAATGCACGCCTTCAGACAAAGGTACTCCCCTTTTGCTGCTAGTGTCAACCAGAGATGTATTTTGCGGTTACTTCGTTACTCCCGATGGATCCCTTCAGTAGTGTCATCCTTACCTATAACTCCTAGATTCCATCCTAATTTAAATATCTGAAATCAGAGCTGGGTACGAAGTCTTTCTTGCAGTCCCAGAATACCATGTTCACACATTTCACGAGGATTAGCAAAGTCTGGTTTCCTCTGGGCTATGCTCAGCTGCAAGCAGCTTCTATGACCTTTAGTAGCAGGTGCTTCACATTGCAGCCTTTGTATCAAAAGAAAGCAAAACTTTTTTTCTCTCCATACTGTTTCGCTAAAATTGGACTAGTTCAAAAGTTCTTGGTGAATGAGAGGAAGGAAAAGGTTCTGCAGACAGAGCATGCTCCGTTTGTCTTATATTCTAAGCATGCAAGATAAATGTCAGGCTGATTAATTTTTTTCCTCAGCCCAAAATGAATAGGAATTTAATTCTCAAATTAAATTGGAGAATTTAAAAATCCAAAATAAGTTTTACTGAACACATTTTATTTTAATCACTTTTAAAACCTGTATGAAAAAAAATCAGTCCTTTGCTGTAGTTAGCGTATTTTCACCCTGACAAAAATCTTCTAAAAGTCTTTTTGAAAACACATTTTCCTTGAAATTTTTAACCGTACCAAACCAATCCCTCAGGCAAAGTTTTTTCCAAGTCGATACTTTCCAGTGGAAAAAAAATCCTGTTTTAACCTTCCTTTAACAAAACCTATAGCCTGACTGAGCACTCTTAGCTATGTTTTGAGTGAATAGCTCGCTTTGGAAAACATCAATCCAGGCCTGATGTACACTGGCTTCTTTGCAGCCCATGGCTGAACGCTGGAACAGACTGTGCCTGGAAAGAAGGTGTACCTCTATCTTTTCACTGCTGCTGAGCTCTGCAGTTTCAGTGGGCATGTTGGTGGTGAGGGCAGGAAAGGACAGAGCACGCATGCTTGGGGGAGAAGCACAGCTGAGTAAGTCATACACACGTGTAGGCTGGTAGACAGGGAGGCTGAAGCTAAGCTGAAAATGATGCTGATGAAATTATGGCTAGTGGAGAAACGCTTCTGAGATACAGCTTGCAGCTGCGTGGCCAGATGACTATTTGCAATTCCTCACTCCCCCGGTGTTTGTGAAGCAAAAAACAGCTTTCATGAGATGCTGGTGCTTGCAGTTCATTTTGAGTTCACTAGTTAAGGGCAGTCAATACTTTTGAAAAACATGGCTACTAATAGATTCAAACATATATGAAAATGTGTAAATCTGTGGCAAGCTTGATTTTTGAAATATTCCTTTAAAAAATATTCAGTGTCCTTTTAAAAAAATATTTCTCCCCTTGCGTAAGTCAGAAATAGCCAGATCAATTTTGTCAGAAAAATCCAACAACTCCTAAACAAATCCTTTGGGCTTAGACTAAGCGTGAGCAATTTCATCCTGAAAGAAGAATCACTGGGAGAGTTCAGAGGAAATGGAAGCAGAGGCTTGGACGCTGCAACTCTTTCAAGCTCTGCATTCGGTGCGCACTGCTGGCAGAGACACAAAGGAATCCGCAGCTGAATTGGCCCGTTATCAGGGGATGGGATTTTGTTTCCAGAGTTGTCAGTACCACTAAAAAGAAGAAGACGGAGCGCCAGAAGCAAGCCTGCACGGGCGCGCAAAGGGCCTGGCTCGCTCGCCCCGGAGCCAGCAGTTCCCGGCGACGGGGACTGGCTGACCCTGGAGCCCCGGTTTGGCAGGGCTGCCTGCTCCAAGGGCACGTCCCCCTCTGCCACAAAGCACGGTGAAAGTCCGAGCCCACCGCCTCGACGGTTACCTGTCATCAGACTCATTTTTCTCCGAGAAGTACCTGCGAACTCGTGGTGCGAGCGGACACAGTTACTTCAGATTGCAATAACAGGGTTTTCCTCTCTTGCTCTGCTCTTTGTACCTGACCTGGCATGACTCATTCGCAATACCTGTAAACAAAACACACTGCAGCGCAGTTCAATTTTGTACTACACTGAATGATGGGGCTCCTGTAGATGGCCTAGTGATGTACTACAACCAGTGTTAAGCAAGTGACAGAAGGCAGCAAGACGGTGCCGTTGAAACCTCATACAAAGAATTACTTGAAGCCTTCATATATCAAGCAAACATGAGCAAGGGGGGGAAAGAGAGGGTTATCTGAGCAGGTGTTTTCAGATTAAGTTTGAAGGGAGATGGAAATGCGAGATTGCAAAGCAGTTAGCTCTCTGCAGCCGCAAGATTATGTGAATAGGTCTCTGTTTAGCACATGCCTCTCACTGTCCTGGCATGAAAGATTTCAAGTCCAGGGAGATCTCGAAGGGACAGCCTGCTCTGTAGCATCCGATTCTTATCTCAGAAGCCCAGATAAATTTCCTCCTAGTTCTCCAGACTAGTGGATCTTGATTATCACAAACCCTATGGCTTTTCTCATAAGCTATGCTCTTACCTTTAAGCATGGCAGTATTTGTGTGAGCTGCTGCTAGGCTAGTGTCAAGGGTTAGATTGTTCAAGCCTCTCCAATATAAGCAAGTCCAGAAAGCTACTCGATTTATAACAGGGTCAGAGCCAGCCCCCACTCCAATGAACCTGGACACCTCAGTTTTTCCTGTCCCCAAATTCTGGATCTGAGCATCTGAGGTTGCAACGAACTGAGCCTTCCCACCTGTGTTAAGACATTGCTCAAGAAAGGAATTCGGCACCTGTCTGAGGCCTTTTCAGCATTCATTGCAGGATTATTCTTTACATCCATAGCTTCAGGGACTGTAGGATGTGGAAGAGCTGATACTTGAATGAAGTGCTTAGTTTTGAGTGAACAAAAAGCTCATTTGCCTAAAGTGGGCGTGTTTGTGCTGCAGATAGTTTGAAGCCTTTGATGCAATAACTCGGGAACAACTTGTTCTGAAACCATTCACTTAGTGGAGGCACGTGGAAATTCAGCATCCTTGCTCCCGCTGTTTGCTGTTCTTCCCATACAGCAGTGAGCACTAGCAAGAACTGGAAATACTGTTTAGTGTCTTGCTAGAGACCTCATTCCTCCAGGGAAATGGGTATATCCCCATTTTCCCACGTGTGTGCAGAGTACAGACGGCAAAGGACCAGAACACCAGCGAATAGCCCCACACCGTGTCACTGGGAAATAATCACATTTTCTGTGGCAGCCGCGAAATCTCTCTCCTCACAGTCACTGGAGGAGAGAGAGGCGGGATCAGTGGGACTAAAGGAGACTCTCCCTAGATTTAGAGGACTTCAGAAAAGCCCTGCTTACTGGCTAGTTCTCAGAGAGCCGGAGCTTTGGTGGTGGCCTATGCTGGGATATCAGTGGGCAGGCCCACATTCTTACAGCTACAGAGGAGATGGAAAAGAGCTGAGGACATGCCTGCATGGATTTCTTCTCATTGCTGTGGAAACTCCGAGGCACCAGTCCTCTCTGCGTATTTTCCAAAGAGCCGCCGTCTCCCTGCGGCACGGACTTTGTGCCACAGAAGACCTCTCCCGTGTTTTTGCAACTCCTGAGCCACGGCACAGGGAGCTGTGGGTGGGAGAGCGAAGGAAGCTCTGTGACAACGTGAGGAGGAGTGGCTGGGCTCTGCAGAACTTCTCTGACATGAGAGGAGGGACGTGGAATGAGAGATTGGAGTCGCACCCTCTCCACGGGACATGCTGGCAGGTCGGGGTGAATGGGGGAAGAGACCACCGACAGCCTTCGCATCTAGTATATCTTTGACCCTCCGAGAGGGGAGAGCTGTGGAAGACACTCGGCGATTCAGAGAGTTGCATGGGGTAATGAGGAGGGAGGCAGCGGCCAATCTGCCACATTTGCCCTATTTACATCACCAACGGATTTGTGCTGATTTAAGATCAACAGGAGACAGTGATGAGAGACCTGGCTGCCCCGAAAGCACTCTCACTTTGTCTAGACCACTTGGGGAGTACAGCACAGAAGGCACACAGTAAGTCACTGCAGATTACAGGCTAATGATATGACACCTTGTGTGTTGTCAAGTATATTGCCACTCCGCCTGCCCTTAGGCAGAGGAGGCAGACACGACCCTATACGCATCTAGCAAGTACACCAACTGTCCTCTGCTATCAAGGACAGGCGGCAGAACTAAGCAGCTCCATTCCCGGCTCAGATAAATTGGATCAACTCCCTTCTGCTGCTGCTGGCTTTTGCCTACAATATTAAGCTACTTTGGACCAGAGATCCATTCCCCCGCTCCCGTATTGCTCCCACTGCTGCATCCATGGCAACATTAGGAGCTTAACCGCGGACGACTCAGCCAAAGCCACCAGCCACTTCAAAGCACGCTCCCCAGCTTGAGGATTCTTCTCTATTTCGGAGTCCCCACTCTTGCTATCATCAATGGGACATCATGAGTATGGACAACAGAGAGCACAAGGAACAAAAAGCCTGATACCATGCCTGTGTCAGTTTACTGCTAGTCTCCAGCCTGAAGGCAAACCCTTATTTCATCAAGGAGGAAGAGCACAAGAAGCGGCTGACAGCGTTCCCTTACACACACTCCTTTTGGCAGGAAATTCGAATGAGTAGGAAAAGATGGGGTCATGAGAGAAAGTCTGGTGGAACAGATAAGAGCCAGAAGTCAAAAGCTTGAGTAATTTCACACGAATGGTCCAGGCTTGCTCCCGACCATGCAAATGAATGCGAGGAGTATCTCCTTTCACTAGCAAAGCATTAACTCTTTAGCCATTAGTTACCATCATGCCAGTCTGCACAGCTCCCAGCCACCTTCAGTGAGGAATTATGCTTATAGAATTTTCTTCTCCAATGAAATGGGATGCTCTCAAGGGTAGGTGACTGTCCCAAGCCCAAATCTTTACTACCCCTTTGCAACACCAGGTGTCTTGTGTATGTATATTTTGGGACAGCATCAGTGCAAGACAGGGAATAGTACAGGATTATATGCCGCACAAGGACTCCATGTCCTTCAAGCCCTGAAAACAATCAGGCACCAGATACCAAACTGAGAAACTTCCACAAGAATGACTATTTTCTTAGTATACTACCCTACACACTAATAGCCCTGAAGTATAACTCCATTCCTCTCAAAAATACTTAAAGAAACCATGAAACCAAGGATGCCAGCAACTCGGACTTTTGCAACATTTAGACACATAAAGTGTAGAATTCTCCAAAAAACATTTTCAGTAGCTTGCAGTAGATGTGTGACCCCTGCGTAGCAAGTCTATTGATACAGGTTTGCATTTCTCAGTCACTTTTTGCAAGTCTTTCCAACATAGTTCACAGACCTCCACCACCAAAGTTTTTCAGGCCAAGATCTCCCCAAGGCATCATCCTAAAAATCCATGTCACTCAACATAGCAAAAAGAGAAAGTGGGTGAAAAAAAGCCCCTTCTAGGCCCTGTCAGTGAGTTGGATGAAATCTTTCTTTCAGCCTCTAATTATTACTCCAGCTCTGAAGCAAGACTGTAAGAACCAAAGATTTTTTATCCAGGAACATTCATGTGCTCCAAATAAGCCATGAAACCTGAAACCTAACTCAAAAACCAAGGAGAAAAAGAAAAAAAAAAAAAAAAAAAAAAAAAAAAGAACAAAACCCCTTTTTCTTTTTCAGGAGAAGCACAGAAGCACAGATTAAATGCAGTAAGTACAGTTCAGTAAAGTCTCCCTTCAGACCCCTCCCAGAAATTAGCATATCTGACACTGCAGTCTTCACATCACTAGTTTTAACTCTGGGTTTACACCTGTGCTGTCACAATTATTTCCATGAATGTGTCAAAATCCACAGTGAAATAGCTGAGGTTCCATACCTTCTCTATTTTTAGAAGCCCAAGCCTCAGAGACATTTTTCTGTTGATTAGAGGTTTTTCTGTTCAGTTCATTGATCACAAGGGCCGTTTACAAGACTCTGAGTTATCTAAAGCTGATTTCAAGTCCACAAAGCACTATCATGTTCTGAGGTGAGATTTCACATTGACTCTGAATACAGACAAGCTGCTCTGGGAACAGAGGCAAGGAGAAAAGTAACTTGTCTAGACAGACTTGTCATCGAGTGCAAACCTAACCAGAGTCCTGAGCGAACCTTTGAGAATATGTCTGACTTCTGCCATTGAGCCAGGCTGTTACTGCCAGTAAAATCACAGTAATAGTTAAAATCAGGACCTTGATTATAAATGCTTTGAAACTGGTTAAAACCTGGAAGAGGTAGAAAGCCGGCAAGAGGTGACCTTGAGCAGAATTTGCACATTCTTTGGTTCTGCAAATGCTTGCTAGACCACAGAAGCAAAAAGACCATTTCATGCTGACTAGGAGGTCACAGTTACGCTAGTGAACTACAAAGCTCACGGTCCAGGGCACGCGGTGCCTGACGGTGCTGAACTGTTGGTGTGCTCTGGGATTGCCTTCTTGGGAGCGAGTTCAGGCTCAGGACCATCTCCAAGCAGCAGGTTGGAGGCAGTCGCCCTACTCGGTATGAAAGCTGTCCTTGCCATACCAGATCATGTCAGAGGGGATGCTTTGCTCCTCTTTTATTTGCCTATCCCACTTACAAATAATAATTAAAAAAGAAGAAAAGATCATCCTAGTATCCCTTCTGAGATATACCAAAGAGATTTCTTTGGTTTTCAGTTCTCTTTTTCGTATTTTCCTCTGTAAATGTTGGCAATACTTGAAAGTACAACCAAATCCTCAGATAAGATCTAAGCAGACCTAAAGCATAGCTAAAACATTAAACCCCAAATACTGCCACTCCATCTTGATTTGGTGCTAGTTCACAGATATTTCCTATGCATAGCCTGTAACTGAAGATATTGAGCTCTATTATTGTTATTATTTTTAATGATAGTTTAGGGGATTGCTAATGGGATAATAGAGCCTTTCATAGCTTGGGCACAATCCACACTTGGCATAGAAGCAGCTGAAAGTCACTGAAGTCTAGTGTCTGGAAGGAAGGCACAGCAGGGTTAGAAAAGGTATGAGAAGGGATCACCCACAAAGATCAAAATCCTCTGGCCTTTTTTTCTCCATCGCATCTCCATGAGAAGTCATGCCAGAATACAGAGATTGGAATCACAGCCCTGATCGTAATAACCTTTGAGACTCTTGCCATCACTAACTTGTGAGGTTCTTGCCACTCACTTTCTCATTTATAGCTTGCAGCTGAAAGATCACACTGTAGAGTACTCCAGATAGACCCCCTTCCCCAACCTTGAGGCTATGCCAAACACCCACAGAGAGGGAAACGGAACCCAGAGAAGTACGAGCCCAAAGCACCCCTCTTCCCTGTTAGTTATTTTGCCAGTCCCCACTGGAAAACGTCGCAGCTGGGACAGCAACTACTGACAGAAGCCCACGCAAATTCGTGGTGACTTCTGTCTGCTAAACCAGAAAGATGATTTGACCATCGGAGAAAAAGAATGAAGCTAGAATAAACACAGCAAAATTTTCAGGGAGAAAAGACATATCTGCTAAGGCTATTTCTCACCTTTTCCTGAAGAGCTCTTTCCAAACTCTGCCCCACTGCCCCACAAGCAGGAGAAAGTTTCCTGAAGAAGCCAGCCCCAAACTAATCTCACAGCCTCATTACTCTTTTCCTTCCCTAATTCAGCGGGCTCTGCACATACTGCCTTCCCGCAAAGCCGCCCCAGACCCGATCAGTTCCTCAGAACTCCCCTGTGTCCCTCCATGCTCTCCCCCTCAGCTGTCTCCGGGTAGATTCCAGATCCCGCTCCTGTCTCCAGGGTGGCCGTTCACTCTGTCATAAACCAGTCAGTGGTGAGCTGGGCTCAAAAGTTCAAGATCCCTCATGACAAACAAAAAAAATGGCCTGTGGGCTCAGGCTGTGGAGGCTACATCTACAGAGCAGACCTTCATCGCAGAACAGCTATGCTGGGAACTTCTTTCAGAAGACAGGACTAGTATCTTATTGCAGGATCCATGCCCAATTATTAACCTTGTAAATATTTCAGGTTACATAGCATAATATACTTTTAGTTTATTGATATGTCCATTCACTATTAAAATTAATCTTTCATTACACTAATTAATTATGGTAGTGATTTGGCAATTATCTTCTGTAAAGTTTGGCTGAGACCAGTTGCAGCCTCTCTCAGTGCCTTTAAAATGTGCTCCAGATCCTGACAGAATGCCAGATGAAAGATATGGCTTTATTAGACCAAAACTGGGCTGCTGACAACTCTCCTGGAATATGTATTGACAGCCTTGCTGTCTTAAAAGGTACAGACTGTATGGCACAGCCTATAAAAACCTTGGACGCAGGAGCAAAGAAAGATATAAAGTTTAACACATACCACTATGCCCTTTTCATATTCCCACAGAGGCTGGAATTAAGGCAGAAATTTCATCACAGAATCTGGTTTATGGATGGCCTGGAGATTTCATGGAGGCATTTGTTCCAGAGACACGACTAAGTCCTTTCTTTGACTGGAGAAAGCTTATGTCATGCACTGCGGAATATGGTTTACTAATCACCAGTGCTAGTTTGAATGGCTCCATGGATCAAAACTGACTTTACATAGTGGTGCTGAGCACATTTGCCATTCTCTTGCATTGATCATTAGGACACTTTGCTTGCGAGGATCATACTGGGAGTCATTTCTTTGATGTGTGCAAACGCAGGCAAGAGCTGAGGCTTTTACAGGAGCTGCTTGGCTACAGGTAAAGAATGCTGCAGCTTCGGGGAGGGCCATTCAAAGACAATGAAAGCCTGCTTATTCTGCCTTCTTATTTACAAGATGAGCATAACTCATGTTGTTTTGGCAGGGTGAAGATTTTGTTTCTGTGCTTTGGAAAAGCTCATCCAAGTGCAGCCACCACAGGTCCTTTCAGCAGGAGCTGACTTGAAGCTCTGTCCTTTTGTCCCCTATCATCACCCCTTTCTTTTCCGCTTTCTTCACCCTCGCTTAAAGTAAGCTAAAGCTGTGCCTTTTTGACGGTCAGTATTCACTCCGAGACAAACCTCTAGTCATTTTGAAATCAGTGTGAACACTTCCACCGACTGAAATTGGAAGAGGATTAGACTTCTATGCGGTCAGCTCCATTGAACCATAGCAGACATGGTCTGCTCATGTTCACCAGTTTCTCAGAAACGTGTAATTATTTGGCTGTCTGCGATTGCCTCATTCTCTTGCAAATGGCATGCCCCGGGGGGAATAGTGCACTTCCCACTCCTGCTTACCTTTCTACAGTGTGGTCACAAAGAGGGTTCTTGCTCTAGTCCTCAGAAGAACAGCCATTGACTTTAGTAGACTTTGGACCAAGTCCTCAGCCTGAGTTTTATTCCCGGCAGCGTCCACATTGCCTGTAAGCACTTGACAGTGGATTCATTATGGACTGAGCACTGCACAGCCTTTGCAATCCTACAGTCTTTAGACCTTCTGGGCAAATGTTCAGCACACTTGGAGGGTATTTATCTCCTTTCATGGCTGATCAACAGAGAGGACATGGCCAGTGAAGCAAGTTCATTGTTCTGTGCCCATATGAGGTGGCTAAACATGAAAAGTGTAGCTCCGTTTCTGGCTGATGACCGAGTTCCACAGTCTGCAGCCAAATGATTTGCTGCATGTGCATACCGCATCGCTCCTGTCCCTATGCCATCCTCCTCCTTACCGTCTACCAGCATCATCCATCCTCAGTTTGCATGACAACACACTTATGTAAAGTCCATAAACGAAAATGTGCTTGGCTACAGTGAAGCAAAGGATTGGCTGCGGATGCAGGAAGAGGACACAACAGAAGTCTATGGCGAGGGTAACCTCGGATTGAGCTATCTGAGTTTCTGGCTACAGCCTTCAATTGTGAAGTATGCAGCAGCATCCCGGGGAAGAAGGGATGCTGCTGGCAGCCAAACTCCTGGCTGCAGCTTTGTGCTCTGAAAGAGAAAATAAAATCCCTGGGAGATAGAAGAGCCTTGGAGAGACTTAGCATTATACTGAGATGAGGCATTTGTCTTCAGGACAACTTATTCTTGGATTTTGCTTTTTCAGTTTGGTAACAAAGAAACTCACGTGTAAACAACACTGTCTGGGACCTCCAAAAGCCCGTACAGGTTAACAGTGACTGCTTTGTCTCTACAAAGTTAGGCATTGCTGGCTCCACTCATGGTGAGCTGAAGTTCTCACTGTACTAATGTAACATGTAAATATTTGAGTAGCTTTGCTTTTTCAGATGAACTCCCACTGCCCTTCTCAATTTTGGAGGCAGAGGCAGCACATCTGGCATTTGGAAAATCAACAACAACATCAACAAAACCCCCACATTATTAATATTTAAAAACTGTCTCCTGCACATGAATAGGGAAAGTTTATTATCACTTCTAATTGCATAGGCCTATGTAATGGGTTTATGTAACATGTAGGCTTTTCTACTGAGCTCACCACTATAGGCTTTGAGAGCCTTGGAAACATTAAATAATTTAGCCTGAAAATACCTCCCAGTGGTATGGTTCAGTGTCATGTGTCTCCATTTTACAGATGGGGAACCAACGTAACAAAACTTGCAGTGCTCTCCCTAAGGTCACTCAAGGAGCTTGTGGAAAAGCTTCAAAATCTTTTGCCTCTACCGTTTTTATTTTTTCCTCCTGAAAAAAGAGTCTGGGCCAAAGCAAAACTCACAAGTACTGCAACTGAGTTTTGGAGACGTTACAACCTGCAGTCAGATTTCACCTAGAGCTACAGAAGATCTATACAAAAGAAGTCTTAGGCTGGACTAAATTGTGGTGTACATGGCAGAAATGTAACTAGGATTTAGTGCTTTAAAAAATGAAGACCCAAATGATGACCTAATAGTCCACCTTAAAAGAGGAAAATAACATCATGGGGAATGGTAAAATGGCTTTCAAAAATAGAGACTAGGGAGAGCAGAAGACTTTCCTGTTTCATCCTGATTTAACAAATAGTTTTGACTAACCCACCTTTTTTAGTATTCTACCCTGTCCTTAGGGGAAAATCCTTGCAATAAACAAACAGAAAACCTGGGTAATGGAGAAGTTCTAATGACATATTTTCATAAAAAAGTTTTTAATACACTGAAATGTTTCACTTTGACATTTCCTAAACAAACCTTAACCTTTTCATACTCTTTTAAGAATTGATCAAACCTGCAGAGAAAACAAGAAAATTTATGTATATATTTTAAAAAGGAATTACATAACTCAAAACAAAACATGACATTGACATTCAAAGGAAACACTGGCCACCTGAATTTAACTCCTCAAGCTACAGCAAAATAAACAGCTTATTTCCTGATCCATGCTAAAATTTCCGTTCCGATCCAATCCAGACCTCTTTCTCCCTGCACTTCTGGACCAGCCACCAAAGGAGAAAACAATTTTCTTTTCACTTAGTTGACTTCTCCTTTTAAACTCAATTTTAACCCTTCAAACATTGTCCAGCCATGTCCACACATTTCATAGGAAGTCTCTTTCTTCGTGGCAGTTTAAATTGAAGGCTCATATTCAACTTGCTGTCCTAAAATTATACTGACAGTTCAGATCTGGACCTGAAATCCATGGACTGCTGCACGTCAGAGGCAGCGGAGTCATATATTTCAGTCCTGATGGATCTGCTTGTTGCAGCTCGTGAAGTGTAGCAGTGTGCCAGTCCTATAACTGCGTCCAAATCCCACCCATTCTCTTACAAAAGCCACAGAGACTTACACAACAGATGCAAGCACATTAGTTCAAGGTCCTGTAGCAGAAGTGGTAGGAGAATAAGCAGACAGCTAAAAGGAAATGGAGTAGCATTAAAATGGACACAACACAGCCTAAATATCCGAAAATAAAGAAGAGTATTTGGCTTGGGAATAACCTATCCCATTGTGTGGAATGTGTAGCCTTGACAAAGCACTGGTAAGTAGCCTATAGATCTATACCGAGACTCTTGGCAGTATCAGAATGTTTCCAGCCTTTATGGCTCCACTCACAGAGACCCATCGGAGCAGTTCTCAGTCTGCTCCTGCCTAATATCTGGTGGAAGAATATGAGCCCAGGTACCTCAGTTTTAGACCTAGAGAAAGTCTGCTTTAATTTCACTGCTTTTGATGAGCCCTTTAGATGGGGGTGGTTCATCTCTTAGACACGATGGACTCGGTGGATGAAGAACAGATTGTGCAAGCTGAACCCAAGGAAGATGGAGATTATGCTAGCAGGCAAAAGGCAGCACTTTGAATAGTTTATGGTTCCTCTGTGGCGGCCTTTACATATTGCGAACAGCCACAAACGGTCTGTTCAGGCAGTGTTCTCGGAAAGGTCCCAGAGCCCTCTGTCACAGACAGAGCATGCCGAGGCAGAGCTCTCTGTCATCCCCATTTGGCTAGAGTACTCCGCTCCGTCTTGGCACTTCACGTCCTGGCCTTGGGTAGCCAAGCTTTTGTCACCTTCTGTTTGTATTACAAGACTGCAATGACCCTTTGGAGAGTCCAGCTTATATAGCTCCCTGCAGCAATATGAACAACTCTGAGCACATCTTGTCCTCTGCTGCCTATGCTGGCTCCCCACAGAACTCATAGCAAAATTCATGGCCTTGTTCTTTATCCTCATAGCCTGGGACCAAGATATTAAGACCACTGCAGAAAGCTCTTGGTTGTAGATGCTGTTCTTTGCTGTAGTGAGAGTCTATCATTAAGGGAATACTTCCCTGGTCAAGTGATGGAGTTTTCTTGGTGCCAAGTGTCGATATAGTGACAAACATTGATATTATGATTTCTAGGGGTGGTTCTTCCACAGACTACCCCAAGCCTTATCACTTTTCATTCCTGGTACCAGGTTTATTTCTTTAACAGTGCTAATCTTTGGTATAAATGTGAATTTGCTGCCTATGTACTTAAAAAGGAGCAGGGAAAGCAAAGTGAAAAACATATTTATGTTAAAGAATCTTAAAGTCCTAAAATCAGCTGGAATACTATTGAATGCACTGTTCTGTCCACAGGATTAAGCCCTGCCTTAATAGTGCCAGTACATGGTCTTCTGGAAAGCGCCTAAATGCTGCAACGAGGATGGAAGCAGAAGACCAGCACAGAACAGATGCTTGGATATTAGGCTGATATTTGTGTAAAAGTGCTCAGATGCACATCTGTGTTTCTACAGTATCTCTTCTTGACTGGTAGCTCACTGGTGCAAGGAAAACACATTAGCTCAGTCCACTTTGACAGAGGGTTAAAGACTTGTGCTTTACCTGGCATTTGTTGTACATCAGAGAACATACAGTTAGTTATCAGGAGTCAGTTAATAAGCACAACTTGTTAAGCCAATGTCTTGTGATTTCCTAGGGAAGTCCACAGACAACTGCAACTTCACAAACAGCCCCTTCTCATAACACATAGGGTTTGCTCACAGTATAACATACAGAGGGTGCTTTTCTCCCACTTTTTCGGTAGCATATCCTGTCCCTTTCTTAAAATTTAAAGTTCTGGTTGTGAAGGGGATGAGATACACTTTTGCTTGAAGGAATGTGTACTGCTAAGCAGTGCAAATTGTCCCTTCCAAGCATATCAGATGATTGCTTCATAAGAGCACAAACTCACTGTCTTCCTTTGAGGCATGGAACTATGGTAGATGCAACTTAGTCCAATCCACTGACCTTCCAGTCTCAGGATTTGGGGAACTGGTAGAAAACAATAAACCATCTCTGACTCCTTCCAGTGACAGCTCATTCTCTCTTTCCACTCCTGTATTATGAAATGTCTTTCTGGAGAGCTAGAAGATATATATTCTGTAGGTAGAAATAGGTGTTCACAGCAATGCCGGGCATTGAGAAACTAAGAGAGATGGATCTTTGCATGGCAGGAGGGAAATATATCCTGACAGAATGGCCTCGAATAAAAATGACAAGTGAGGTCCTCTTCCAACATCGAGAAAAGTGATGTCCCCAGAACAGGAATGACACAGTTAAGCAGATCCTTAAAGCTTGGATAATGCTGCAGAAAAAGATAGCCACTGATGGATATGTGGGTTTGTTTTTTTTTCCCTTACAAACTCTGTCTTCAACACAGGCACTTTTCAAACACACTTTCCAAGAATGCTGGTGTAATCAGTTCTTTGTTGTTTGTTTGGTTTTTTCCCTTTCCCACCCCCGAATACTTAAAAGACCAAGTGTATTTCAGTGTCTTTCAAAGCCTTTCACATCATGAGACATAACTGCCTGTTTGTGCAAACTGGAAATGGATGAAATGTCACGTGTTTCATTGGAACAACTGCAAATAATTAAAGCTGAAATGAAAACCGAATATTCTGAAAAGACCATTTTGACCAGTAGTTGTTGTTCAAAGTAACATAGAAAAATAATTCCTACAATCCATTCTGAGGAACAAAGACACTGTAGAAATGTCAAAGCCTTTCCCAGATATCTTTAGGTCTTTTCAAGGGATGGACTAACCAAGGCAAAATTTGTAGGGAAAGGTACTATCTTTTATTTGGCAAATAGGAAAAAAGGGTGAAAAAAAGAGACATAAGAGTTCTTTTTTCAGGTTGGAAGCAGAAAATTTCAAGCTATATTGTTTCTCTTAGATCTAAAAATCAGTCTAAGAAAAGATCTGTTTCAGTCTGTCTGATAAAACTTTGCCTTGCTGATATCCTTAGGACATCACAGCTACAACAACGTTCTTACTACATGGAAGATATCAAATTCTTTTGTCTTATTCAGAGGGCTGGAAGGGACCATGACAGGTCATCTAGTCTGCCTTCAGATCAGGATCAAATACACCCATGTCATTCCTGAAACTCATTTATCTAATGTGTTCATAAGGACCTCTAATGACAGAGACTGCACGACCTCCTGAAGCAATCTTTGTGTTACCTCTAGTACCTTTCTTACTGCAATTTAAACCCATTACTTCTTTGTCTTATCCATCATGGCCATGGGGAATCACTTCCTCTCTTTGTCTTTTCCACAACTACTTATGTTCTTGAAAACTGTTATTATCCTCTCAGTTTTCTGGGTTTTTTAAGTTAAATAAACCCAGTTCTCCTACAACTGTGTCACTGGTCTTTTTCTTTAGGCTGTTTCTGACTCTGACTGTTGTGTATTCCTAACTATTTCTGTTGCTGTCCTATAGGCTGTGTTCGTTCTGAATTTTTCTTGATATCCCAAAGTACTATTTACTTACCAGTATGGAATATGGAGCATGATCCCAAAACAGGGAGAGCATGGAGACTAATTTCACTCTTTCAGGAACAAGTGACCTTTCCTGCCTCAAATTCATAGCCCTAGAGCACAACAGCATGTTGGAACCCAAACTTGAGGTGAATATACATTCTTTTCTCTTTGGGAATTTTCTTTTGATCCCAAGAGAAGGTAGTTACAGCAGATTAAGGCAGGGTTTCACTAAGGGGAACAGTTCTAAGGCATCTAGCAGAAAATAAAGATTTTGTAGCAATAAGAATTTCATTTTTCATATGGACATGTTGCAGAGTCTTAGCATTATGCAGGATGCAGGGGGTTATTATTAGCATCAACCCTACTTATCAGATGGGAAAAGCACAGTACAAAGAAATAATGAGATGAAGCCCAAAGCCACATAATGAGAAATAAACATAAGGCAGACTAGAAAAGAAGATTTCCCAATTTTCCTTTTTTTTCCTTTTCTCCTTCCGCTCCAGATTCTGGCACTGAAATGTTTTTCTGACCTTAAGGGAAGATGATTAAGCCGAGGTTCAGGCTGGAATCCACTGATGGAGCGGGGCAGAGAAGTCAGATGAGCAAAGAAAGTGAATTTTCTTCATGTACCATGACCAGAGTAATGCAATCTATTCTGCTAGAGCTGTATCAGAGCAATGTGATGGCATTCATCTTCCACCCAGTACCCAGGTAATGCCTGTACCTCTTTGCCTTCAACAGAAAAGCAAAAGGATAAGCTCAGATTAACTTTCACAGGGTTTTGTTGCAAAACAAGTATGTAAAAAATGATTTTAAGTGACCTAGATGATGTCTTTTCATATCAGTGTTTAGCAATATCTGCCTCTGTAGATGATGTAGCTGTTAGTACTGTAAGGATCCCTTAGGACAAACTCCTGTTGTAACACATTTTCTCTGCACCAAAGCCTACATAAATGTTAAATGAAGCCACTTTAAACAAATATAGGTAACAGAGGGAGAATAAGCCTGTTAACAGAATCAGCATTGCAGTCACTAAGTCATAATATTTTATTTATTTATTATCTCATAATACCTACAACAAAAGTAACTAGATGCTATAAAATAATACTTACAGACATAGAAGTTGAAATGACTCACCACGTCCAACCCTTCATAAAAGCTCCTCTGACTCACAGTGCCCAATGAAAGAAAGAAAAGAACGTATAGCCCCTTTCCAACCCCAAATAATGTTTAGTTGAATGCCTGGCTGAGCACAACAGCCGTAGCACATGATGCTTTCAAAAACACAGCCTCCAAAAGAGCCTTCGACCATCACACAGTACCCAGGGTGTAGACCTTCAAGCTATAAGGCAGACAGAGGAGACAAACACGCTTTTTTCCAAATGTGGTCACCTGCTGGACTGACCCAAGCCAGGCAACGGGAAGAATGATGGAGAGGGCAAAGGGAGCAGGAAGAAGGTTCTCAGCACACTGAAGAGCAAATGTAGCACGGTAAAGGGATCCGAAACACTGTACCTTGTGCCATGTGAAAAACCCAAAAGATACCAGAAGTAGGGAGCAGGGGTATCTGTGCTGTGTGTTGAGAGTTAAGGTTAAGCAATTGCAAGAAAATGACTATCTGGTCAGAAATAAAGAGAGAAAAGGTGTCCGTATTATAACTAGGAGCAGCAAGGGAATGTAAGAAGACCTCCTTGGTTAATATCAAGCTATACTGGAAAAAAGTGGCATCGAAGGGCTCTTAGCAGAAAAACAGCAAACACAACTTTTCTGTATTACTCTCAGCAAATCACCTGATTTCCCCTCTTCTGGCACTTGTGGTCCACCTCTCCCAAACTCAGCCTCAGCAATTTCTTTAACACTCAGAGCTTGAACAGATAGCAAGGGAGAGAGCAAGGACAGAACAGCGTGGCCAATGAAAAAAATCAGCACCTTCTTTTGAGCACCTCTTTCCTCCATGTCACATATTTTTTATATTTTTTTTCCCTTTCCTTCCAAACCGAGACACGAAAACAGCATAATGCAGAGGCACTCAGATGGCACTGCCAACACAGTGCATAGGAAAACACATTCTCTCCCTGACTGATAATTTAGCTTTGTTTTAGTTTCAATCTAATGAACATTTATGCTGTAGCCAATCTTCAATTTATACCCATCTAGTCCAAAGCACAATTGTATGCCGAGCGGAAAATGCAGCTTTGACTCATAATAATAAGATTGGCACTGTGTCTGGCAGTTTTTCACACTTCGTTTTCATGCTTGCAGCCATATCAGTTGGGCAATGATTTTGCCATATCACCTAAAAAAAGGTCAGGCTGGCAGACAGAAGGGGAGGACAGGGGGAGATGTAATACTGGAGTAGGACACCTTCTTGGATACCCAGCAATCTCCAGAAAGGGGTGTGGGAGAGGCACTTTCTCAAAGAGTTTTCTATGCTGAAGAAAAAACCAAAACATGCTTTTCACTCTGTGTTTGCTAATCCAAATTGCTCTGTCTTCACTCTTGCTTAGAGCAGACGTCTCTGGTTCACATAAATCCACTGGTGAGTTAGACCTTTTCCAGTGCAGACCTAGTCCTATGGTGCATTTGAGTGCCTGATGGTGGCAAGTATGCTCAGAAGGCCATTTTCAACTACTTTAAAAACAGAGGTGTTGTCTATTCAAGAGTCTCTGGTAGAGACTCTCTGGCAGACTTTCCATTAGGAAAGGTGATCTTCTGCTTAATTTAGAAAGTCAGGACCTACCAATAGTATTCTTGGCTCTGCCTCTGACCTGGTATGAGATACCAAAGCCATCACTTAATCTCCCTCTCTCTGCTTCACTTTCTTCATCAGTAAAATAAAGTGAATGATACCCAACTCTCGTAGGCAGCAGACTCCAGACTAGTCAATGTCAACTGTAAATGTGCTTTGAGATTGCAGAGTGGAAGGTGCTAAAAAAGAGCTGAAGAAGAAATAGGTCCCCAAGCCATCCTCTGGAGTCCTCTCACAGTTTCAGCCTATAGAGTTCATTCATTCCCTGTCTATGTCTCGTACAGAGTTGCTGCTGCTAACCGAGGTACCAAAACAGCTCCTGGTGAAGAAAGCTGTTGAGCACAATGGTCCTCATTCTGGCTGGAAGGTGGCTATGAACAGATGGATTACTCCTGTTTGGCATCTTCTTTCTCTTGGCTTAATACCAGACCCTATTGCATTTTCACCTGCTTAGCGTGCTGGGAAGTCAGCTCGTCCTTTGTGTAACTTTCTTTCCCATTGTTGAAAAAATAAAGAAATAAAGGGTTCTTACCTGGCCTCTTTGGGGGGAATTTCATGCACAGTTGGTGGTGCCCAGAAGGGAGAAGCAGATGCTGTTGAGATATTCATGGTGTCCAAAATAGAAAGCAATTTATATGGACAATTAAGAAGAGCCACACGGGACTTCAGTGGTTGGAAGCTACAAGTCTGTAAGCAGGCAATTTCTAGGACTTAAAAAAAAAAAAAAAATTGAATTCACCTGAGGCCATGCAAGAGAAGAAAAGTTATATAGAGAGAACAATTCCCAAGTTCATTCACCAGGGCATTAAGCTCCTGATTTGCAGTGGAAATGCAATATGTGGTGTCCTGACATCAACAGGATTTAGAGGACAGAGAAAGCAGTCACCACGGAACAGGTACGAAATTGTCACAAAGAGCAAGGCAAAGCAAAGCAGAGCAAGCCAGGGTCTTTCAAAAAAATTCAAAGAGGATCTCTAAAAGGCTGTCTGTTCTGACTGTCATCTGCCAGTTATGCCTACCCTCCTCCAATTCTGTGTGCCCTAGCAACTCCAGAGCGTTTTCTGTTCTCATTCATGACATTACACAGGAAAAAGACCTGACGAAGGGACAGAAATATGGAAGAATGGGTTATACGCCTGGCATTTATTTTCTTGTCATATTTTTTTTCCTCTTTTGGCATTGGGCAGCTAGAGAATGTCAGAATTTTCTGTTGACCTGACATTTTTCCTGCTGCTTCATCAGTTAAGGAAGTTTCCGTTTCAGGCACAAAGGAGTTAAATCAATTTGCTTCAGAACAGCCCTCAGAAATCACTCAACTCTTTAAAAAGTCTCTGGAGGGGAGGTTGCTGTAGCCTGAGGGATGTGCAAGCTGAAGGCTCAGCAGCCACATTGACGTTTGAAGGCATAAATGTTTCGGAGAAGGGACAGAAATTATGTGATTTTGTCCCTTCTCTAGTTGACTACAGAGCTTAGCGCATTGCCTGCACTTGCCTTTTCCCCAGACATTGCTTTGGGCTGTCTTGTTAGGTTCAGAGTCCCTCTGAGAATATGCTGCCTCTCAGCAATACAAAGAGCCAGAGGACGTTTCTTACTCGGCTCTCCATAGCCAGAGTTGGCACAGGCTGTGCAGAAGCACTGAAAAAATCACGCGTTGACTCACTCGTCGCTTATTTGCACGCGAAGCTGGGCCAACTCAAAAATCCCCTTATGAACCATCACCCTGCAGGATGGTGTGAGATTCTCCTCCAGTTCCTCAGCTGCCGAATTGAACTGTTTCAGCTGAGTAGCTCCAAGGCTTCTGCTGCATGCAGTGTGGGATCTCGGAGGGTATTTCTCCTCTGGTTGCTTGATTTAAGTCAGATAAAAACTCTGGAAACAGCTTTCCTGAAGCAGCCAGTCTCTCCACAAGACTGAAACTATCATTTGACAAGAAAGAAGGGACGGAGCGGTGAGACCAGATATAGGACCCAACTTACTCCAGGCACCGCTGAAGTCTATATTTTCCCTGCCTTTTTCATTCAGATTTCTATGGTGAAAGGAAGTCTTACCCATCAAGGAGCAAAGGCTCCACTGTGTTTCAGCATCTCTTACTCGTCTACCTTCACCATCTCCTGTAGCCTGAAAGCCATCAGAAAGCTATTCTGCATTCTCACGTCCTTTTCCGGGCTGTTATGCTGCTAGCTCTCGGCATTGTCTGAGCTAAAGTGCTTTTTTCTTTTTTCCTTTTCCCTCTTGTCAAAATAGCATGTGTCCCACTCATTCTTTCCTCAGTACTGTTTCTGACATAACATATACAGACCTATGGTTAAAGTAGATGTCTATGTTTTATGACATCTTAAATTTCTTGCTATATGATACGTTTTGTCATTCTGAATAACAGTTTAGCTGCTCACAGATAACACTGTAACTGGGGAACTTCTGTGAGATGCAGTTCACACAGAGTTTGAGTCCTTGGTCTGAATCAGGAAGAACTGGGACCTGAAGTTGTCTCTCTCTCATAAAATGAGCACTTGGTTAATAGATACTCTGCAGGAGAGCTCTTTCCTTTCCTGAGAAAATGTTCTAAACAGAAGTTGCATTGAACCCTGTTCATTACAAGAAAAACATCTGGTGTCTACAAACTCAAAACTTTCCACGGAATATAATAGAAAGGTTTTTGTGGAATAATTCACAACTGGTTCTGCTGATAAGGTCTTTGCAATGGGATGCCAAGATAGCCAGCAGGTCCCTTGGATACTTCTTGCATTGCTGCTTTCCAGAGAAGGCACTACAGAAGGAGGATTTATTCCCCAAAATAGAAGGCTAGCATGGAAAAGCAGAGTTCATGGACATCATCAGAAGCCTAGTATATCTAAGCCCACAGCTCCACCATCTTGGCAGGCAGGGGAGATGAATAAATACAATACCAGCCTGTTGTTACTGAGCAGAACTTCTTGGCATAACAACATCAAGCAGGAGATCCAGAGTCTTCTCTGTCTGGTCCTTGCTGTTAGCCAGGACACATGCACAAAGATTACTCCTTGTTTCCGTATTTCAGAACTTCCAAGACAGATGTGAGGGTCAAAGGAATGACGTGGCAGTGGTGTGGCACACCTCCATTCAGTGTGCCCACATTAAAAGGCTTATTTCATAGGGATGGGGGAAAAAGGAAATGAAAAGTATGTCTTTTTTCTTTCTACTGGGTGTCAGGAGCTATGTTTTAGCTGCAACTGGAGACAATTCTAGAGGAAGGGGCTGACTGGCAGAAGGAGGGAAGAAGGAACAGTGGGACAAGACAAGATTAACCTGCAGAGAATGGGTGAAGAAATCAAAAGAGGGCGATCAACAAAGCAGGAAAAAAGAAATAGGAGAATAAAAGCAGAGGGAAAGACCCCAAATAGTTCAAAGGAAGTGGCAAAAATAAAGAGGAAAGAAAATATTTGCTGAACAGACATAGAAGAAAAGGCAACCAGATAGGTTATCAGCCTCCAAATACTACAGACAACAATGGAATAGACATTAAGCTGAGAAACATCCATACCCTCTGCTTCAATCCCCATGCCAATTCTAAGTCAGAAAACACAGCAACCTTACAACACTTGATGCAAAAGAGCAAGTGCTGCAGTGACTGCAACATGTCTAGCCAAGACAACGGGATGGATGAAGAGCCTTGGGAAGACCTTAGACTCATGCAATTGCATGCAGGTGGGCACACTCAGACATTTCTTGAGCGTGGAACATGCTCCGCATGGCTATAGAGGAAGAACAGATGAGCAATCACTCTAAACAATCCTTGCTCTTCAGTCCAGAAGAAAATTCTTTCCGGATCCCACATCCAATCAATGCTTTTAATTCAAGACACATCAGTCAGGCAGTACCACCAGGAGCACCAGCACAACCCACCTACTATCCTGTCTTTAGCCTTGGCCGATTCCTTGTTTGGGCAATTTAATGCTTCAAAGGAAGATCAATTTGCCCTCTCCCCACTCCTCATTCCTCCCACCCTTACATACACATCCCAGAGAATAAAGGACTAGGAAATGAAGGGACTTCCTTCTTTACCCCAATAGTGGTCAGTGGGAGCTCTGAAGCATGAAATTAATTAATTAAAATATAAATGCAGTGTAATTCCTTCCATGAACTCAGCAAGCTCTACTTTTTAATTATTTAAGTTCCTTGCCCTTGTTATCCTGCATGGAAGGCCAGAACTTCATTCCTTTGAAGTTTAGAAACCTTCTCCTGATTTCCAAGCTAATTTATACTCATCTGATCTTTCAGCACTGCTTTTCTTCAGCTGAAACAATTCTCCATCCTGGTATTTACAAAGAGTGGATTTATGAAGAAAAACTGTACTCCTTCTCATCTTTCTTTTGCTAATCTAACCAGGCCTCCCACACACACTTTTTAAAGGTCTGCCACTTCCCCTAATCACTCTCACAACTCTTGACTATACGTCACTTTCCCTTTTTTGATCAGAAGTGACCCAAATTGCCCACAATATTTTAAGCGAGGCTTCCTCAGTCCCTCATATGAGTGTACTACTAAAATACTTCCCTTTCTGAAAATACCCTTGCCAGAATTGCATTAATCCTTTTCAAGGCAATGTCATATTCCAGCAAAAAGGCAAAGAAAATGTGAAGCAGAAAAGGGAGATGCTAAACAGAAAAATGAAAACGTCCTGAGGAACAACAGACAATTCTGGAGGGAGAAAAAACCCCACCGACTGCCCTGCAAATGTAAAGACATAATCAGCTTTGTAGAAAAGGTAATTCAAAGGAATAATGGAAAGTCAGAGAGCTGAGGCAAGGCACATCTGTACAAAAATCACAGTGCACTAGCTTTGCACGACCTCTCAGCTTCATGCCAAGTCTCTGACACTGCTTGCTAATGTCAGCGTTTTGGCAAAAAGCAGGGCTGAAAGTGTCACGCTGGTGATGGGGGAAAGACTCTGAGTGCAAAGAAAGGCAGCAGGGCAAGTGGATCTGTCCCGTGACTCCTGAACAGGCCCTTTGCAGCAGAGCTTGGAGATTTTTGCCTAGTAATTTAAGAGTTAGCAATCCCTGCCTGCTTGTGTGTGCATGTGTTTTATGTGTGTGTGTGTTTGACGTACAAAACCTATGGTGTCTTTCTTGAGCCCTAAAATTTTAAGGCTAATATTTTTTAATAAAAATATTTCACTGTCCCATAGACATGCAAATCTTGTCCTTTAACCTGCGAAATAATATAATGGAAGATCTCAAAGTGCTTGAAGAATGTTAATGAGAAGTTACAATAATCCCCAGGCAGTGTATGCTTATGTACCTTCTGCGTATTCCACAGGGAGACAAAGTCCTGCACTAAGATGCCTCACGCTTTCCATAGTGCAATGTGATTATACCTTTTTTTAGTTATTATTTTGAAGAAAAACTTTACACTGAAGCATTTTACAGAACTTTAAAACAAAAGATGGGGGGGGGGGGAGGGCGGGGAAGAGAAAGCTCTGCATTTTGCTGTTATACAGTAAAGTTGATGGGGTTTGCCTTGTCAAAAGACAAACAAATAAATAAAACCCAACAAATTTTCTCATGGGTGGTTTGTAGAGCAGCACCTTTGTTACTGCCAGTGCAGAAGGAAACTCGACTTGCAGCAGACACGCGATATGTCAATTCATTTCCAGTGTATTGGCAAGAAGCAACACACACAAGACAGATTTATCAAGCTATCTGATAGTCTAAGAGCCAAGAATTATTCTTCCAGCTCTCTCCTCTCCTCTCTGCTTTCCTCCATACACACACATGCACAAATAAAGGCAAATCTGCCACTCCTGCAAGCATAACACTGTAAAGTTCTGCAGTTTTATTGTGGGTGTTTATCATAAAGCATCCTTATCTGTTATCTGCTTATAGAGGCGGCTTTGGTATGTTATTTCAGAGTAATAGCCGAGAGCGAGTTAAATTGCATTAACCTTTAAAGCTGGCATTAATGGGTAACCGTGTCAGGAGACTGTATTACTACACAATTTCCTTTTCCTATTCTTATGCTGGCTCTGCGTTTAGAGTATTTTTTGCTGTTAGTGCCAGCCTTACATCACAGACTTTGAGCTCTGAGCACAGTACTCGTGCTCTAGGGAAGCACTCAGCTAGAAGAAACGTAGGACTGGCTTTTCCTCACCACCAACAGACATCAGGAGAGAAGGCAGGTTCTTGTGAGAAAGGCTATGCATCTTGCCCTTTGGCACAACGAACAGGTGATTCGGTACATGCTCCATAGCCATGTTTTTTCACCTGCAATGAGGTGACTTCAGGGCTAGACTGCACTCAGAACCTGATGCTAGTAGGTTAGGACTTGCTATTGGACATAACCAGTGCAGTACCTGAGAGCCAAGTCCCCTCTTATTGCTGCAGAAAGTTGTCAGCAGACCATTGGGAAAGAGAAACCTTAGAACTGAGATTTTTAGATGTGGGGACTAAAATGTATGAGCTGTACTATGTTCTCTGTTGTTCTGACAGGGAAGACTTCTGCAAGGTATTCTGAGTGTGCAAGCCCAACTTAACAGCAGCTTTCCATGAACAGGGACAGCTGGAGCTACTCCAGGTCTATTATGGTGTAAATGGAACTGGAACATGGCCTACCACTTATCAGATATTCTCTTCTATGTATTAATTATACACGTAAAAGTCCTGTATTTAGGAATAATCGCAATAATTTATCACTTTCAGAGAACTGTAATTGCAAACACAACATAACCATTTGTCAGCTCTTTCAGATGGAAAGGAGTAGGCTGAGAGAAGGCAGCAGCCTCTTTGATCACATTTTGATTGGGAAGTCTCTTCATTACAGGTTTGGTTTGCGGACCCTCCTCCCCTCTCCTAACTCTTCAAGCCTTCTTCACAAGCTGTTTATCCAGAGGATACCCGCACTTGATTTGCCTCCCATCAAAGTCCCTCCTGAGCTTTGGAGGGAGAGCTAGCAGGACAACGTTGTGAAAGGACACAACGTCCCCACACAACAGAGACCACATTTCTGAAAACGTACAGCCGACAAAAAAAACGCAGTCAGATTGAAATTTTTCATAAATTGGGAGCCATCAGACTTAGCATTTGGCAAGCCTACCTTACCCGAAAGACCTTTCTTTGGGAAAGGGGAAGAGGTCCAGAGACAGTTTTAATACTTCTCAGAAAAAGTGCTGGCAAGAGCAGACTTACCTACTCCCTAGGCCTCCACGTACAGGACACACCTCGGGTGATGCCGCAGAGGTGTATGATACTTGGCTGCCATGGAGATGAGTACAACAGAAGAACCTAAATAGAAGACAACATGTTTTGTTTGGTAGCACTGCTGCAATAAAGGTGCATGTTAAATAAAGAGCTGCTAGATTTTCTCACTTACGTTAATTGTTTAAATTAACACTGCAATTAACATGCAGCTGAAATAAATACATTCTTTTTTCTTTTCCTTGCTTCTGAAAAGAAAGCCATAACTGATTGCTTCATGAGCCTCCCCTGGGAGCACATGTGCTGCCCTTTAAAATAGAGCCGTGCAGCCTCTTATCCCTGGCTGATCAGTGAGGCTGGGTATCGCAGGCTAGGGAGGCTTCCAGGTGCTGCCAGCTTTGTGCTTTCTCCTGAACCCCTTTTTGTCCCCAGTGGCATCTTTTTTGCCATCTCCCCAGAGAATTCTATTGCAGGCCCTACGTAGGTAACGATCTTCCCCCCTTCAAGCTGTAGGGATTTACCATCACAGTGCAATTCAGCAAGATGGGAGCTTGCACGTCATTTAGGGCTGGGCTGGTACTGTGAAGTTTTGGGCAGCTTCCTAAGAGGTGAAACACATGGCACCTACAGCCTGACCCGTTTTTGCCGGCATTTATCAGTACACAGTCCTAATGCAGTCGATGAAAAGCCCTTACTTTACTTATTTCAAACACCAGAGATTCACCCGATTAGTTCCAGAGGTGCCAGTTACAAGCCCCAGGGTGTCAGACAAAAATAGGCACACACCTACCTGCATACCAGTAAGGCCCTGGTTTGGGGGGGAATGACTCTGGGCCTGCAGCTCTACGGAGGGTTTTGAAACAACATGTTGCATTTGGAGCAGTAATAAGGATCTCTCGCTCCCTAAGGAAAATAAAAATGACAATCATTGGTAGAAATGGTGTTGATTTTTCTTAATGATAAATGAAATGAAAATTTGGATAATAATGATGGATGCCGCCAGTCAGAGTTGTTCTTGTTACAGCAGCCAATGCCTCTTTATGCACCCGTCTCATGAAAGTGTCAGAGATATTTAAAAAGAAAAAAAAAAAGAAATATGCTAAAATTAAAATGGAGAAGAAAAAGTCATTTCACACATTTAATGGCATAATGAAGTCTTTTTAATGTAATTTTCTTTACTCTTCTGATTACATATTCACAAAGAGGATCTTCACTTCCATCTTTATTAGGCACTCTGTTTGTCATCATTATGGGTTAAGTATTTTCATAAACATTTGATGAATATTAACCATTTAAAATAAAAAATAACAGTTTACTCTCACTGCAATGACTGCTGCACATGGAGATATTAATATTAGAGCAAGTCACATGAAATTACACACCCCTGCAGCCCCATCCCTGCGTGCAAGGAAGCAGTGCAGACGCTGGGAGAGGAGATACTCAACCTAGCAAAGACGCAGAGGCACTTGCAAAGCTGCATCCTAGCTAGACCTATAGCCCGGGCTGACAGTGATCCCAAAATCTACCGAATCTCGCCGTCAGAGACTTGGTGTTCCCGGGTCCTTTCTACAGGTCACAAAATCACAGGCTGTTTCTTTGCTGCTTTCCCAACACGACTGCATTCTTCTCTTCCCTGTGCTTGCAAGGGGCTAATCCAGCCCAGGCTTTAGTATAACATCCTTCATTTAATTTATATGTCATCTCTAGCTGGTGCAAATGTCCTAACAAACACATTATTAAACATGGTCTGTTCTCTACAGCAGGGGAATGGCTTCCTAAAACAAACAGTTTCAGAGCCAAGTGCTGCAGAAAGAGGAGGAGGAATGAACCCCATCAAAGAAGGTCCACCAAAAAGAGGTTGCCTGGAGTTGGGTAAAAACACAACCTGGTTAATCTGTTTTTAAGTAGAGCAGAAAAATGCAGACATAACACGTTGGGTCAATAAGAGCAGTAGTTATAATGAAATTATAACTATATTTCATTTTGATCCTTTATTTTCATTAAGAAATGTTTATTTCTCAATGACTGAGGCATTTTAAAAAAGGAAAACAATCATGTGTACTGCTTAAACATTGTCTAATCTCTTTCCTCCATCCCGGTTCTCTTTCATTTGCACTTTTATCCATTTCCCTCCCCCCAATCAACAAAATAAAAATATCAGTGATGACATCCTAATTTCAAGACATCACATGGATGCTCATTTCTGACAGAAGGCTATTGTAGCAAAAATACCTGACCTGTTTCTCATCAGAAGGCACCCGTGCTCCTTTGCTTACCCAGAGGAAACAGGAGGCAGCTGATACCCTAGGGGCCTTCCCACCTGTAAACCAATTTTAGACAGCAGGCACTGGCTCACTCTTCCCCATGAGTTCCCATGCCAATGCCAGCTTGCCCTGAGAGTAAGAAGCCATAAAGCACTTTTTTGTTTTAAAAGAAAGAGCAACATGCAAGAGGGGAAGGGAAAAGGTTCATTTGCGGCTCTTACAGTGCCTCTCCCCACCTCCCCAAAGTGCAGAGCAATATTTGCCGATGCTGTCAAACGTTATTAGAAGGGTCAGTGTGGAAGGAGCAGAGGGTTCCTCTTCGTTGCCTTCCCAGCCATAAACTAGGTCACTTTTTCAGCCTGTAGGTGGAGGATCCAAAGCAGAAGCGTAAAGAGCCCGAAGGCCCAGTTCAAAAGATCCTGACTCAGCCCTGACTGGCGAGGGTTAACAGGAGAATTACGGCTGGATGTTTAATTAGGATTTGAGTGATGGGGATTGAGCATTAGGCTGGGGTTTGTTTAGGGCTCATGTACGCTCAAGCGCCGAGGTAATTTCACATTGTCCTTCGCTGAGCTCAGCCAGCGCCTTGCGGGAGCTCAGTAAAAGCTCCACCTGGAGACAGCAGGAGCCCGCCTGCTTCCCCGGCTGCTTGCAGCGGATGCTACCAGCCAGGATTTGCTGGAAGAGCAGGGGGCCCAGGAGCACTCATCCCAGAATTAGCTCCTCGCTTGCTCCCCGGCTGCAGCTCTGGCACTTCTCATCCTTCCAGCACTTAGCACCTCTAATTCCCCGGCCCCGCGGGGAGCCCGGCACACGCTGTGTGGGAACGCGGAGTACTTGCAGGTCTGCAGCAGGGATATGGAGGAGAGGGAGGCTAAGGGAAGAAGGAACGCTTGAGCCAAAACCTTCTGCCACCCCCCTGGCCACCATCCGTGGGAGAAGGCTGGTGCCTCAGAGCTACGTTTGGATCTGGACCGTGCACAGCCTCGCTGCCGCTTACCCAGTGTCAGGGGATTAGGCAGCCACCCCCTTGCACAGCGTTCCCTTCCAGCGTGCTACAACCTGCTAGTAGCCAACATGATGCTATCTCCAAGTGGAGGATCCCGCTCTTCCCTGCAGTCGCACGAGAGGCTTTTCTGAGAAAATAAAATTACGTGTGATACTCCGTGTCGGTTTGAGGTGCCTTTTCCAACCCCTCTGTCTAATTTGCATCATCTCAATGAACTGCTTTCCCAAGAAAGCTGCTGAGGTCACTGGTACAGCAGGACAAGCAAGGAGGCAAGAAATAGCTCCTGGGAACCACTCACCCATCCTTGTCTAGGGTGGATTTTGAAATCCTGAGCCCGAGCAGAAGTTTGCGGCTTGGTATAATGTTTCAGTGCCAGGACCGAGGTGCAAACTGGTATTAAGCCTCAGGGTTCTGGGTGCTGTAAAGCAAATGGATCCTCTTCTTCCTGGACAGTGACTTAAGTAGGCACAAGGAGCGCTCCCAGTAACTGGAACCCAGCTGTCCACATGGCCAAATTGCTGGCACAACCCCTGGCATGGTTTTGGCCCAGCCGGCTGCATCCCAGAGGACTCCTGGGCACAACCCATGACTTAGCATGGGCTGGGGATCCTCTCCCACAGGCAGCTTCCACACAGCCGCCTTGGTCTGGTGGGAAGGAGAGCTTTGTGGCATGGAAGCAAAGCACTGCAGGCCAAGCAGCCTCAATATCAGGGAACTTCTCTGAGACGTATCTAATTCCTGGGTACAGAAATAGGCTTTTTCACCAAAAGTCTGCTCAGGACCACTCAATAGAGAGAAGGGCAATCCCCTTCTGATGCAGGCTTTCCCCAGCTGGGCTGAGCCCCATAAAGGTGTGAGACCTTCTCCGGGACTTGGATAAGGTCTTTCAAGTGGGGAGAGAATAAACAGATCTGGTTGAGTTTAGCAGTGGAACAAAGAGTCTAAGACATGGGGAAAAAAGCCCTTTGTGCTGTTAAAAAGTGGGTGCTGTAGAGCCTGGGTGCCAAGAACAGAGGTGACAAGAGAAGCATTCTGCTCTGGTTTGCATGCCCGTGTCTGGAAAGCAAGGTTCAGTATCTCTAAATAGTCTTAAACTAGACTGGCTTGTTATTAGTGGAAACCAAGCCCTTGCATGTTATTAGTCAGCAGATGGTATATAAATGTGATGTCAGGAACCAATCTAGCACGACCCACGGCAAGAAGGAGGATGATTAAACAAGGAAATGAAACAGAGCCGAGGCATGTCACAAGAGTCAGCACAGAGGGACTCGGATCCCCGGCAGAACAGGGGCTTTAGACCACAAGGAAAAGCTTTGCCAAGGAAAAAAAGCGAGAAGTGAGTCTGTAAACAGAGCTGACCATGGGGGATAAAGATGAAATGGAAGCAGACTTTTTTACTATCTCAATCAGGGAGAAAAAAGTGACAAGAACTGACTGAGACACTGAAAAGTGAGTGATATGCTATTGCCAAGAAAAATGCTCAAAACACTGTAACAGCTGATAGAGGTACTGAGCATCGTGAACCCAGACAGAATAAGACTTCAGAGACATCTCTCGGTTAAAGGAAAAAAGAACCAACAAACTAACCGAAAGCCTTCAGCGACAGAGAAGGGAGCAGATGTTACCGCCAAGAGCACTAGACTCCACAGGCGACTTTGGAGACTGCCATCAGTGACTCCTGGTGAAAAAGGCAGGTGCATCTCTCTCCTGGAATACAAATGCAGTAGAATCTGTCCTTACCCCAGCATACTCACAGTGAACCCTCACCTTTCTTTATTCTTATCTAGGACAAATGGTGTCCCCCAAGAACTAGCCCAGAAGGGCCAAAAAATCTCTTTTCCTTCCCGGCCCCTCACATCTGTGCAAGAGACAGGGTGTTTGCCCTCCTCTGCTTTACCACTGTTTCTCTGCTCCAGTATCCTCATTTCCAACAATGCTGTTCAGACTCAACCCAACAGGTTCTGGGTTTGTTGTTAAAAGAAACCTGTATCAGACTCCTCCCAGAGAGAATAACAGGTAATTTATTTTTTTTTTCCAAGGAACTCAGGGCAGTTTTCTAATTCTCCACTTAACTTTCTGGAGAGGTTCAGCCTCCAACTTTTGCTGGCCCATATAACCTGCTTGTCCAGCTGGCTTCACGCAGAAGCCTCCTAACCCTGTCCTGGTGGGGGCATCTTCAGTTCTAGCCCCTTCAGGCAGATGGAGAAGAGGACAAACCACCTCCATCAGACCTGCGCCATGAAATGTGCAGATACCCAAGTTATACCCAAGCAAGCTCAGGTATCTATACCAGTGCGCAGCCATGTAAAGAGGCGCTTTTGGGAGATTGGCCCTGGCTAGCTATCACACCGTGCCTGCAGCATGGTACCCAGGTGGCTTGCCATCTTCTAGAACTGTCTGGCTTGGCTCTGCCTTGGGCATCTCTTCAGGATTCAGCTGTGTCATGCAAATGCACCAGCAGAAGGTGGCCCTAAGAAGATCAGAAGGCCAGAAGATCTACGGCCTCCAGCAATCCAGCGCAGTGCTTAGTGCAGGCTCGAGAGGAGGTTCTTCTACTGGTGGTGGGTGTATTTTTATTTTTTCCTTTTTGCATATATACATTGTCATGTATAATTAATGTTTCCGCAGTGGTTTTTTTTTTATCTTGCATGTTATTTTTATTTTTCCCATCGCATCTCCCTCACCTTAGCATGTGCTGGTTTATTTCTTATTTTTCTCCTCACGGTCAACCATCCTCCTTCCCCGCCTCTCTCCCCCTTCAGCTTAGACCACTCTCCCACCTCTCTGCAATATAGGCCATCCTCCCCTGGCTCTCTTTCCTCCCTCCATCTCCCTCCCTTTCTCCTTCCTCAGTATAGGCCATCCCCCCATCTCCCTCTCCCTCTCCTGTCAGCAAAGCAGTTTATCGGCAGTTGCAGTCTCATCTATCAGTCCAATTCATCTTTCCCTGCAGCCTTTGGGGGAGAGCGAGAGGAAAAACCACAAGCTGCCTTCCTAAAGAAACCAGTGGCAGCCACGGGCATTAATATGAGAAGCTTGGGAAGGTGTCGTTTTTCACTCAAGCTGACATTTAAGCTGTTTCATAAATATGAAATCAAACCAAGGGCCCAGATGGGCCTCCACCCCCTCCTCTTTTGACTAAGAGCGGCTGTGATACTCTCTTCACCAGCTTAAAACAAGGGGATGACAGGAGCAAATCCCTGGGGGATGAAGGATAGAAGGAGCAACTGTTCTCAGCAATGGCACCTGTGATGTTTACACTAGTTTCAGCAAAGAGCCACCGACCAGTACAGGAGAGCCATCAGTCACTATTGCTAGTGGCAGATTTTCTGAGGTGGGATTTCCCTCTGAGTGCACAAGGCAATGGGGTGGATATTTTCCCTGCTATCCCCACAAGGGATGGTGGATCTCTTTCCATCAGCAGCTTTCATATCACCATAACTGTTTCACACACACGCAGAGCCTGATTTCATGAGAGGAGGTATAAATCTCTGTTCCTGGTCCTTTTTAGCAAACTGGCCCGCTTACGCCACCCCAGTCCCTATGCAGCTTGTGGGACCATCATGGCTGTGCAACACCTCGAGCACAGCACATCCCAGGGAACCAACACCGTTTTTAGGAGAAATTACCGGACCAGCTGGGAGGGCTGCAACCTCACCCTCCCCTCCACTCTCATTAGAAAGCAATTCCTTTCACGGCTGGGATGAGGAAGAGGTGTCAAGGGTACCTGTTAACGACCACAGATCCCAGGAGCAAGGGAAAGGAGGTAGATCCTGCTGCCTCCTCCTCTTGGTACGATGAGGAAGGTGTCTGAGTTTGTCCGTGGTGTTTGCTTTGTTGTGCCCACCCTGTTGGCACCGCTTCGGACCACCATCTACCCAACTGTCCCTACAAATCCACACAGCACACACAGGCAAGGGGAGAGGGCCACAGCCCGGGAGAGGAGTCACGGCTATGACACCTTTATATACGCTGCTAGTTATATTACTGCCAGTGATACAGCTCCTTGGGATCCAGGCATTAATTACAACTGTCCTGAAATTGCTCGCCAGCCTGTAGAGGATACGATAGCAGAAAGTGACCTCCCGAGGCACTGAGCTCTGCCTCTCGATTTCACTGTGTCATACAGTCTCATCCCTCAACACGGCATGCTCATAGCACCTTATACTGTCTGCCCCTCCTGTAACCCTTGAAAAGCTATGCTTGGACTACTCTGATGGACAGAAAGCATCTAATTCCCAGTACAAGTCTAGCTGACCACTTCTGTGAAAACAGTGAACTTCAATTAAAATCCCTTTTCTCCTTCCCTAGTGTTTGACCCAATTATGTGTTTACAGAGAATAATTGTGTCCCCCTAGTCTCCCTTTGACTAGACTGAACGGAGCAGGCTCTTTTCCTCTGACATGATGGGCTTGCCATTCCCCTGATCATACAGGTTTTCCGTGGTGATATTTGCTCCAGTTCTAATTCTTCTCGCTTGAAAATGATTGACAAGAATGACACCGACAGTTCCAGGTGATGTCTACACCTCTTTTGTACAACTACTGTGGTACTCCCCTGTGTCTAGCATGTTCTTCTCCCCTCGCACATCCTAAGATCTCATTTACCTCTTGGATGGTCATTTCAAGTTGTGAGCTCATAGTTGTACCGTGATTGACTGCTACAAGCAAGTCTGTCTTCTGTTTTGTTGTTTCAAACTGATGAGCTTTCAGTGTGCAGGTTAAACTTGCTCACAGTGCCCAAATCTGTGGCCTTGTATTTCATGCTGCTGCATTCCCTCACATCCCTCTTAGCCCAATTGCCACAAAACCTTGTGTGATATTCTGGTGATTCTAGGCATTGATGATGATGCCTGTTAACCCACTCCTAATTTTAGGCCAAAAGTCATCATTGAAAACATTGGTCCCAAGACCAAGGCTTAAGAACTTACCTAACAACTTCCTTACAGCACAGCTGCCTCCTTCCCCTCTTTCACCAGTTCCCTACTCTTCTCACAATTCTTGTACTAATCCTCATCTTCTCTCATTTAACTAATAATTTCCCAGGTGGCACCATACCAAATTTTAATGAAGTACAGATAGAGAAGATCTACTACTTTTCCCTTGTCTAGAACATCAGTTACCTTATCAAAGACAGATATCGAGTTAGTCTGGCACAATCTCTTTTTGATAATGGCATATTGCACTATATCCCATTTTCTATTCCATGTCTTCAATTATTCTTTCTGACATAATTTGCTCTGAATCCATCTATGCCCTTGAGGCCAAAATAACAAGCCCACAGCTGCCTAGATAGCTCTCCTTCTCTTTCTTAAATATGGGTACTACATTTGCTATTATCCAGGCAGAGGAACCCCCAGCGATTGGACAGATTTATTAAAAATCCCATCTACCAGACCTGTGATTTCATGGGCCAGTTCTTTTAGCATGCTGGGGAGGGTGATTTCCCGGCCTCCCTGGTTTGAGCACAGTAAGCTCTCTGAATTGCTTCCATCTTGCATACAATCATTGCCTTTTCAGGACACTTATTCCCATTAGCCCACCCGACTTTGCCCCCACGCTCTATATTTCTGCTCTTAGGGGCAAAGTATCCCTCTAATTTAGAGCTGTGCAAATTTTTCTCACTACATACAAAAGCTCCACTTCTTTTTTCATTTATAGTGTCAAGGATCCTTCTGTTGTTTCATTCCCTTTGCAGGGACTAACTCAGTTTGACTTCTGGCAATTCTCGCTTCATCCCTGCATTTTCAGACCTCCCAAGACATACCTTTCTTTGTTGCTTAATCCCCTTTCCAAGGCTGCCTTGATGTGCAGGTGGACTAGGCAGTTATCAAGTGCGGCAAGCTGCTGGGGGGGTAATAAAAGGGCCACAGACCTACGGCTTTCTTGGCCTACGCCAAGCACTGCAAAGCTAGCCTTGCTGTGATTGTCAACACAGAGGGGTCAGGGTGGCTACCGCTGCTGCAGGAATATGCCCTCTGAGCAACGGGAATGGCTGCTCCTACCCTCTGCTCCTCTGGATGACAGTCGGAGAAGTAAGTTAGACCTTTCTCTCACATCCCCATCCCAGTTCTGATTTTTCGCTTCCCCTCCCGGAGGCACGAATACCCCTTCCACACATGGCACCACAAACAGTAGCCCCAGGGGCACAGATGGGTGGCTGCTTTGGGTTCAGAGTAGAAACAGGGCACTTTTGTAACTCCTTTGGAGGTGGGGGGAAACGGAGGCGGATCTGCATTTTGAGATGACGGTGGGTATTGAGTGGTGGAGGGAGAAAGGAAGACTCCTTTCTCTAACTACAGTACCTGGAAAACCCACAACTCCTTTGCAGCCTCCCAGCTCATCTTGTCTTCACTCACCCCACATCTGCTCTGCACTGCCACCACAAATGACTTCTTTAATCTTCATATTTAGGGATGGCAGCATTCAGGAATTTGTTAATACTGTAGACAACGTGCTGCTTCTGCCCTCCTCTGTTCCTTCTAGGCTCTCTGCTTGTGTCTGAGATGTTTTTAAAGTTAAGCTTTTAGAAGTTGGTCATTCATCTCCTCCAAGTTTGCTCCCTTTTCCTGGGATACAATTTCCAAATCATTTTGCACTACCCACTCAAATGTATTCCCCCATTCCTCCTCCTTTAAAGTCTCTGAGTTCCCAAGTCCAGCTGACTTACCAATTTCTTTGCTTGCACAAAGTTTGCCCTTTGGAAATAAAAGGAAGCTCTCAGTTATGATTCATTCTTATTTATCCAACCACTCAGTTTGAACTGAACAATATAGCTATAGGACTTGAAGGGACCTTGAGAGCTCATGTAGTCCATCTCTGCCCCAAGCGATGATCAGCTGTCCAGACCTCCATCACTCCTGACAGGCATGTGTTTAACCTGCTCTTTTAAACCTCCACTGGCAGAGCCTCCATAACCTCCCCAAGCAATCTGTTCCTTGTATTACTCTCCCTGCCCTCAAAAAGTGTTCCCCAATGTCTCATCTGAATCTCTTTTCCTGCAATTTAAGACCATTATTGCTTGTCCTCTCTACCACGGACACAAAGAAAAGGTTATTGTCTCTGTGGCAGCTTCCTCCTTCCTCATAAACCCTTTCAATCTTCTTTTCCCAGGCTAAGCAGCTCCCAGCTCATTCAATCTTTCCTCACTAGCTGTGGCTTCTACATCTCTGAGCATTCCTGGTTTTGTTTTCTGGACTAAGTCCAGGAAACCTGCATCTTTCTTAAAATGTAGCACCCCAAACTTGATACAGTTGAGTTTAAACTGAAAAAGGATTACTTCACATATCTTACACGACACTCCTATTTATACATCCCAGCATGATGTTTGCTTTCTTTGCAACAGGTGATTTACTATTATTGACTCACAGGCAGTTTGTGATCCACTGTAACCCTCTGTATCCTTCTCAGCAGAACTATATCCAGCTGCTCCCATTTTGTGCTGGTACTATTGATTGCTCCTCAGCACTTTGTACTCATCTTCATTGATTTGCATCCCATTTTTTGCAGATTATTTCTCCAATCCATCTAGATAATTTTGAATTTAAATCCTGTCCCCTGTACCATGTACATGCTTTTCAACAGGGTATTATATAATTTATTAAGGGTGAGCATTATTCCATAACAGAAGTCATCAGTGACAACAGTACCCAACTTGATGCTTCCTTCTAGTCACTCAGTGAATCACTGATAACTGTTTTACAAGTATGGTTTTCCAAACAGTTTTGAATCCATATCATAGTAATTTTATCCAGGCTGCATTGCTCTAGCCTGCTAATGGAAGTCTCACATGAGGCAGTGTCAAAACCTAACAAGTCAAGGTGCTTTGTCGTTATCTACAAGCCTTGTTACCTGTCAGAGTAGGAAATCAGGTTGGCTTTATACAATTTGTTCCTGACAAAATCAAATTGCCTGTTATTTACCATGTTGCTATCCAACTCATGATCAATCTATTGTTAGGTCCCACATAAAGCTCTCCTATAAAATTCTCTCTGCTAACTGAAATCAAGGCTACAATAGCAGCACTTTTGATGAGGCTCAGTGATTATTCGGTGATGAAGTCTTTTAGCTATCACATTCAAGAATACCCAGGCCCCACTTTTATTAATAGCACTTATTTTACAATCTGCATTTCAGAAAATACAGCCTTCTAAACCGACTCAATTCTTAGTTATATTTCCCTCTCTCTCTCTCATACATGTTGAAGTGCTTTATGATCCCATGGGCTAGAGCGGACACCCAGGGGTAACATTTTTCCAGTTCCTCCGCCAAGTGATTTTATCCCAAGTCAATTCTCTTTTAGCTTTGCTACTACTTATTTGACCAACACACCCTTAATGTGCATAATCCCAGCTAACTTTATCTTTGTTTCTGCCTTTTGTGAAAACCATATAACCTTCAATACCTATATTCTAGCCACGACTGTTACTCTAGCATGTTTCTATAATAACCAGCCAATAACAAATAGGTATTTTGCTGTTTTTTATGTTCCTGGGACTAATGTCAATGCACCTTGGCTGTTTCAGTCTAATCTTGCCCATTTTTTCTAGCTAAACTATGTACCAGCGTTCCCCAGACAATACTGCTAGTTTCACGACTGTTCCAGTCAACATTTGTACTCACGTTTTCATTGCCTTTTTGTTTTATTCCTTGCTATACATCCATCTGTTGCATGGTGGGATTCACTGCTGGATGTACCAGGGACCGATATATCTGTTAAGAAAAAACAAAACCATCAGTCCTGAGTTGCATCTGTGGAAGCACACACCCCACCATACAGAGGCCACATTTTCAAAGATAAGCAAGTTGCCAAGGTGAGCAACTTTCTGTGCCACGGCCCGGGTGGATGCCTTGCAGAAACAGCCTGGAGAGGAAGGCACAGCAGCTGCAGGTAAGTGTTCAAGGGCTATTAGTTCCCTTGACTCAGCCACTTATGATCCTTGCGGTCATGCAGCAAGCTGCAGCTCAGAGGAAGAGAAAGGAGAGACAGTCATTCTAGAGAAAGGTAGGAGGAAGAGGAAGGTCTGGAGTGTCTCTGCTGTATGAGGCTCTATGCTATGGGTGCTATGTAGCCTGCTCCAAGAGGTGCGCGGACCGAGAAATTTATGCTGCCTCAGACATCCCTTGGAAAACAGAGGAAGCCTTTGGGACTCGTGGCAGAGTGCTGTCCTCATTTGCTGATTCTTCTGCTGTGGGTCTTTCTGTTTTCTCTCACTTTCCTCTGCGAATGACCCTCCTCTTTCCTTTGTGTCCCCAGCTATGTCCATCCTTTTTCTTTTCTTTGGATTGACTGATACTCTTGCTATTCCACCCTCTGCCTCTTTCTGCATTGCAGTCTCCAGTGCAGCAACCCTGTTCTCCACGCCATTTCTCCTCCAACACCCAGTCTCTTCCTCTGCACGTATCCTCACCTTCCCTACACTCAAGGTCCTTCCATTCAACTGGGATCATGGATCCGGAACACTGCCATATAACCACATCAAACCCTCATGGGGAAATCTTCACTGAACAGAAGTAAAGCCCAGTGGTAGCAGGGGAACTGGTCTAGAGAGAAGTCTGTGATAATGTGGAGAGCAAAGTATGCAGTCACCTGAAGAGCTTCTCCAAAAGCCTGGAGATTGAGGACATCAAGAATTTTGAAGAGAAATTATAAATATTCTTGGGAAAAAATTAAAGGATGAGAACTCTTCTCTCAAAATGCCTAGTCTCACAGATTATTAGAAGTTATTATTATAAGTCAGGGAAAAATGACAAAAGATCTCTTGAAACGTATTTTTGTTAAGGAAACCAGCTTATATTCCTATAGCACCTGGAACATGATATCCATAATCAACCAAAAAAAAAAAAAAAAGAAGGAGAAGGAGAAGAAGACGACGAAGACGAGAGAGTAGGAGAAATAACAGAGGGAGATAGGGCCCCAGAGACATGCTATTAAAAAAATGTATTTAGAATCTCTGGGTCTCCAAGGAACAGCAGACGCAGAAGTCAATTACACTACCTCAAAGGGAGATTTCCAAATACCATACCTAGTGGGAAATTACACAGACTTGACTCACTACATGCTTGCAGCTCCCATGATCTTTTCCATTTCACAAGGCAATTGTGGATCTCTACCACTCTGGGGTGGCAGTTTTTTGATGTAAGGTGTGAGGATAACAAACACTAGCTGTGTACATGTCTAATCCAGTGATTTAATAGACCTGAACAAAAGGTTTGTTGCCTTTTGCCTCTATGCCAAGGGAAGTTCTGCAATTTCAAATTTGCCTGTGTTAAAAAAGAAAAAAAATAAAAAAGAACAAAATGTAGAAAGTCTTAATGAAAAATTGTTCATTTTAGGTCAATCAGAATGTTTTGCTTGTATCTTAACTTTAATGTTACATTATACTGTAGTTTTAAAGAGGAAATAGGAATCCAAGCAAGAAGTTATAAAAAAGCCTAAATGAAACATTTCAACCTACTGGAAGTGTTGATGTGTTTTCTGAGTGAAATTTCATCAAACAGGGCACATTTCTACAGACCCTGAAGCTTTCATAAAATCAGCCTTTACAAATGGAAAATTGTTATACTCAAAAAAAAAAAAAAAAAATCAAGTACCTCTCCTATTGAGTTTCTAACCTTCAGCACTGAAAGTACAATCACTGTTGCTTGTGTCGCTAAACAGCCTTCTAGGTATGAACGGCAAAAATCTCAGCAGTTCCTCTGGCCAGACACTCGAGAGAGTACGCTCAAATTCATGTGGTTTCACACTTGTGACCTGCAGACCGCTGCAGGTCCACAGCCTGTCTTTTAAGAGTCCATGTAAGACATCTACGAAACACAGTGTCTTTAGCTAGGTTTGATCTTGCTATGCGAGGTGAAATTTCTGCTGGAAATGTTTGGTTGTTTCTGATTTTGAAAAGGGTGGCTGTCCCCAACGCTGTCTGCCTCACAGGGCAGCAGAGGATGAAGAGTCACTGCACGGAGCCTTGCCCTGCCGCAGGAGCAGAGGAAAATGTACTGGCTAGTCACCCAACAGCCCCAGGGAAAATCTCCTCCTCTGAGGAAGAGAAAAGCTTTCCAAAGGAGGGAGGTGGCAGCCCAGGACAAGCACAGATCCGGGGTGATTCCTCTTTTTGGTTTTCCTGGTTAATCTCCACTGCATATCTGACGTTACTCTTCCCTTGTATTTCTGGAATTACTCTTCCTTCTCTGTTGTGCAGTTACTCTTGCCTACATTTCTGGAGAGTGATAAATACGTTAACAAATGCAGCTCTTTGCCTATCAAATGTGGAAATCAGGAAAGCTGCAAATTCAGAAGATGACACTCTACAAATCCTGGCTGCTGTGATGCAGCAGGTGAAGGGCTTTGAAATACAGTTGTATTGGATAGTTATCACCTGGGTGAAACATTTGGGCCGTTGATGCATCAGATCTATCCTCCCTGCTCAACAGGTCATGTACAACCTAGGAAAAATTCTTGATGGATATAACCCAGTGCCCCCTTTTGTCACGGAGACCTTTCTCGCTTCATTTGGTGGCAACGAAGTCACACCCCTTATCTTCAGAGAGAAGCATTTCACTTCAGGTCAAGTAGTGTCTCGTATCAGTGAAGCGTGAGTAGGACCAAAAAATGGTCACTATCTAGTAACTAATGAATGGACCATCAGAGAAATCACTACAGCTTGCACTTTGCTGCCCGTTTTGGGCTAGGAGAAAGATTAATTACAGCACGGACAGTGGGATTTGCCCAAGTAAATACAGGGACATGCGCTGTAGAAATTTGCATGTGGGGAAGCCATCCTAAGCTTCCCTTGTAAGTCAGTAAAGCTCTAATCAATATAACTAATGCTGTTTAGGGTGCAGTTCATTGCATCCTAAAATAAACACCTATGTTTTATCTGCTGAAGCACTCTCCTCCGTATCCATTAACGGTAATGACATACAGATGTCTATAGCAGGGGTGTGTCTAGGATATAGACACCTGCATTGTAGATACCCATCGCTAAGCAAGACAAATCCTCCCCTGCTTTCCTTTCCGAGCTATAAATGGGGCCCTGGTAAGCCAGCAGGGAATAGGCTTGCATTATCTGTGCACGATTTGTTGGGGACTTTGCTTCTATATCCTCTCATAGCTAATGATCTGTTCCATTAATTCTTAAGGTTAAGGTGACCTTGTAAAGCTAAATAAGTGCATTTCTCAAATAGCACACAGCAAATATATGTATGCACACATTTAGATATTCGTGAAAGAAATTAACCCTACCTCTCTAACTCATTTTCCTCTTTCCTTTCAGTGGCAAGATAATCTACTTAGAGTTCCCAACCTTTCTACAGGCATAAAACAACATGAAAAACATGGAAAGCCCAATCGGTTGGTTCCTTTCCTGTTCATGGAATAAAAAGAATAATTATTTCCTTATTAAAACAAAATTTAAATATTTTCTAGGGTTTCATCCTTTTTTGTCTCTATTATACTACCTCTTAAAATAAAAAAAGAAACACAAAACTTAATAAAAATAAACCAAAATTGATGCAAACAGAATAATTGGCAAGGCGTGAAAATACTGCTGGTATCCTGGAGACAGACTGTGTTGTCAGTCATTTCTTAATTTTCACTCTATTAAGGTAATATCCTGTGATTGTGGCTTTTTTTCCAGCAGCCATTCTCACACACTGTCATCCCTGCCTTCTTTGCATGCTGGGGGGGGAGGGGGGGATGGTGGTTTGGGTTTTTTTTTCCCCGATCAGGCAAGAAAAATGCATTTATCATGTCCACTTCCTAGAAGTCTAGAGACAGACATGCAGTCTCCAAGTCCAAGCGCATGGCAGGGAGGAGTGGAAGTAAATTTCCAACTGTAACTTCCACATCACTGTAATATCTGCTCAACGGCACTTTTATTGGATGTCTCTTGCAAGAAGCCAAGGTTTAAAGCAACGCTGCGCACTAAAAACTTTGCCATTCTACCCAGAAAAATGTCTGCATCACCACTGCACCCTGCCTCGGACCCAGATCTGGTTCTAAACTTACAGCAGACTCATAGCAATTTGTAACCAGGTGAAACCTTGAAATATTTGAGTTTCTGTGGCCAGCCTGACAGCCACATGTCGGTTTTCTTCATTGCTTAGTTTCCCCCCTTGCCTGTGACACTTCTCCCATGCTCCTCCTTATGAGCAGAAGATGTTGGTACAATCCATCAAGGCTCTTAGATGTACCTGCTGTAAGATGCAAGTACCCTGAGGAAGTTTATAACTAAATCCAGATTTTGCAGAGAGCTGTCCCAGCTTGAAACGAACAGCATGTCTTCAAATATGTCAGGAGTGACATAAGGCCAAATTAAACTGATTTTAGAACCACAGTGAAATTCTCCTATTAAATAAGACTAAACCCTTTGTCAAAACCTCTGACTGCTCCACCTGAAATAATTTTAGAATGCTTTGGATATCTAGGAGTGGAAAATGTCTTTGGCTTCTTCACCTCTTCCATTTTTCTCCTTGCTTCCAACCAGAACCAAATATGATGGTGTGGAAAAGTTTGAACTGGAAACAAGAATTATCAGATGTTCTCAAACTAAAATTTGCTGCCTGTGATCAGAAGCTGGCATAGCTCTTCCATCACTGTTTATCTCTCTGCTTCTAACACTGTTCCTCTGCATGCATGTGTTTGCATGTGCACATGACTTCACAATGACTTCGAAAATCCAAATTAGTTTTTATTATTTTTATTATGATGATATAGATATCCCGTGAATAGTTCCCAAAAGTAAGTTGGAGGTTGTACACAAACTTGCCTGCAAATGAGATATTTTCCGTAATACTTGTGTTCACCTTCACGGGTGCAGAGGGAAAACTGATTTACAACCTATTATTTGTGGTATAAACCTTTGGTGACCAAGTAAAAGGTACTCTCTTTCCTTACTAGCTTTGTTCATCAGGAACCTCTCAGCCTTTGAGCCTTGTATCAGTGCTATCAACAGCTCACGTTCTCTTTTGAACCACTGGCAGGCATAAAATAGCCAGGCTGATGATATTGCTGAATCTGATTTCTGCTTCAGATGCATTTGACGACAAGAGACAGTTCTCTTACTATTTGCTGCATGTCATTAGGAGCAGGCGTGATCTGGACGATGGCCCAAAACGAGTGAAGGGGGAACTGGGTTCCACAAGCAGCTCTTGCCACAGAGATAAGATCCAACCTTGCAGAGGTACTTCATCCCTCTGCCTCCTTTCTGTCCTGCACAGCAGTCCCAAGTGAAAGCTCACTGGCTTTCTATATGGCACTTTCAGTTTTCTAGGTCAAAAATAATAAATAAAGAGCATGCATCTGCTTACGGTATTGCCCAATTCTCTCTCTTCTTGATTTTCTGAGGGGCCAAATCACTTCCACACTCAGGATTATACCCAAATGAGAGATTAATACCATGGGTATGTCTACAACATCCAGCAAAGCAGACCTACACAGAGCTGCCTGAAAGGAATTGCTTTAGGTTAGAGTAACAAGTCTAACCATGACAGTGAGTGGAATAAATGAGCCAGTGAGGAGGCTGGTTCTTTTCATTACTCGAGGTTTTAGGAGGTAGCAGAGAGGTCTTTCACTGTATCACAGTATGGCATATCACTCACCTGTAGCCATTCCTTTGGCTCCCCACTCTCTGCTGGGAGATTCCATCTCTTTATGCTTTTTTATCGCTGAGGACTAAAGCCATTGGGGGGAACCAACAGCCTCCAAACTCTTCAGGAGGCTATACCAAACAGGCGATCAGCCATACCAAAGACCAAACCACATTAACAACTACAGACAGCCATAGGAAAAGAGATGAAAGGACTGAGAGCATTGCCCAAGTGGTAAGTCCCAAATGAAGCTTAGCAGAGACGTCAGGAGACACTAAGATGGTTCTCAGAGACCCTGCCTCATGCTATAAGAAAACAAAAAACATATCTATGGGCAACTAATAAAATCTGTTTTCTTATGTTAGCGTGCCATAGTGTGGCCATATATTGCCCAGAGCGTGCAGATGCATTGTCTATTTTTCATTTTCCCTTTCTCTATTTCTGTCCTGTATTTCACATTCACTCTATTTGTTTATTTGTTCTTCACTCTACCTTATTCCCGACTGCCTTTTCACCTCTTTTTTTTTTTTTTCAATAGCTGTTTTCTCTTTCTCACCAGTCTCTCTGCTTTTCTCTTTCCTAATGGGAGCATGGACTGGGAAACATCTGAATTAAAATGTGTGCACATCTGATGCATGCAAGAGCTTGATATGAGGCATAAGAAGTTTGCCATATCCCTAGCAATTAGCTCTTTGTCTGCCATCTTTCTAGCAGCAGGATTTTCTTCAAGAGGAAGTACATGGTACAATCAGCTCAGTTAAGGGAAGTTAAATGAATTTGGAATTGAAAAAACCCCCACACAATCAGGTTTGGAAAGAGTGAAGGGAGATGTGGGTTTTGGTATCTGTCCTGACTCAAATTGCTTTTCAGCAGTGAAAGTAAAACATATCCCATTTGCAAAACACAGGGAAAAAAACCCACAAAAAACAGAGCATGATATCTCCTGGACAACTAACATTTAAAGACACAAATACGGAACTAGTGCAAATTCAAAAGGGTTCTCTTATTTCACACAAACAGTTAATTATCTGTGTCAGGGAGTAGAGCAAACAGCATGGAAACGGTCTACTTATTGAAATTAACTGAAGTGAAAAGAAAACAAAGAGTGAGAGAGAAAAGATATATATTTTTTTTAACACCTGATAATGAATGGAATGCTGTAAATTAAAGAGCCCTATTCTGCCAAGAGTTACACCGATGTGTAACAGGGGACAGAGCCAGGCCCAACTGATGCCGCAGGGATTTTTGCTGACCCCCTGTAAAGTGGAGTTGCTGCTGTCACCTTGTATTCATGTTGTTTTCCCCTCCCTTGCCCTCCCCCAAGGCAAAATCCCTGAATCAGCCGTATGCGATCAAGGCATTTTGCCACTGTACAAGCAAAATGGGGAGCTCTTGAACGCTCTCATGGCAGCCGTCCCACATCCCGCTAGTATATTTCAGCTGTCAGGTGGATTAAATATCGCCCTTTAAGCAAACTCATGAAAATGTAAGAGCCTCGCCATTTTGTCTTTCTCAAGATGAGTTCGCCGTCTCAGGCTAAGGGTGGGCAAGAGACAAGTTTACGTCATTTGGACTTACTAAACACCCAACGGTCTAGAGGCCAGATATTCAGGAGTCCAGCATCCAGTGAGTGACCCAGTAAGGGTCTTTCCGAAGGGCTCAGACCTTATTAGGCCCTGGCAGGAGGCAGCCCGGTTTTTGGATGCTCCCGAACTTCAACCCACGAGAACTGCAAGAGCCGAGGGCTTCTGAAGACCCTGCATGCCTTAACCACTCAGACAAACAGTGGTGTCAGAAAGCTCACTCTGACCAGCAATCATGTGCCTTTCTTTAGCCAAAAATACCAGAAAACTAGATTGTTTAGTGTTGTTCTGCAGATCCCACACTCAAATGCTGACAGCTCAAATGCAGCTGTCACTGAATTTGTGCTCAATTTAAGTCATTTAGATGCGTAAGTACTTGATTGTGCCTGAAAATCAAATATTACGGATCTTCTAAAAGGTCTGACTTTGGGTGACAGTGAGAACTGCCAGCATGAAAGCAGACACTCCAGCTGAAAATTTGGCCCTTTGTTTAAAAACTTTTTCAGAAAAGTCCAGCGATGATGGGAAGGTTAAATGCCTGCACCACATCGGGATGTTCTGTTTCAGTCTAATCACTCAGGGATTAATCATCTGCACATCTAAATGCTGCCCAGACAAGTTGCTCCATGCCTGCAGGAGCTGGGAACTACTTTAAAAAATTGCCTCAGTACTGTCTCCAGCTCAGCATCCGACCATGAGCCTGACGTTCTCCCCTGAGCCAAGAGAAGTCCTTAAGGACATCACATTCAACACTGCTGGAGAGCGAGCCCGTAAATGTGACAGCCTCCTGCCACGGGCCTGCCCGGCCAAATCAGACTTTGATGTTAGTCTGTGGTGAGATGGAGTTTTCTATGTCCCGAAGGAAAGCGAAACTCACTTGGAGTTACAGGCTTACGGTCTCGGAATCTTTCTGCTTCGGCTGATATATTGTCTAAATCTAAAACTTATTTAAAAACCTGTCTGGATGCGACGGCTTTTAATTAATCTTCTCTTAGTTTTTATACTATATAGTACCTTGAAGACGCAAGATCAATCACTGCTGTATTGTAATGTAGAGTTGGGAGACAGAAAGATAAATGAGCTATCAAGTTTAGCATTTTGATAGCTAAGTTTAATTTTAACTAGCTCAGGAACATACTGTAGATAGGTGGATAAAGTCATGAAACGGAGCATTCGTCGTTATGACCCAAGCTAGAGTCCATCAGAAAGGAACAGAAAGAGTTCCTTAATGTCTGGTCAGTCTCACATAGAATTTTCAGAAGAATAAACAATTGCTGAAAAGGAGAAACATCATCAAACAGCAAAAATAAAAATCGCACAAGTCTGATGGGATGTGACTATATTGGGCACCTTTCATCTGCATATTCTACAGCTTCCACCCTCCGAAGGCTCATTCATAAAGGCATTGGGACTACTTCCAATGCATAATATTAGGCATACGTGAGAGTCGTGGCAGAAAGAGCTCTCAGTACTTTATAAGGAGGGGTAAATACGGTGTCATGCGCATGATGGGGAAGAGAGAGGGAAGCGTATCACTCAAGGGTACAAAATGAGTCAGCAGCAGAGCTGGCACAGGACTGAGGAATCCTGACTCATCATTTACTCCATCCGTGAGGCTATCCACAGTGCTGCAAGTAAGTGATACAACAGCCAGCCAAGGCATTCATCCTTTTGAAAGTGCCTATGCAAGGATGAGGCACGTTCAGGTCCTTGTGCCTTTCATGACTCACGGGGACTCAAATTCTGATGTGTTTCACAGGGTCCAACTTTAATTCTGGTGTTTTCTGCTTGGTCCATTGTAATGATTCTCATTCTAATGCGTACTACACATCCATCACAGTGACGACTTCTAACGTGCTCCACCCAGTCCTACTGCAATGACTAATGCTAATGCACTGCGCCAGTCTGCGAGGAATTTTCATCATGCATCATTTTAAGATCACATTGTATTCAACAGGACGTTCAAATTAAGGTAGTTCTTGTACATACAGTTGGTCTGCATCTTAACTCTGGCCTTTTTCCATTAGACCAGTAAAAAGGTTGAGCAGGGGGAGCTAAATAAAAAGCAGCTCTCTTTCTGTCTACGTCTCCAAGGAACTTATAAAATACCCATGGCCCAAGTTTTCCACAAGCTGGGTGAAAGTGTCTTTTTGCCAGAGGTTTATTCTGATCCACTGGGGTGAGAATTACTGGAATTCACAAAAATCAAAACAAACGCTAAAATCATTGCTTCTTATTCCATCAGGTCAAGTGTAACAGTTGGATTTGTTTTTTGGTTTTGTTGTAGCTGGGGGGAACTGCATACCTGTACATGCTTTCTTATGTAGTAAAGAAACTGGATGCAACTGACATGACTGATAATATATATCTCACCTAAATAATTCAGTTTTCAGTTACTCCTCTGGTATGATACTGAGGCTCTGAGCACACAGTAATACAAAGTATCCATTATTTTACCAATGGGTCCAAAACCCTGTGGCTACATGACAAAAAGAACCAACCTGGTATTAATTCATTCAGCTAGTTGAAAATTTGTCCAGAACATTTTGGTCATTTAACTTTGCTCCAAAGGACTGTATATGGTATCAGATACCATCTGTCCTCCACTATGTGGCATTAAGCCAGCATAAAAAAACCCCTTAAAAGCCACCTTAGACTCCGTAGCTTCTGCTCTTGCTAATTCAACAAACAGGTACTTTTTTGCCCACATCTGACCCAGAACAAAAATATAGCAGGCATGCAGCAGGGCATGTGGCCTCAGAGTTGAGAGATGATGTTTTCTTCCCAGCTCGCTCCATCTGCTTGTCAGTGCAAGATTATGTGCCGCTGTTGCGTTGGTACAGGGATTTTAGCCAGTCTGTTCCATGCTGTGGTGCTGCAGACATCCTGGGAGGACCTGTCCCAAAAGAGGGCTCGCATTCTGCAAAAGCAGGCTCTCATTACTAAAGCCAAATGTATAGCAAAGACATGCCGCAGGTCAACCATTTTTAATAACTTAGAATATGACTCTGGCCATTCTTATGCTCTGTTTATACTTGCTTCAGAGAGCCCTCACACGTGCTAAGTCCTGTTGGAACAAGAGTTCACAGGGAGTAAATCTCAGGCCTGTAGCTTAGAACCACTTAATCACACAACAGACTTCATTTCTGGCAGAAGTAATTAACAAAGGTTCAGCCATCTAATCAGGGAACAAAGGCACAGCTCTGTCACCTCATTGACCAATCATGCCACCCGAATATCGAATCATGAATATTGATTACTCACAGCAAAGGGTTTGCAGGTAGCTCCCAGACCAAAATACGCATAAACGGAGGCTGCGGGTCAGTCAATGCAAACCCACAGCATAAAACAAGTACTGGCTGAGCGCAGACAAGTGGCAAACACGGGGGCGGGGGGGGGGAAGAAATGGGGAAGCAAAACAAAGCAGCAGCTAATTTTGCCAACCGCTGCAGATTCTGCTTGGCTGACTATAAAACAGAGAGCAAGAAAAAGGGAGTGGACAGAAGGGTGGGAAAAGAGTGTGGTCCCTGTGGTGTCCTCCCAATAAACACTGTCCAAAGGAAAGTTCAGAAGAGTGGGAGCACTCAGGTTTGCACCGGGCATGTCGAACAGCCGTGAACTCTTGTCTAAAAGCCTGTCTTGCAGGACTCTACACCATGTACCAGTCCTCCCAGACAGAGCATTCCTCATTCTCTTTGCTTTTCCATATGCTTGTTTTGACCGGTGCCAAGCAAGGGCACTCTGCCAAAGCGGATTTTTTCTGCCCTGCTTGGGAGCTTGCTCCCTTGCACCGTGTTCAGGCTTCCTTCTTCACACTGAGGTGAAATCCACTCTTCTGTAGTATGAGAAAAGTAAAGGGTGGGACAGGGAGATGGCTAGGGCTCAGGTTATTCTGGTAATCGCTGGGGCAGAACCGAGACCTGTGAGCAGCCTGAGACAATGAGAAATTTCTCATTCAGATCATAGCACCACACCATGCTTCTGCCTTTGCAGTGTAATGAATAACAGCCCCATCATCCAGACACCTTTTTTATGGAGGAGCCATCAAAAGTGGAACCAAACTGAAGAGCTCAAACTCATTCTAACTTATCATGTAAGCCTGACTCCCAGACAAATACTGTTTTCAGAAAGGATTCGCACCTTAGGAAAACAGCCCCAGCCCTGCTCATGGACTTTAAAAACCAAACCAAATCTAAGGAAACCCTGAAAGAGTTGGAGTGGAAGAGTGCAACAGTTCATGCAATTCAAAGGGATGTCATTTAAGCAATATCTTCCAATATCTTCCACCACAGTGATGCCAATAGAAAATTGAGGTATGAAAGAGGGCAAATAGAGTGTAAAGAGCTAAAGAGAGAATTTAAGTTCATACATTCAAGCATAGCAAGGCAGGCAATGAGAAATTCTAAGGCTAACCCAGTCTTGCAGTCAAAACACTATGCAGAGAAGCTGGAGAGCTAGGATTTATTTTCAGCCCTGGCACAGTTTTTATGAATGACTTGGGTACCATCAGTCCACCTTGTTCCAAGTCTTGATTTCCTTAATCCTAAGGGAGTGAAATAATGCCAATAAACTACTTCAGAAGAAGCAGGAAGGATATGGTAGCATTTGCAAGGTGTTCAGACACTAGTTTGACTGAGGAGACAGGAGAAGGCAGGAAAATAGGGGCTTCCCTGGTCATTTGCTGTGAGAATGCAGTCAGGCATGGTAGAAGGTGTCCAGTTGCCCACACAGAGATGGACAATCTTGGGTCCAGTCCCGCTGCTGTTGGTCATGCAGGGTAAAAGCTGCAGGGAAGTCCGGGTGCCAGTCGATTCACCGAATCTGAGGCCCAATTACTTTGCTATTCAACCTAGGTCTAGGTGTTTATCTGAGTGAGGCTGTAACATGCTGGGTTACGTTCAAGGTCAGGAAGGCTTCAGAGAGAAGGGGGTGAACTGAATTCACAAGCGAATGTGCAAAGCCAGGAGACCAGGCCAAACTGAGAAGGGAACCAGGGAATCAGTGCATGGTTTAAAACCAAAAGGCTTTCCCTCCACTTCTTTTCCAGCCCCAGCCCAACTGTTCTATAGAAAGAGGACCAAAGCAGAATGTGATGTGGAGATGATTACAGGGCCATTACCCCTGCCATCCCTTCCCAGCAATGACCAGTATCATGCTGGGATAGTAAAGAAATAAGTCAAGAACTAAGACAGTTTCATAGCAAAGAGGTCTGAAGACTAAGCTAATTCACCAGAGTAATCCACCAGCCTCCTGTAGGATCAGTCCTGGGTGAGGGTGTCCACATGAGTATGTGTATGTAGGCAAAACTCCCATGAAGCTGTGAAATCAGCGATTAAGAGGATGTAGCAGAATTTGTGCAACACTGCAGCAGGCACATGTCAGTCCCTGAATCAGTGCAAAGAGACGGCCAAGAGGTGAGAACTTTTCCTGGAGCACTTGCATTGCAGCTGACCCATTGCAGAAGACACACTGAGCCATTCACATGAGGACTTCACTGTTACAGGCTGATGTTTCTTAGTATACCAGTCACAACTGTTCCTGAGGTCAAAACCAACCTAGCACCTTCCTTCCAGAGTGAGAAGAAGTTGCAATTACTTCCCCCAAGTGATTACTCTAACCAGGGAACTGCTAAAGAGCTTTAATTGCTGGCAGGAGCTCAGCTTCTCCAGCACAGGCCAGTGAATGTTGACAGAGTGGTTACCACCAGTTCACACTCCTCTGCCTTGGAGGAACAGAGCTTTCTCCGTTCGAGGTATCACATGAAGAGAAATGAGGTAAATAAGAAGGGGCACCATTTGTACAAAAGCGAGAAAGATTGGGATAGATGAAAAAACATAGCAGAAAAAACATGCTGATTATCTCAAATCACCTGGCAGAGGAGATTAAACGAAGAACAAATTTAAGCAGGTAGGGAGAAGAGAAAGCAAGCCAGGTACTCTGCCTTACCTTCCCTCCCTGGCCCGCATCTCCCGCTCTGTTTGCTGTAGCGTGAGTCCTGCCACATTGCTGTGGACCAGAGAAACCCCAGTGCTGCACGGGGAGGGCAAGCGATGCTGAAGCTGCTGCAAGGGAGCTGGAAATGGGCACCAGCGGGGAGCTATAGGTCCTCCTCGGGGCCGAAGCGGCGGGACGGCTCTTGCTACATCGGCTAGGTCTCAGTTTAATACCAGCCTGCGGCAGCCAGGATGGCAGCGGGGAGCCCGGTCTCCGGCTGTGCCGGTCTCTCATGTTCCCATCAAGGGCTGTGTCAGCCCCTGGGTTACCCACACATCCGAATACCCGGAGAGTGAAGGAGAAGCCGCGTCTTGTTGTCAGCCATTTGCTACGTGCCAAGGTAGGGCGGTTCAGAGGCACAGCTGGAGACGCTGAGGAAGGGAGGGAGAGAGCTGCAACACTTTTCAAGGATATAGCAACCTTCATAGCCAATCAAACCAATTGTCCAACTGTTGTAACACCTTGTCTCAGACAGCGGCTAGCATCAAGGATAGATGTAAAACACTTAAAATGGGAAATAACTAACTAATATGTCCATTGGGGAAGTTTCTTTATAACCCCAGGCAGTTAGTGGTTGGATTTATGCCCTGAATCTCAAGGGCTGATATTTCTTATAAATTTTTTATTTTCTCTAATGTAACTGTGAATGTTCTCACTATCCACAGAAATAGCTTCCTTTCTTTTCTCTTTTTTTACTAAGCCTGTGAGCTCAGTGGGTAACACCCTGCAGCAGGGAGTTCCACAGTTTAATAGGGCACTATAAAAAAAACCAAAATTCTCAACACTTCCAGATCTGCATTGCCTTTTAATTTCAAAGGATACCCTTTTGTCCCAGTACTGAGAACCTTTTTAATAATTATTATTTATATACTTCTAACATACCCCTTCTTATTCATCTCTTCTCTGAACAATATCTTCCTTCATCTTTTTACAGTCTCTCCTTATCTGAAAATCCTTCTGAGCCTCCAAACCATTTTCACTGCCTATCTCCAAGTCCTGCTATATTCTTTTTTTTCAGAGAAGTTGATGAAAAATTAGCTAAGTATGAAAGGTGAGGGTTTATCAGTAACTCCATGATGGTATTATATCTTTAATGTTAATTTCTGTCCTACGCTGTAGATATTTTTGCTGTGCATCTAGTTATGCTAAGTTCAAGGAAAGATTGGGGGGGTGTCTAACTTCTCTGAATAAGCATCTTCATGCAACAGCTATCTCCTGCTGTTCCTCACGCCTGTGAATGCAGCTCTCATCTTCTGTCTTAGTGCGTGTTATCAGGCTGTGTTTCTTGTTGGGGATTGTCATTAGAATGGCGACCTGCTAGGGTTATATAGCTGCCCAACTCCTATCAAACAAGAACTTGAAACATTTTTCTGTTATTTTTAAATACAGCCTTGTACCGCCTCGTTTAACTTTAATGTTCTGTTTGAATGCATTTCTCTGTAGTCATCTAAGGGAATGCTCCACAAGGAAAAACCACTGAAAAAACTTGCTGGTTTTTTTTTCTCTGTTAAATTCTGCTCTGAAGTGATGTTCAAAGAGGAAGGATTGCCTGGGTGATAGGGCTAGTGCAATGCACTATGGTAGAAAGAGTCAAATCTCTGTTCTGCTCTCCCTTCTGCTCCCTCATGTGATCTTGTCACTAGCAGAGGCTATGGATAGGCAATCATGAGTGGTCGAATTTCTGATGCTTAACTAGTTACTGTTCATCAGCTGAACCATAGAGGCAAAGATGTCCACATTTCATGTCCATAGAGACAGCAAAATAAAATCTCTTCACTTAAACTACTTTCTAGGAGCACACCAAAGGGCAATAAAAGCTGGCCAGCTGTCACTCAGTCAACTATGAAAGCACATCCATTCTCTCAAGATTTTCACACCTGTAATGATTCCTTAACTCACAAGAGAGTGGGGAGAAAGCAGCAGGAAACCTGTAAGGTACATGTATAGAAAAATCTGTCACAGCACTGCAGCCACATGGCTACGTGTATACTGCATGCCTGACAATACAAAACAGCAGTGGCTGTGGCACTGCACAGAAAAGTGTCCTCTCTGGTCCCCGGTCTTCCTTCTCTCCTCCCCTCAAGAAACCTCATCTGAGGTCAGTAGAAGGATGAGCCCAGCCATATGGGCCAAAAAGAGAAGGTGTAGTGGGAGAGGTCTTGGAGCCAGGGTGATGCTCCTGATACTGCCAGGGCGAGCATGGCAGCAAGCACGTGTGCTAGGGCAGACCAGCATCACAGCATCCTCCTCTGCCCGCCGCTGTTAGGCGGTGCGAAAGCTGAAGCAGACGCTGCTGCTGAGAAAAGCGAGCCCTGCATCCTCCAGGAAAGCGTACAGGCAAAGTAAGCAGCGTGACTAAGGTCAGTGCTTGGTTAAGGTAGTGCAACAGCTCCAGAACAGCCCATTTTGGCTATACTTGAAGCCAGCTCTGAGCTGTCATGACACAAGTGCTGTTTGGTGTGAAAGAGAAATACAGAGTTGACAAACATTGCTAATAGGAAGAGGGGAAAAAAACCAACCTTCTCCTCATTGCTTCACATTACCATATTATTTTCAGGGTTGGTTTTTTGCAGGTTTGGAAATAAACTCTGAGCTATTTTGCAAACCCCTCATATTCAGTGCAAACATCTTATTTTATTATCTGCCTTTTTGTTGTTGGTTCTCTTTCTTCCTCCTCCTCCTTTTTTTTTTTTTTTTTAATCCATTCAACCATTTATTGGATCTTCTATTCTCCAGTGTGCATTTCTTCTTTGCTACACTATCTCCTGCTTTTCACAGATAAACACCTCACACCTGGGAGACAGGCTCCTCTAATTAGTATTAAAACCTGAAGTTTTTTTCCATCCCTCTTTGAAGCTTTCTAGGATGCCTTTTCATGAATAATAATGTCCTCAATTCAACATAATGCAATGCTCAATCAAAAGGCGCTGTAGCAATCACTTCCCAACAAGACACATCGGCCCTTCCTCTTACTCTGCACAGCTGACGATGAGGCAATAAAAAGTCCAGCCTGGAGGAGGTGCTCAGAAGTTGAGGTTTCCACTTACGGCAGCCTGTTGCCCTCAACACACTCTACGCAGAAGGCTCGTGTCTTTTGTCACCTCTCCAGTTCCCCATCACCCTTCTCCAGCGTGACAGGAGTTCTGGCTGCCCGACCTCCTGCCAAATAAATCCCTGTTCCCTTTCAGCCAGCCAGGCCCCCTGCACAGCATGGGACACCCACAAATCTCTTCATTCTTCCCTGCAGATCACTTGAGGTCCAAGTCCCAGACTGCTGCCCTACGGATACCAGCTCTGCAGCTGCCTGCTGAAGACACCAAGGTCCCAGGCGCTACGGATGCCCACACTGCAGACCATTTCCAGTGGGGCCTTCCTTCAGAAAATCCCAGTATCTGCTATCTTCCCACAGAGTATCTAGGTTTCAATGGATGGAAAAACCAGCATTCTCCAACAAGAAGCCGTTTCCTGGCAGTTTTCCTAAGCGCTTCTATTCAGAAACTAGCTAGGATCACAGCCTCTGCTCCCTGAAGCCAGTCAAGTAGTACCACAGCCTTCATAAATGGTGCTGCCAGCAACAGAGAATCCCTGTAGCCAAGGCTAGATAATGGCTGTTACAACATGGGTCATCTAACCCTACAATCGTTAGGATTATTATTCCTCATATTAGTATTTTAAGAGTGAATTTCTTTGCTCTGTGTTTGCGTGCAGATGCAAATGCACAAAGAAATGTTTGCAGGCACATGTTAAAATGTTGACAGTGGAATTTGAATGCTGTTGTAGGAACATCTATAACTTGGCACCATTGCACAGGGACCAGTCCTACTACCCTTGCTCTTGTGGGAAGTTCAAAGGAGCCTGAGTGGCTTAGGAGCTTCAGCCTTCCTCTTTCTGGCAATTTTCATTACAATTGCTCTTCCAGTTCCACTCAGCTGCTTCCAAAAAGCCCACTCTGAGTAAGACTTTGCTCTACATAGCACTACTGAACTCTGTGGAGCAAGCTGCAAAGCGCTACTAAGAATGACAACAGGTAACAAATAGCTATGTTTTTGAATAAAATGGCTAACTGAAGAGAGTATTCCAATGTCAGTCCCAAGCAGGGCAGAGTCACTGACAGGTTTTATTTCCACAGAAGGTTTGGAGAGCTCTCTTAATTTGCTACTTCAGCTGATCTCAACCAGCCACATCAAGGTAATGCCATAAACATGGAGTACTGAAGGAAAAAAACCCACCTTCCCAATGTCAGATCCCAGCTTCTCTTGCAAGTCAGGTAAAATCTCTGAACAGCAGGATCCATCCTTCCTTTTTTTTAGTCAGTCCTTAAGCAGATTCCTACTGATTCCAACAGATTTTGTAGTACGATCTGAGATGCCCCAGGATCGCCGAGATGTCTGCACAGGACAGGGGGATGTGACAAACAACCCACGGGAGAGCCCTGCCCTTCTGGAGAGGCAGCTGGAGTGGCTACAGAACTGTCTGTGGGTGTCTTTAGGCAGTTGAAGAAAGGCAGTCTGAATTTAGACAGCCGGACCCGAGTTCTGTGGGGTTTCTTGTACCTCCTCGGGCATCTGATACTGGACCCTGTCACAAGGCAAGGTGCCAAGCTGGACACGCTGCTGGTCTGATGCACAAAGACAGTGCTGGATGGCAAAGATCCCCACCCTTGGTTTAAAACATCAGAGGAAACACGAGAATGCAGCATGGACTTACTACATTTTGCTTTTCATTAAATGTTTCTTGCCAGTCTCCCCTTCCCCCATCCCATCCCCTTTCTCCTCCCCCAAATAAAGAACTAGCTAGACTCAGTGCGGTTCTGAACATTATCTAAATGCCCACTGGGCTGAGGGGTCAGCTAGTTCACCAACCATATCAATTAAATGCTGGTTATTACCCTTTCATTATTATACAAACTAATCCCATACATCTAGTGAGCTGGTGTTGAGGTGACTTCACGCTCTTTAAAACTCATACCATTAATTAGAGTGCAGTCAGCTCTCCTCTGATTTGCAGCTCCCCTTCTCCCCACCACCTCTGCAGCCCTGTGTCCCTGTACCCACCGTGCTCCTGGTACCCCTCGCTCCTGCCTCGCAGCTCCCCTCAACCCCAGAGCTGGGGTCCCCAGTAACAACTGGGCCTGTTTTCCTTGCTTTTCCCCTATCATTCCAGCCCTGAACTCGCCACACACAGTTCTGCCTCTTACCCTGAATTTGAAGCCTCTCTCTCCACTTTTCTGAGACACTTGCCTATTAAACCAGCTTTTGCTTGAACAGAACCAGCTAATCATATTGAATTATGCCAGATTTTAATGTGGCTTCCTAACATAGACACATGCCCATAGGGATCCAGCCTGAGAATACCAAGCCCACATCATCTTTGATCTAAGACACTACAAGATATAAACCCTTGATCATATTCCTAATGCTAATTAGTCATCACCTTCCCCTTCCTAAGATATATGTGTCTAAGAACATTGTTGCTGATCTGGTCACGGACAAATTAATCATTGTATATGCGGTATGTAGTGGCGTTTCTGTAAGAATGTTTAATACTAGTGAAGTGGTTGCATTGAATCAAAAATTATAAACTTTTGCAGCTTTTCTGTAATTGCTATTCAGGGAGTCATTCTAATCGCAAGCCTCCAAAAGGAAATGAGCAGCAGCATTTTTGTAACGAAAGCAAAATGTCTTCAATGAAAACCATAGTCCCCCTGTTCCTGGAAAAACTCTGCATTATATCCTGAGAGGTGCAGACTCTGATCTAAAACTCCAGCCCTAAAATACCTTATTACTTTTTGTAATTTCTACACTGGAACTACTATCATGTAAGCCAACAATTACAAAACCAATAACGGTGCAGGTTTCCCCACTCCCATTATTTTCTCTGAATAGTAGTGGCAACATATCCCCTAGCCACTATTAGGAATCACACTACAGTTCATGCTCTTATGCTACTGCAAAATGATCTCACATAATGAACCACGTAGGGTGTAATTGATGGAAGCCCTATAACTCATGCAAACAAATAGGTGCCTAACAAATAAACATATCCAAAATGAACTTGCACTATTTGTGTGTTCAGCTGAGATATGAACTGCATCTGCTGCAGGTGACAAACAGAAAGTGACAGATACTGGTAAAAGAAAATGAAAACCTAAATATTTACTAATTTAATCAGTTCTTCCCTTGTTCTTTACATCTGGTGGAATGTACTGACCAGTAGTCTTAATTTTAGTCCTAAATCTTAATTCCAGTCCTAAGGTTTTGTGGAATCCAGTATACAGGCATCAGAATTGCTCCTTAGCTAAGGTTATGTATGGAGATTTCCACTGGCTGATGTATAATTACTGAATTCAATTTTCAAATTTGGCACTGGGGACAAATGGATTTATTAAATAATTGCTTCAGTTGAAGATTTAGAAACTCTTACAAAGTAGGCATTTAGAGATGCCCACTGTAATTCAGGCCTGTTTTTTCTCATATTTCTTTGGGTTTCACTATCTTAAATCATATATGCTGTGCACACATCACATTTCACCCAGTATCTCATCTTTACAATCTTTCAGACATAGGGCAGGTATTGGGACTTGAAACGAAGACCTTTAAAAGTTATTTCTATCATTTTTTGCAACTGGATTTAGCCTGGCAGAGAAAACCAATAGATGCGAGAGCTGTCATCAACACCATGCTCTGCTATGCATCAAGGTGAGAAAGAGACCTTTGTGCACAATGTAGTTTATGGACATTGCATTTCACTTAATGAAAGGGAGTAAAATACAGATGCTGTTTCCAAATAGCAGTGTCTTCTCTTGCTTCCCTTTCAAGCATATTGTCAGTGTAAATGGAAACAAGCAAAACCCAACCCCAAGTGGACCACGTCTTTGTTAGGAAAAAAAAAAGTTAGGCTCTTAACTCATTGTCACTACATAGGTGCAAAAGCCTTGTAAAGGTGGAGCCACTCTCAGAAAGTGCATAGTAGGACTGGATCCCACCTCCTTACTCACGTGAAAACAACAACTGCTTTCTTTCTCCTAAGATTTTTCTCTCAGGTTAGCTGCTGTCCTTCCTTGCCAGGAGAAAATACTGCCAGGACGTCTGTAAGCTAACAGCAGAAAGTGTTGTAGGAATCTGACTCGGGTGCACACGAGCAAACAGCCGTGGTGGTCTCAGAAGTCACCTCCTCCCAGCTGCCTGCTCCCAAGTCGGTCTGCTTGCCACTACTGCGTGCAGAAGAACTTGCCTGGGCTTTAGCTGCTGCCGTACACAGCGGCAGCCCAAACCCACCTTCACCAGCAGGTTCTGTTGGCTTACTGGGCTGCCAGCTGCAGCGGCGTGACAGCAGATATGCCATCTCTCTGCTTTTTTTGTTTTCAGAGTCAGATATGTCCAGCAGAAGAGTGGGGCAGGCACCAGGGGGTGGCTTTGGTGGCAGTAATATCTGCCAAACACCAGGGCTGCCAAAACCATTAGCTGTTAGCCACATCGAAACAAGAACCCAAAGGGCCGTCTGAGGTCTTGCCTGCAAGGGAAAGCTCCAGCAGTCGTGTCAGCGTGGATGCAGATACACAGTTTAGCAGAATGAATCCCAGCGTGAACACCATTATCCCCATATGAGACAAGGGGACTTAGGGGCAGAGGGCTGAGGTTTTGCAAACACCTTCCCAAGTGACATCAGCTAACCTGAAAGAGGTTCCTCTAACAGCCAAAACCTTGCACCCTGCACGAGGATTATACCTGTAAACCTTATCAGTTTAAATCTACCTCTGCAGTCATATTAGAAGGATGTTCCCATCCAGACAGAGGGTAAAGAAGGGATAAAACACACACCAGGAGGAGCTGGGGACACGGCGGCCGGTTACGCTGGGTCAAGGGGAGAAGGGCTGAAGCACAGCTTGAGAGGGAAGTCGGGGGGGCAGGTCTGACATACCAATGGTTACAAGTGTGAGGGAAGATAAAATGCCCTTCAGGAGGAGGTTCTTGGGGATTAGAGCTGTACACCCTTGAGCACACTGCCGTACAGCAGTCATGGTAATAATTAATAACAAGGAAATGATTCTCGCCCTGTTCTGGTCACCTTATTAAAGCGAGGATATTGTGGAAATGGAAAAATCCCAGCAGGACAGCACCTGGGATGATAGATGGATGGGATGCATTTTTAACAGAGCTCACTACATTTCAGGAAACATATTTCTGAAGGGAGAGTGGCTGCAAAGCTTTTATATTCCTTTCCTACTCTGCTGCTACCAGCTGCTGTCAGAGACAGGACAGGACGAGGCGAGGTGGACCCTTCCTCTGACCGACTGGTGGCCAATTATGTTATGCTCTGTGGCCCTAAAATGCTTGGCTAAACGAGTAACCTTGTCTTTATATTTTTGTTGCCATTCTCCTTTGCCTTTTGGGTTCTTACCGAGATAAGAAACAAAAGCTGTTAAAATAACGTGAGCCAAGATGTTCTTCCTGCATGTCCAGAGTGGCCCACAAAATCTGGAAGAAGATGCTGTTTGCCCTGAAGGACTCCTAAAATCCAGTTTTCAACTGTTAGGTCGAGCTGTAGTTTCTAATTTAATAAGGGATGCTCTCGAGTAGTCTCAATGCACAAGAAGTCAAAACAGGCTTTGGGTGCGGCAAAGCTGACTCGAACATAAACACAGCACTCTGACCTACACAAATGCACAGGAGGCGACAGATTTTGGCAAGACTGCACCAGCCTTTTAGCCACAAACATTCACCACCCCCAGGGGCTCTGTAAAGCCCAGAGGTCCCTTCCCTTGCGTGAAAGCGAAGCAGGATCCCAGCAGAGAAAACTTTCCATGCGAGCTTTTGCAAATGCAACCCCACGCTGCAGCTCCTCTTGCCAAGGCTTTTAGGTGACGTGGTGGGCTAACAGAGAATAGGCCATTCACCCTGCTCCCGCTGAGCCACAAAGGACAGACCTTTCGCAAGGATCTGTGTTACAGTTTAAAGGGGAGGGAAGAAAAAGAAAGAGAAAGAAACAAAAGAAACCCTTAGCCCTCCAAAACAATTGAACAAATATCTCCCCGGTTAATAAATAACAGGCTCGGCTGGGGGATTGTAATTGTGTGTATAATGCATCTCAGATCTACGGTATAATTACACTCTGGAAACCATTGACTAATAAAAGGCACCAGCCAGGGGAAAGGATGCCTTCTTGCCATGGGTTGACAGGCAAGCAACAAACAAGGCGCACTTTTTCACCTTCTATTCAATAAAATCAGTGTATTAAATATGCAGGCAGAGCACCTCCATTAAGCAATTCGCTTCCTTCCTTTTCTTTCTTTTTTTTTTTTTTTTCCTCTTCTCCTCCTTTTGTTTCCATCAAGACAGGGAAGGTTAAAAAAAAAAAAAAAAAAGCTATATATGAAACCCCCAGCTATACGTGAGCTGTGTTTTAATGAGGATGCATCTTGGTCCCTCTGCTGTACTAAGTAAACATGTTTCTCCCCCTGCAAAGAAAGGCTTTGCTTGCCTGGGCCGAAGGGAAAAGAGCTTGGGGAATACTAGGAGGCTTTTTCTCTGCCCACACCCCTTCCTCCATTCCCACTAAAATAAAACCCTTCCTTACATTATAGAATGAATGCTTGTTCGCAGACTAAAGGCAGTATAAGCTATTTCCATATACTCACAGTGCATTTGGACCTTTACAGGAAATCAGAGACTAGGGGACTCACCTGAAGCTCACATTTCAGTTTCTAAAACTTACGGAATCATACCTGGATTTAATCAAAACAGCCAGCTCCTTTCCTCCAGCATGCTCTGAACTGAGGCGCTCGACTCAGTGCATACCTCCAGCCACTGTGGCCACTTACAATTTCAACCCTGACCGGAGAACCGAAAACCAGGAGTATTACATGACTACTTTGAGGCTCTGGGAAACATCTGGCGTGGTGCTTTGCTATGGGGCGCCCAGCACGATACAGAAGGGGTAGTATAACAGGTTCAATAGACAAGTACAACATTTTCAGCCCTTCAGTGCAGCACCGAGCGGGACCGAAGGACTGGAGCATGGCCATGCTGGGAGCCGAGCGCTCAGCTGGTGCTGCCACATCTTTGCAAGGAAAGAGGAGGTGGCGTGAGCCCCCCCCCCCCAGCTTCCAGCTGCCCTGGCACCCAGGATGGAGAGCGCTAACATGAATCCTTGTTTTCTTTGTTCCTTACCTGCCTATCACAAGCCCCTGGCATGGGCGACTGCTTGGGTCTGAGGCGGGTGAACACAGCGAAGCAGGCTGAGCTGCTTCAGCCTCCTCACGCACCCTCTCCGCCCGCGACTGCGGTGAGAGGTGTGTGTCTGTAGGTGTTTTCTTCTCCTCTACTCCCGAGGAATTAAGCAGAAGAGACACTTTTCCCGCAGACTGAGGAGTCAGATATTAAAACTAGAAACCCGCATCCACATGCACAAAGTGGGTGAGCTGCTAATTGGGGAAGCCCACAGCTGATTAGCAAGCACTTCTGGTTTCAGATACTTCCAGCCGACGCACCTCATTTCCCACCCCTGCCTGCAAGAGTGCAAGTCCAGTAACGACCCCGCTGAGCTCCCCGGGATGTGGAGCCTGGCCTTGAAACACGCAAGGGAGAGCAATTGAGCTGCGTTCGCTGTCACTGCCTCCCTCCTGGGGCTTGGGGAGGGAGCAAAGAGAGAGGAGTTGAGTTTGGGAACGTTTCCTGACTCAGCAGTAGTGCGTTCATTCGTGGAGGCACTGCTGCTGCCACTGCTAATAGGTTGTGGTAATGGAGAGGCGTCTCGCAGGCAGGACGGTGGGAGGCTGATCAGCTCCAGCAGAAGAAGTGAGGTCAGTGGTAATGAGCGACAGCGAAGAGGAATGCAAATTGCGGGAGGATTTATGGAGCAGTTTCTGCTCAGTGAGCAGATTCCAGATAAGTGGACTGTTAATAAGGCAGGCAAGCTCTTCGGCTGTGCCAGCTGTTAGATGGGGACTGGCATGCTTTTTTGAACTGGCATTCACACAAGGCTGGGTGCAAGGGTGCCCACAGCGCAGACACCGTTGCACACGCGTTCCCTCACTGCGCGCACACAGGGGTGCACGTGCCAATACGTGCTGCTGTGCTCTGCTGCTACGCGGCAGCATGTGTATTTGTGCCAGGACCAAGGAAAACTGAAAGAAAGCAGGGATGGGTGGCAGGGGACTGCTTACCAGCACACCAGGGAAAGCTGAAAAAGAACATAACTTAGCAGGCTCAAGCCCTAACCAAAGCCATTTTTATCCTCTCTTCTTCTTTCCGTCCCTCCCTCCTTCCTCAATCTCAGAATATGCTATGGTGTTAGGTGAGTATCTCTCACCAGCCCCCCAGAGATGAAATGACCTGAAGGCAAGCACAGCAAATCTCAGCAGAGCTGGGAAAGGCAAGCTTACCTTGCCCACCTCTCGCCTGCTCAGTCTCGAGTCTCTCAGAAGCATTGCTGCTGTGAATTAGTAACAGTAGGTGTCGCGGACTCTGCTGAGGAATACCACTCTTGGGCCAGTCTGCAGTGTGTTGGTAACGTACTGGGAATCTTTTTTCTTTTAGAATTATTCCTTTTAACAGCTGTGGGATTTTATCACAATAAGCCTCTTGGCATCAGGAGAATAGCCGGTTTCTCAGCCGTAGCAGTGCCACCCTCAGCTGCTTGGTGTGGTGACACTCCAGAGCCTGCAAAAATTCCCTTCCCACCACGGGGCTTGCACCTTTCCTCTAAGCAATCTGCCTGCCTGCAAATTGTTAAATCCTAGTCTCCAAGTTAACGAGGCCTCACAGACTAGCTGCCATTGAGCCCTCCTTGGTGGTAGGAGCAAGTCCACACCAGCCGAGGAGGTGAGCTGTGAAGCCCCATTCAAAGTGCTTGTTGTAAATCCTGAAGCTGGGGCTGCCCCACTGGACTGTGCTGGGAAGGTCCTGCCTCAAGAAGGAGAGGTGATGGGAGCAGTCACTTCTGGTGGGACCGTCTGCAGGACAGGGGAACGGTGATGGACCCTCTCTAACACTGGACAAAGCAGAGCAAGGTCCCAGGCTAAGGGGTCTCCCCTCCCATCCCTGCTCTGAGCCAGCGCATGGGGGTCCCACAGACACGCACGCACTGCGTGATGTGACAAGGCAGCACGGGTGACGTGGACAGGGGAATCATCGGTCATTCTGCAGCAGTCAGTGCACAGACTGCGGTATTAGCAGGGCCCCAGCAGCCACGTGTGCTCCTTGGCTTCCTGGCAGAACCAGACCTCCTGGCTCCGTTTGGACACGTCCTTCTGGAGCAGCAGAGGATCACGGCACCGAACATCTGCATCTTAGCAGCACCACAACAGGGGAGTGAGAGACAGGAACCAAATGAGCTAATTTCATCCTGAATACATGAGACTTGACAAGTCTATTAAAGGGCTGGAGCCTACTGTGTCTCATTATGAAAAATTAGTGCTGTCCTAAAAAAATACTGGAGACAGTGTGTCACTTAAGGAAAGGATGTCTTGAGGATACGTCTTTTCTTAATAGGCCCTACATCATCAGGGACATACATACCTTAGGAATGATCCAAAGGGATTTGAACCTGGGAGCTGGTACCTCTCAAGTCTGACACTTTGAGGATACTCTAGTTTGCCCATCTCTTTCTGCTCAAATGAGGAGAAGCTGGAGTAGCCAGGGGTCAAATGGATCAAAGAAGGATTTTTCTTGTTTCTTGCAGCCTCTCAATGAAAAACCAAGTAAGAAAAACAATAGTTTTGATTCAAACAGAAACAAAACTGTGTAAAGGTTTTCAGCAAAATAAAGTAAATCACAACCATTTCATCTTGAGCCAATCCCAAACTGGGTCAATCCAAATATAATGTTTTATTTTTTCTCTGGGTTATTCAAGCTGCTGCCTAATCTTTTCTTTTAATGTAGATCAGTGTTAATGCCATTTCAAAAAATCAAAGATATTTCTGTGAAAAGAACATCAAAATTAAACATTTGAGTGTTTCAGAAATGCAACACTACAGTCAAACCCAAGATGTTTTGACATTTACAATAATTCTTATCTCTCTTCTCGCCCTGAGTTTTTTGGGGGTTTGATGGTTTGGGTTTTTTTGCTAAAAGTCTGTGCCAGATTTGGACCAAACGTACCCACAATTTTGGCTCTCCATTTCTCTCCTCATCCCAGAGCCTGTCCCATCTCTTTTAGTGCTTGTTTAAGGCTTTTGCCTAGCTCTGTTTGCAAGGTTGAAACTTCTCATGGCTCTGGGGACTGACGCAGTATAAGAGAAAAAATGTGTTTCACTATGTCTCTTCCCCAGCATCTGGGAAGGACCCCAGGAACTCAAACACCTCTGTGCCACCTAGTACCTTGCTAGCTTTGCTATGACCACAGGCAAACAGGTACGTCAACTCTACGGAGGCGAAAGATCAATGGAAAAGCAGAGATGAGTCCCACTAAACCAGGCATCTTTACTGGAGGAATGTGTAAGCCTCATGGGCAAAAGAAAACTAGCTGCCCCTGCTGAAGTACAGTAAAGCCCTACTAGGAGAGCTACGGCTACAATGCAGAGTAGGGCTGCAGACTCTCATGCAGTAAAACAGAGGCATGCTAGATTGCTCAGCACCCTCAGACATCAGATCTTCACATTGCAGGGATGTTCAAACAAAGCTTAACTCAGTACATTTTTCTGACCTCTTTTCTTATAATTAGAGTGAAAAGATTTCTCCTGCCAGCTACCTCTCTAGGAATGTTGCCTTCCAGACAGGCAGAGGAAAGAACACATATGACAGCTGGAAGAGCTCAGAGAAACCAAAGTGCTTTGTCTCACAAAAGAAAATACAAATGAGCAATCTGAGAGCCATCAAACCTGCTGTGAGAGAGAAAGAGAGAGAGAGATCGAGGTAGGATCAAATCCCTTGTTAGACCTTAAGCTCCCTGGAATTAGGCCACTTTAAGAAGAAAAGGGACTAGAGTTTAAAGGATTGAGAGAACTTCCCATTTCTTGAGACAACTCTGACCTTTGCAAAGAAAACTACAAAGAACCCAGTGCATAAAGGAATGAGACTTCTGTGTCTTTCCTTTCTTTCCTTTTCTTTCCTTCCCCCCCCCTCTCTCTCAGCCTTCTTTGTAGAAACAGATAATTGTGCTGCCCTTTCTTGGAAAGATGCAGCTCTCCCTCAGTTAGAGGCTCATAATACAAGTGCCAGTACTGCTGCCCCTGGCCTGACGGGAAATTTGCATGGAGAATACAACTGTGTGAGGCTCATCATTAAAAAACCTGCCTCCACAGTATGCTCTTGAGCAGAGGCAGAAAAGATCCAGAGACTGGGTGCAACCCTAGCCTAAATCCATCGACGTTTTAGCCTAAATCCACTGACAGATGTCTAAGAAAATTGCCCTAATGCAGTTGGACGTTTGCTAGCATAGGTTACTACCTCTATTCAAATGCTTCGCAGCTAGGCAGGCATGAAATGGTGAGCGGTGTGTGTTTGAGTTTTTCTGGGAGCTGGTACCTTGTGTCCACTGATTCTCCACTCAGATTTGAACCTGGGTGATGCACATCCACCCTTTGATACGTACACTGTGCTTTTCTGTCAGTCTACCACAACGATTTACACGCTTGGAAGAAAATCCAGCCATAACTGGCTATAGAGAAGTAACTAGAAGCTAAAAATCAAAGGCATAACACCAGGGCTGAATTTGGCCCAGCGTGGTGTTTTGACAAACCAAAAAATTAATTAACAAATATCTCCCCAGCAGATCTCTTCTTGCGGCAGAGTATGCAAAGAACATGCAGATCCATGTAAGAGCTCTATCGCCACCATTACATGCTGGAGAATAGCATCTAATTAATTATGATGATGGCAAAGATTAGATCCAAATTCCTCTACACAGTGTGTACACAGCCCAAGCAGACAAAATAAATCAGAGTGCCGTACCCTAATCCAGCAGCTTCAGAGGATTAAATAGGTGCATTCTAATCACAGGCTCAGAGCAGCCCCACTCAGTATGCGCAGAGCTGCCCCCGTATGCGACCATGTCTAAGGGATCACGGGAAAGGTATCTCACTTCAGCTGAAAAACAGTTTAGGCCTTGCTCACCTGCTGTCATTTATGATCTCCTGGCTTGCTTTCCCTCCCCAGATCTTAGCCTGCACATCCCAGGTAAATTCCAAGGGTAATAATTCATCTATCTCTTAAGCCTCTCCTGCAGTGTCAGCTGGGGAAGATAGTAGTTTTCATTGCTTTACCAACACGCGGCTGTGCTGTGCTCTGTTGCTTAACAGTAGGTGCACCAGTCTAGAGGTGGCAGCATTGCAGACAGGATGAGGGAAAGGATTTCCCCCCCTACCCCCTCCTCTGCCATTTCATTGAAAGGAAGATGCTTTCTTTTTCTTAATTTTGTTAATGTGAACTATATGAGAAGGCTGGGGTTACGCTGCTTGTAAAGCAAGTAGGTCTGTTCTCTGTCCATCACAAATGATTTCCAATTTCCAGGGAAAAAAATTACTTCTCAGAATGCAAAAAGAACAATTAAAAAAAAAAAAAGAAAAAAATAAAGAACACATCTTTTCATGCAACCAGGGTAAAATTCATTAATTGTGTCGCTAATCATTGGGTTAGCTCCACCCCTGGGGTGGCTGAGACTGAATCAATCCTATTACACCTACTGTGAAACTGAGTTCTTATGCTAGCTAAGAATAGAACTGGGTGGTCCAGCCCATGAAAAATACCACAAGTTGTTGGAATGAAAAGCTTAATTAATACATACTTTTCCAAAGGAACAATTTTTTTGAAAAACACAAATGGAAATACAGTCATTTTTCCACTTCTCCAATCTAAACAATGTCTTTTGACATTCCTTGAAACCAAACATTTCATTTTGGGATGTTATACTGAACGTTTCACAGCCTTGTTTTCGCCTGTGCTGGAACTGATCTTCCATAATGTCTGGCTGCTCTCTGACTTTCACCCTGCACTATTCAGCTCAGTCAGAGTGGATCTGCAGTATATTATTGGAAATGTATTTCAGACAAGCAGACCAGTCCGCGAGACCACTGTATGTACAATGCATCCCAACTACAACTCCCATGAGGCACCGCAGCCCCATGGGCAGGTGCTACTTGATGTCAAATAAATGTACAGCAAAATGCTTTGATTCATTTCAGCAAGTGCAAATGTTTGAACCAATCCAAGTCAAAACATTCTGTTCAGAGTCTAACATTTTAAAGCTGTCAAATGTTGCCGTATTTTATTTATGATAGTAAAGAAAACGGTGTTTTCCCTTGGAGAATCATTTCTATGGGAAATCTCATGCCCAGGGAAGATCTGGAAGCTAAAAGACTTGCTAGAGGCTCCTTTTGTCTTTCACACAGGGTACATCTTCACTGCAATTAAACTGCAGGGTGAATTTCAGGAAGCATGGACATACGTGAGCTAGCTTGATCTCACATGCTGTTGGAATGAGTAGCAATAAAGCTACAAGAGGCCTGTGTAGTTCATCTGAGAAGCTACGTAAATAAACCGTTAGCCCACGCTAGCATTCATGAAGTTCACCACTACTTTAATTTAGCTAGGGTGGTTATTTCTATTCATCCTGAAATCACGCCTCTGGCTCCAACATGGATGTCATCCACAGGCTGGCTCTGTATCTGATAAAGAACAAGGCATAGTACTTAGGAACGTCCGAAATGGGTGAAATGAGATCTCCCAAAGGAATTTTCCTGAAAATAGTTACGCCCCTCCACGGCCTTAAAGAAAAGGTGGCAGGATACTAACATCGGGTGAAAAGAGAGTATGGATCCTTAGGGCTCCATAACACACCTGAAGAACTCCATCCACCTCAGGGAAAAAAAAAAAGAAGAAGAAAAAAAAGAAACTAAATCCGCATGTTCTTGCATCTCTCCCCCTCTCTTTTTGCCCTTCTAAGATAAAAGGTGTAATATAACCTTCCATCATTTCATCACAGCTTCATGCTGTGAACCAGTCAATACTTTTTATTATCACTTATTATCACAAAAGCTGCAACACTCTCTTATCCATCAAGTATGGAGCAAGGTCCCATTCCACCTGGTGCTGTACAAGCAGAGAACAAAAAGACAGTCTTTGCCCAAAGGAAAATCTAAATATAAGGCAAGAGAGTGGGTGGCTAGAAACAGATGGGGAAGAAGGAGGCAATGAGACCATACATCTCACCGTAACAAGCGGACCTCTGTACACTGAGTGCCTAACAGTTATCTTGCTTTTGGTTTGGGGTGGGTTAATTTGGCTTGGTTTCTTTGAAAGGGGCAAGGAATATGTGTTACAATAAAGCTGCATTTGAGGGCAGAACACAGAATTACCTTTGCAGCTACTGGCAGGGAGCAGGGAAGAAGGCAGGAAGATGCTCTTCTGCAAACCTGACGTGTGTGTGACTGGTGCCAGCACAGAGAATTGACCACGGGACCTTGAAAGAAAAGCAAGCTTATTGTGTTAGAGAGGGGCTGAGGAAAGCCGGACAGAGGGTTGTCAAACCAGAGCAGCAGAGGGTAGACTTTGCGACAGCATCCTGCAAAGTCTTACTCAAGGTCCAAGCAAAATGTGCTGTAACACCCAGGGGAAGAGACGGCTTAGCTCTGACCTGAGGCCCTGGCTTAGAGATGCTGTTCTTGAGAAAGAATCTGCAACTGTAGAGGTTGGGGACAGGGGTGACGTGTGCATGTGTTAAATTTTGCCTTTTAACCATTATGCTGGGCCTGGCTACTCACAAATACCAGTTGGAAGCAAGGAGAGAAAGACTGAACGTTCAGAGGACCCGTGATTCCAGCCCAGCCCCGGGTTTCAAGGGTGCTGATGTGTGAATCAAGCCAAAACCCGTGGCATAGAAGATTGTATTCTGATATCCAAAATGCATTTTAAACAGCAACTTTCTCAGAGCTTTCTCCTGAAGCGAGCAGAGAAGCATTTGTTCTGCCTCCTTTCTCGTTCTTTCCCTTTTCCTCTGTATTTTTTTCTTTGTGAGGAAACACTGAAACCAGAAGGATCTCTGAGACACCAGACCTGACCAAGCGTGGGGCAGAATCTGCTCATTCCAATTATCTGCCAGCCTAATCATAAAAACATCACGGTGCACGCTCCATATGTCATTTTTATTGAATTCATTCAGGAGTTTCTCGATTAATCTTTTATTATTCCTTTCCAAATCCCAAGGTTCCCATAACAGGGGCTGATCAGCTAAAGCAATTCTTGCACAGAGAGGAAATGGTGAGAATTATCTTGGCTCTCGCATCCTTCTGTCACGTCACCAGAATTCCCTATGGCCTCTTCTTCGAGCACCTCCTGCCTGAAGAAGCCCCTTGGCCCTCATCCCTCCAGGTAAAAGAGCCTGACCCAGCCCAAGGACAGTGCCCAGCCACAATCTTAGCAGCACCCCGTGTGAAGGAGGAGAAACAAACACTCTCACACTGAATAACCCCAAACACAAGAGGTTCACTCTCAATACATCTGGGGAGATGCCTGGTCCAGACAAGTAGCATTTTGGTACTTGTACCAAACTTAGTGGCACTGGGCAGATACAATGCAAGGAAAAAATGGGACCTTTTTTCAACCTAATGCCTCCCCCTTGCCTCCCCTTCTCTGAGAAACCTGGATCTTCCACGGATCTAGCAATGGCATCCCTACCCACATGATTTTTCATGCCATCTCTGTTTATGTTAGCAATTCCTACTCGGCCACATGCAGCAGAGAGGCTATAGCACTCTTGTTCTCCCCAGCCAGAGCTGCTTCATCTATTCCAGCCCAATAAAACAGGCAGTAAAGGAGCTTTCCATCCCACATCTGGGATGCATCCCACCTGCACAATTCCTTTCAGCTAGGCAGAATGAGACCTAAAGGTACTGAGAGCTTCCCCAGGCAGTAGTGTTGCTAGTGAAAAAAATACTACTGGGAGAATAGTAGCTAACTGTTTGTTATCTCTGGGGTGGGGTATTCCTGTCCCAGTATCTTGTTTGGCATCTTCATCACCACCTCATTAAAGCTTCAGTTCATTAATTAAATATTTAATACATTAAATGAGGTTCCTATTGTACCGAGGAGCTGAGATCTTGTTGCTGGTGAGCGTGATGCTGTGTATCCTCCTGGGAGGCTCCAATTTGCCATACTAATTGCACAGAGGCTCTTCAAAAAGCCCTACGCTGAATCTTCTGCTGCTGAGCAAATTGTACGCTCCATCTCAGCAGGAGAGAAGCCTGAGCTGGAAAAGGCACAGAGCAGCAACTTACTCTTCTCCACGGCCCCTGGCAGTCTGGGGAGCTCACCCATCTGACAGGACACACTGCAAGGCAACGAAAATAACCTCCAGTCCTCTACTTTGGTGTGCAGGGTGAGATGCAGCGGTCCCCAGCTTTGCTAAATCCAGGAGGAGCCTTGCTAATTTGGGCTGTTAGGTGGGAACCAGTTAAAAGCTTTCTATTAGCATTTTAAAAGGTCCCGTTACTGCACCAGAGATTTCTGCTCCCTTGGTTATATATATTGCAGCTGTACTGCCAGTTGACTCAATGCAGCAAAGACGGACAGAAGCCTCTGCTAAGAGCTGAGGTGCAGAAATGGCAGGCTGGAAGAAAGGAAAGGAGGCAGGAATCTCCCAAAGCAGATGGGCTACTGGTGGAACAGAAACTTGGACCAGCTGTAAAACCATATTGCTGCCCTACTCTGCCCTCATCTACACTTTCTTGTCCCCAGCCTGCTGTTTGCTTCCACGTCTGTCACTGTGGTGAGAAATCAACTATTCACCTGGCTGAGCTGTGATAGAGAGGGTTGACATCTCTGGCAAGAAAGGGCAGAAAAGCTAATTATTTTCGTAAACCTTTGTTCAGCCCCTTCCCCTGTCTCTCTCACGCACACCCATCCCTGATCATCCCTATATGGAAAAATTAACAGCCTTCCTTCTATCGATATCCAGATAAAGCTAAGAATCCAAGTTCCCTGTGGAAACTGCAGTGGCCTGAACATGTGGTTTGCCTTGTTGGCCCATTTCCTAGATTGTAGGAGGGACACATCATTACCGTACCATTGAGAACAACATTATGTTATAGTCCTGTTTCAAATCCAGTAGCTAAACTGCAAAGTCTATGTACAGTAGAGATTGGGACCCCAGACTTTCAGCATCAGAAATGTGGCTTTTGTAAGACAAATAAATCCCCTATGAACAGGTGGCAGAAGGAATTGGAAAGGGCTTGGCTCTCCATGGGAAAAGATGGCATCTACATGTGTGAGATTTTTAAGAAGAACATCTGGCTGGGAGGATTAGGTAAGGAAGCTTAAAAAGGATTTTAAAAGGGTTATTGGGCTTGAGTTTTGAGGTGGGAGGGCTTCCCAGGAAGGTGAAAATGCAGGTGGGGTTAAAGCTTTACTCTGGGAAGGTGAAGGGGGGGAGGAGGGATGGCAGAGATAACAAACATTACAGTAACAGGCTGAAGTACTGAACACTGATGAAGAAACAAGCAGGAGGCATTAGATTGTCTGTGTCTGGTTAGGACACTCTTTAAACAATGAAACCAGGCTGATAAACAGGGCCAGCAAAGCCCTATCTTGCACAATGATAGAGGGGTCTTCCTCCCTGTGACAACCTGCAGCCTCAGAGTAGGTTTCTCTTGGCCACAAGGCACTTGCCCCAAACTGCTGCTTCTTCTTCTACAGTTGGGGTAGGCAACTCTTGCTGGCTTCTTTCTGTCCTGGCACATTTTTCGTTGCTTTTTTATTCCTCCTTTTTAATGCCATGTTAAGAAAAGGAAGCTCTATAAAAATAATTATAAAAAAAAAAAAGCTGAAAGATGGGGAGAATATTAAAAACTGCTGAAGCATTTGGGGAAATACAGAAGGGATTGTCCTTTGGGATGGGGAAGCCACCAGGTGGAACACCCATCTGAGAGACCCTCTGTGGCAGAGAAGGGCTGCTCTCTCCAGGATGGGATGTAAGGGGGGGTGCTGGCTGCTTCTTTCTGGACACCAGAGTGGAAGCAGAGCGCTCAAGCACTGGGCAGCATGCAGGAACCACCACAATGGATACAACGGGTGAAGAAATTTGTCCACAGCTAATAAAACACCTCCACGGGGTTAGGTACCTCTTGGTGCTTAATAAATAAGAGTTAGTACACTCACAGTGGACAACACTTCAAGGGCTATTTGGCCATGGGTAAGGACCATTAGCTCCAGATGTAGGAAGTAAATTACTTGGATAACACAGGACTCGTCCAAGACCATGTTACAGATCAGTGATGAAATCAGGGATCCAGACCAAGTCTGCCGACATTTGATCTCCTGCTCTGCTGAGGAGATCTACACCACCTCTCAGTAAATCAAATGCGAGGTGCAAGCAACCAATGCTGTTATACTGTCATATGTTTTGTAGAACTGAAAAGGAGTTAAAGGACAGAAGGTCCTCCTTAGCCCAAAAACCAAGGTGGCGAGGAAAAAGGCCTACTGGCAGGGCTAGGTCTGAATAAAGGAAAGTTTGCTCATATGAAACTTAGTAGGTGGTAACATGAGTCCATGAGTCTTCACAGTCCTTGGTTTGGCCCCTTCCACAACACTAAATTCACCTGAAACCATGCACACTTGAAAAATCTCAGTAATGTCCAGCCAAGCATCTGTATTTCTCTAGCTTACTTTAGAGAACATCATCTCCCATGACAGTCAGAGATCACTTTTCCTCATGGAGAACATTTTTCTGTTAATTAATCTAGAAGGAACAGTTCTGATGCTGCAGATCTTTCTCAAGTAAAATCCCTGGTGTAGCAGAGTATAAATACCTGATCACATATAAGCTTGCTCCACATCTCATGGACATAAATTGCAAGGTCATCTGTAGTGGACTTTGAAACAAAGTCTGAATGTCCAGGATCACAGAATGAGATGAGTTTGAAAGCAGTGTCAAAATACCTCCATTACACGGAAATGAACATGTACCCAGATTTCCGTTTGTCAAAGCTGCTGTGAAATGTACTGTCCAAAGCCATATTTTACTGGGGAAGGGGGAGAGGGTTTGCCAAAAATATATATGTTTTCCCCTGCTAGCTCTAAAATAAATAAATAGATAAGGTTTACAGTTGTTACCACTTTGGATTGACACATTCTATTTGCCTGGATCTAATATTTTTCATGCCCTTGCTGCTGATACTGCTGCTGTGCACTAAAGCTGTAATAAGTTAGGTAAATCCCAGACTACTCTTAAACAAACGCAAGCTCTGGGTTATCAACATTTCCTTCTCAGACTTTTTGGGGCAGGAAAGCAGGATGGTAGTCTCCTTTGTTCCAGCTCTCCTTTCCTGTAATACTGAATTGTTTTGAAAGACACCCACCACCTGCTTTTTACACTCCTAATCGCAATTCCACCTTTTTCCCCCGCTATAAGACTCTTCCTTTTAAGGCTGTTTTCTCATAAAAAACAGGAGGCAAAATTTTCCCAAGTTCACTTCCCAAGTGAACTTTCCACTTCACCTTGGGAAGTGACCACCAAGGTCACCAAGGAAGTGACACTAGTGGAGAATTTGGTCATACAGGATTTGAAGCCCATTAGATGACCAGCTCAAAGTCCGGGCTGGGGTTAAAAGCTATGCAATCCGTGCCTGTGCTGAAATGACAGCCATGATACTTTCCCATCAACAGTCCACACTCTAGCAATTTATTGCGTTTGGATGCAATTGCTGGCAATGACTTAACTGCCAGCATGGACGCGACAAATCACTTTCAGCATCGTGTCAGCTCTCTGTGATTAAATTGTGGATCTTAGAGGGCCCAGACTCATGGGATCTGAATATAAGGACAGACAAAGCCAGACATGGGTGTTGCCAGGGCCACATCCAGGCATGAAATGGATAGGGGCACAGCTCTGCACAGCCACGCAGCCATTCCCGTGCCCCATGACTTGGAGCGTGATGTCAGGCAAAGCTAATGAGGGGGAACAGACCTGTCTGAGCCCTCTCCTTCAGCCTGTGCATGAAATTCATGCCTGAATGTCACATAGGGAGATGCCATCTGTTTAGTCTGGGTCAAGGATATGCTGCCCTTCGATTAGGGCAATTCTAAGCAAGGTAACCGAGGGAGGTGGAGGCTAGAAGCAAGGAGCTAGAAGGGAACAAATTTTCATGCCTGTGGGTCTGGTCCGGGTGGGATCAGGTGGGAGGATGAGGAGGAACTGCCAGCTGAATTGAGCATGGAGATGGGGGCTCCCAGGACCCTGCCCGGAGAACGGGAGTGAGGAGGGGTGAGAAGCTCCTGCCAAGTGTGGACCAGGGCTATGCCACAAGAAGAAAGATTAACTAACAGCTGAGGAACTGACTGTAACGGCAACAGCCAGTTCAATCAAATCACTTCCAACACACAGTAACACTATTTATCAGATGCTTACAGGCTACCCAAAACCATAGTACCTAAATGCTTTCTACAGATGGTGGCAGATCATTATGGTTAGCCCCGTGCTTGTTTGCCCAATGTACCATCCACAGTACATTAGCTACCCCACTGTACAGATGTCTAAAGAAAAGGCAGAGCTGTATGAAACAGCTAGAAAACACACTCTGCAACAGAAGACTGGTTTAAACAAGCCTGGCCTTCCCTTTTGTGTCCATAAAGACCTTCTGTGTTTGTTCTGCATGTGTCCATGCAGCGTCTTGCAAATCCAGAGTAGAGTATGTTTTACAAATGAACAGAAGTTGTAAATTAACGACAGACTAAGCAAAGACGGTGGAAGTAGCCAAGAGTGATCTCCTCTTCTCCCTTGCACAGATAAGATGCAGCTAAAGGCAGAGAGAGGATAATTCTCATCTCAGTTACACAAGCACCACCCTGAAGGCAGCCCACGCTCCTTCAGAGGGCATTGGTATGATTGCGATCAACATCTGCCCAAAGGCTGCTAAAAGTGAAACTAACTTCTGTTCCTTAAATATCCCAAATCTCAAAGAATAGCTGCAGTAACAGCAGAATCATGGTCCCAGGCACAGCGTGCAGGATTACCCAGATTCCTGTATCAAATCTACCCTTAGCGTAGCTCTAACACTGTGTATTAAGCTAAGTGGTCTGTTGCACAAACATTTCACAGAATTTGCCCAGGGTCTTTTCTGCCCCTTCAACTAAAAATAGCGAACTCCACACCTTTCTCTTGATTTCATTTTCATTGCATATAATATGAGAATTTATCCCAAGGTCTACAAAAGAGAGAGGCTACAGCCTTTGCACGGTAGAGTAGAAGATCTGTGACTCACTGAGCTGTCATCTGGTGACTGAAGGTGTAAGACAGACCAGATGTCTACTGGGGTTACTTGAAAATGCTACTGTCTGCAGGGCCTGCAGAGCTGCCTGTTACCAAATGCACAGGGGAAGGTGCCACCTTCTCAGACCTGCCAGTGAAATTGCTTGTGTCATCATTCCCTAACCTGCGGCAGTTGAAACAAAGCAAATTAGAGCTGAGCGGGATCATTTTGACGGGCACTGCTTTGGCAAATGGCTCACGCTAACATCTGTGTGGCATAGCTGGCTGTAAAGGGTAGGCAACCTCTTCCACGGCTCCAGCTGGATCTAGAAAGGGACATGCACTCTAAATCAGACTAGGACTAATCTTCTTATTTCTAAAAAAATCAGAAGCTTCCTTTTGGCATAATCCCTTCATCTTTCTAGCTACTTTTCTGTCTCCCAGGACGTGCTGCTGCCAGTTTTCAGAGGAATGGTGACGCACTCCTGCAACGAGGGGGGGGTTTTGCAGGAGAGGCCTCCAGACTGCCTGCCACTGTGCTGAAAGGTACAAAAGCTACACCGGGAAATCCCACGCCGTCTTCCCCTGCAGAGTCTAAGGGGCTAAAATCAGTTGCTTAAACACAGTCATCTAGAGCCATGGGACAATATCCACACGACCTCAGGCTACCACCGCAGGGCGCAGGCGTCCTACAGGTCTTTGGTAATCCACAGCTGTCTCAGATACCCTAGAGCATCTTTAGGGGGAAGAGGCAGCTAAATTTACACAACTGAACTGAGCTATTAACTCAGAAATTCACAGGTTTTTTTCTGACAATGGTTATGGCAAGCGTCAGCCAGAGGCGAAAGTTGCCAGGCCATATTCAGCAAATGCATTTGAAAATGTTATGCAAAATAATGTGGACACCCGAGGAATTGGAGCCCGCTTCCGAAAGGCCAAAAGATGCAGCTAGACACATATTGGGATTTTCAAAAGTATTTAGCAGCCAGCATGCAGGATCCTAACTTCTGCTGAAACCAGCGCCAAGGCAATTTCAAGCATCCTGTAAGATACCTTCTGTGCCTTTCAAAACTCCAGCTCCTCACACCGAATAGTAGTAACACAGACCTCCAAGCGGGAGCAGAGTTTACAACCCCCCAGACAGAGGCCTGGCACAAATGCAATCAGGCAGAAGGGATAAGAGCACACAACTACATCTCTGTGGCTAGTGCTGCACAACTCTCTGCTAAAGGTCGTGAAACATGTGCGGCTAGGCAAGCCGGGCACGGATAGAGCCACAGCTTTGCTACCAATACTATGGCTTCAGCTCTGATGATTACTTTGTGTGAGTGCAACAGGGAAGAATTATTTCAACCCCTACCCCAGCATGTAACTTCTTTTTTTCCTAGTAGTGGGGCCTTAAGTTTAAATCCAATTGCCAAGAGAGAAAAATCAACCCTAATTTCACTCTTCCTCACACCCCAAATTATTCATTCCCTCTCCCAAAGCACAATGACTTACCTATGCCTTCTTCATTTTGTTAATTACGCTTGCCCAATCGGAGGCAGGGGAGGAGGAGGCCAATGCTATGCTAATGGATCTGACCAATCGTCTTTCACCACAGCAATACCAAATAACAAATACACTTAGGAAATCCAATTAGTGGGGAATCCACAGGTTGCAATTTGTTCATAAGCAGGACTCATTGAATACGTTGGCAAATACACGTGTAAAATTAAAATTTGTTCAAGAGCAGATAAACAAGCTGCATTGATTAGACAGGCGGCTGTTAAAACTTTGTTTGTCTCTCCCACATTAGTCAAACGAGAGGCTAGATAGACAAGCAGATAGGCTGACAGACAAACAGATAGATAGAATTGTTCCTGCAAACCCGAAGGTTGCATTTTCAGGGAGGCAGTTTGGGTGAAATCAATAAACCAATTTCTGGAAGCTGAAGTGCTGCTAGTAATTAGAAAAAGGCCTCTGCAGCCACCCCATGCTCAGCTGTGAGATCTCCCTTCATGGGTTTCAATGAGAGTGAAATTGAGTGACTTCAATAATTTCATGCCGGGTTATGGGAGGGAGGTGAGGAAGGGTGAGTTCCCAACCATCTAATAGGTCTCTAACAGCTCGATAATTGGCCCATCCCGTGGGTGATTAAAGATGAAAATAACTAATTTCCGCTCATCTTACAGACTAATCAGATCACCTCACCCCTATCATTTTCTCCTCTATTTAAAGAGACAGTCTCTTTCTTTCTGGCATCAAAGGCTAGCAGGATGCAATCATTTAAGTTAGTGAAGAAGCTGGTTCAGGCCAGGCTGGAGTTCGTGCATTTAAGATACCAGCTCTTCAATTGGTTGCTCCGTAATAAACCTTTCACTTCTGGTTTCTGCGGCAGTGCTCCAGCCTCACAGGCAGCATATGAATCCTGCTACACGTACTGAGTGCTGTGTGCTGGAAAGAGGGAAGGATGGCTCAGACTTCAACCCAAATCTGGATGCCATAATGCTTGGGCATCTTCCCCAGCCTTGGCTTCCTAGCCACACTTTCAAGAGTTTGCATGGAAGGTGATTCCTTGTCAGAAAGGGCATCTTTCAGCACTATTGCTAGCCCAAATTTTCTGTATACAATGGGTTACATATGAGGCGTGCATCCTGTGCAGCTCCAGTGAGGCTTCTTGGCCACCATGAGCGGGCAAGAGGCTACAAAGATGAGATAAGGGCTGGACAAATCCTACTTGGACTGGGGATCGCATTGTACTCCTTGCATCGGAGTACCAACCCCAAGTGTGTTATTTCCCACCTTGCTCAGTGCAGCACTAAATGTTTTGTCCCAGTTCAGACAGTCCTTGTCTGGATTCATGGTTGTGCCTCTACAGACCCTGTGCTCTTTGGCCGATTCACAGACATGGGTTCTTCATGTCCCACCTGTATACACAGGTCTAAACAAGTGTCCTGGTTTATATGGGCACTAAGTACCTCCTGGTTCAGTGCTAAACTGAATGCTGGCAGGGAAGACACAAGGGATGGGAAGATTAGTCTGATCAGCACTAAAGAAACAGCTTTCCTTGATTAATCCGAAGTATCAAAGCAGCTGTGAGGTCCTTCTTCACTAGAAAGATTTGGACCTGCTTTTACCAGAGACCTTCATGGCTCTTGGGAACAACTCACGGAGGCCTCAGAGAAGCACAGGGAAAACCCTCAAGCATATGTCTTTCTCCTCACATGAGAAGCCTGCAGTACACTGCTTTAAACCACAAATTTCATTCTCCAGGCCCCTCTGCCGGGTGCCCTGGAACAGTCCAGTCTCAGGAGGTTACAGCATGGTGTAACCCATACTACTAAGGAAGAAGAAAGCAAGATTTTTTTCCTGAGGCAGAAGAAGAGAGAAGCAGCTTGGCAGAGAGAAGAAAAGGTAGTTGGCAGAACCCTCTTGTATCAGGCTTGCCATTCTGGGTACCAAGCATGCTCTTCTAAAAGTCTGCAAAGAGCAGAATACGGTTCATACAGAAAACTCAAGCACAGCTGTTTCAATCCCATGAGTCTCTGTCAGGAGAACAGAGATCAAGACGATGGAATCGAGACTGAGACCTCAGTGGTGGCCTCGGCACTGCTGTTCCTTTGCATTGAGCAATTAAGCAGTATTTACAGATGGAGAACTCCAGCCCTGGAGCTGAATCAGGTCAGCTCACTGGCATAATCCTGATTATTTGCAAAGAATGCCAGTGTCAAGCCCTATTTCCCCGAATGTAGCAGAAACCATAATGAACAGCAGTTTTCTCCCTCATTATTTTCAGGTCTGCTTCTCCAGTTAGTTCTGCATCCAACATGTCCTATCTACCCACTTGTTTTCAGTGTCATAATCACAACTGCTTCCCTCCCTTCATTTTATCTTGGCCCTCATAAGTTTTGCCTCTGGTAGCCTTTTCTTCTCCAGAAAGGACCGCTGCATTTCACCTGGAAGGAAAGATCCAAGTCACAGCCACCGACTTTTATCATATCTCTGCCAAGAAGGATGTCACTGTTGCGGCTTCTCTATGGGACTTCTTTTTTAGGTAGATCCTTCATTGTTTCTACTGTGGAACTAAAAAGTCATCTCCTCCCCAGAAGCAAGCCATTGATGCCCACGTAGCACTACAAACACTCTTTCACAAAGATGAACAAAGCTATAGGTATGACAAGCCGAAGCTTCCTACCACTCATCCTGCTCTCATCAAAAGCACATCTTGTGTTCAGGACATAACAACCCCGTAGCAGAAATATCTGCTATTATTCCCTATCATCACAGCTTCCCTATTCTCACCAAATGTACCCCGTCTCCAGCCACCATATGCAGCCCAGGCAGGCTGCTGGCTCACTTTGTGTGTGCTGCTCTGCAATGCTAGAATTTTCAATCAGGAGCAGGTCTGGCAGCTAATGGCAAACATGCCCATGCAAGGACAGCTCCTGCTGTCTTGAACTTCAGCCTGGGCTCCCATGTGTTTACTAACACCCTCAGACAGCCCATCAACAAAGATGATGGAATACCAGTCATTTGCAAAGGCAGGGACTGAAGGTTGGATTCAGCTTTACCAAGGCTTTGGTGCCCATTATAGTATGCAAGAACATTTGTGGGTGCACTCTAAGCAATTGTTTCAGGGAACCGTAACTACGGGGCTGTGAAGCTGTCACAATCTGAATGAGGGAGAAACACATGAGTGAGATTTTAAGCTTCTCATCCGAAACATATGGCAAAAGTACACCTCAAAACTACAGCTCTGAGAGAGGTGAACCCTCCTGCCCCTTTCAAGGGCTCCCATGTCTCCCTGGCAGTAGAAAGACCACTATCATTAACTATTTCACTGCTCATTGATAAAAGGAGAAAACTACAGCAGGGATTTCATCGTGGCACCTCAGCATGGCGTTTGCAGCTCACAGGTGAAGCTTGGAAAACATTCCCATTTTCATTCCTTTAGGTTTTATCCTGCCTGCAACATTCATGTGAGTCTGAAAGGAGACCATAAGTGGGCTGGGGTCCCCTGAATTAACCAAAAGGTTAATTCACTTTTTGACAAACTAAGACAAATGGAGCAAATTATTAATAACAAGTATTTTACTCAATAAGCCCTTTTCTCCTTTCTGTCCCAGCTTGTGGAATATCCCTGTGCAAATAGCAGTTTCCTTACATCTGTGTTATCAGAATTTATGTGAGAAATACCCATATTATATCATATATTTGGAGGGTGGAATGACCCCAAATATTGAGTTTGTGAGCTACAGTGTTTAGTGCCAGCTGGCCACACTTGCTCCTTGGTAACTTCCTGCTTATCTATCGGGTGAGCTGATGAACATTTCCAGTGTGAAAACCTACTTGCAGGGTTTTCAACTAAATTCTCTTGATTGCAAGATCTTTCTATGAGTCCTCAAGTTAAGTGAATTAGCAATTAACTTTTTTGGATCGGTAATACCTAACACCCCTTACGTTCCCAGACAGGACAGTGGGAAGAGAAGGGTCTGGAGGAAGGGAAGGAAACCACACGCTGAATGCACCCATTTTACACACTGGCGGAGAAATTTACACATTTCTGCAAGTGCATTTTTACTTAATGTTTTGCCAGGCTCCAGGGTAGAGTCAGCAGCAAGATAAATGCAGGGAGTCTTACATACTTTCAGGTTTCCTTGCAAGTATCTCACACAGCTCCTGTCCGCTGTTCAGTACACACTTGAGTATGCACTTGGAATTATTTCTAATGCCCAGAAAGCTATTTCCAGCTTTTCCATGAAGTCCTGTCCTAACAGTCTTCAGCGTATGCATAGAGACACATGCTTATATCCATGGCTGAATAAAGGCAGAGTGCTGAATTGAGGTCTTTGTTACTAATGTACGCATGTGTACACACACACACACACACGTGCAGGATGCATGGCTCTGTCTTGCCTGTTCTGCTACGCTTTCCCTTGAGAGCCATCCCTGCAGCTGGGCTTGCATCCCTTCTCAAACACAACGCGCCACGTTCACTCACAGAATTGATCTGCCCTGAAAACCACTTCTCTCACATTTCTAAATCTCTTGGCGTAAAACCTGTTATTCTCTTGACATTAGGCTATTCAATACCTGTCACTTCCCCCCCTTAGAAAAAATTGACTTCCAAGTGACATTATATGATAAGCAGTTATATACTGAGACTTCTAACCAGATGGAGCCCTTCCATCACTGGAGACAACACAGAGCACGTGGAATAAATGCTCGCCGTCACATAGTCCCTCTGCTCGCTGCCTCGCAGAAGGAGCTGCTCCTTGCCTTGCAAAGCCCTGCTCTTTGAGCCTGCTCCACAGCTCTGAGCAACAGACTCTCTACATGGACATCTGCAATAGTCCCCGTGCTGGAAAGGCTGGTGCTCTTTAGGGCGTATTCACAGCCAGATTCAAACCCTCTTTTTTTTTCCTGCCATCCCATTTTATCGATTTATACCTCATCTCTCAGCCGTTATTGTTAGGCATAAATCTGTCCCAGAAGCTTTTGGGACTGGATGGAGCAAGACCCCACAGACTGTTCCAAACCTGGAAATGCATCCATGGTGTATCTCATCCTGAGGAAACCCTCACCTCTTTCTAAACAAAGGGGATGTAGGTCATTCAGACCAGAAAACCACACATGCCTCCAGACTGCAAAGCAATGCAGACCCATGGTACACAGGAATTTGGACTGAAAGCAGAGTTAATTACTCCCTGAAAGTGAACAGCAAACTGCAGAGGAAGACTGGGTAGGGGCAAGACATTAGGACTCAATACCTAGTTTTCTGGTTAGTAGGTCCAAGAGCCCCCAGGACGTCACTCATGCTTTGCAGCTGATTGTAGGCACTTCTGCCAGCTCAGTGCCCTGCCCTGTTGTGCCAGGACAGAGCACTTCTGGTTAGGACTCTCCTCGGTCACCCCAAAACTCCCTCACCGTCTTGGGTTTTCATGGGAGTTGCAGGACCCCTCAGAGGTCAATAATAACTAATCTTATTAATGTAATAGCACTCAAAATAGGGAAAAGGAACTCATACTTCCAGCATCTTAAAGTAAGAGTTTTCTGGGTTGTAAAAACAGCCCACCCAGCCAGCCGTTTGTCATGGAGCTTAGTTCTGCCATAAAATGCTAATCAGCCTGAACAGTCACGTCCCCCCTGCGCCATATCTTTTTATGAGCACATTAACATGGTCGTTAGGAAGAGGGGACTCATATGGACACAAACACGTACCGCAATCATTTATTTCCCCCTCAAACTCCATCCCCAGTGACTCTAATTCATTTGCAGGAAGCAGTTTTCCTTCCCCTCCATTGAGGTGGTTTTTGGTTTCCAGAAACCCAGACATGCCCAGACCACCAAGCTGTTGTGTCGCCATATTGCAGCATTTATCCCCTGTGACAGATGTCACGGGAGCAGGTAGAGCCATCTCCTCCGTAAGAGAGAACACACATGCTCTCTGGGATCTTCATGAGGAGTCATGTCACACAGATCACTAGATGCAGCTAACCGTTGTTTGGAGTAAGGACCTGGCAAAGATGTGATAAAAGTCACCTTTTCCCTTCAGACACCAAACCCAATCCTTCTATATGTGATATAAAGATAGAGCTGGGAATAAAGTTCGGTAATTCAGATACAGAGATACAGGTCACTGCCACTCAAGCTAAGAGACAGCTAAAGCCAATTTTAGGAGCAGATAGCCAATCTCTGGAGGGCACCTTCATCAACACAGGCTGTGTGATGCAGAGTAAAGGAGAGGAAATAATTCAGAGCAAAGAGCACAAGGATATTTGTCTTGTGGGTGTAACCCCCTGACTGGCCAGGGAGATGACGACCCCCACATCTGCGTTCATGGCATCCAGAAGAAAAACACTGCAAACAGACCCGGGGTGTCACTGCATCCTGCCTGCTTAGTCCCCTTCTCACCAGTTAGCTACGTCCACTTGGGGGAAACAAGAATAAGGCGGTAGTAGCTTTAGTGCAAACGATTTCTTTTTTTCCTAATTCTTACTTTTTCCCCCACCAGTGAATTGTCCCCTCCTTCCATCTCCTATTCACTCTCTATCTCACTGTATGCAAACCACAATCCCCTTTTCTTCTTTCTGCTTTATTTTCCTGAACACTCATTAACTACTCACAAAGGACCGTGCCTGGCGGATCGGAGCTGCAATTATCTCCTGGTTCTGACCCGTGTTCAGCGGTCAGAGATTAGCATCAGCAATAATAATGGAGTGCGAGATGCAGGCAGCTGCATGCTGGGGATTTGACAAGTATCCAGACTGCTAGAGCCAACGTGAGGGGAAGGGAATCCACACAGGGGACCGTGTCCTCGGGAAGGTGGATGTGGACATTTCGATTTTGTCAGGGGGAAATTCCAATGCATCCCTTACTCCTGCTGAGGGAAGGTGATCAACATGTTCTCCAATATTCCAGCTGTAAATCCTGCCTCTGCTTCCACTCGTTCTGGTGTGCCTGTGGACCTAAGGCAAGCAGGAGATCGTTCCTGCTACAGTAACCCTCCTGACTTCAAACTTAACACATTTTTTCATTTGCAAAGTGCAAAAAACACTGGGAAAATAGATTACCAAATCATGCACATTAGTGGGGAAATATCTCCTAGGCTGCTAAAATAAACAGTCCTGCCTTTTCCCACCCCCAGTAAAGGATAGGGAAAATATTAGGCTGACTTTACTGACTTCTAGAGTGCCTTCCCACTGAGGGTTCCCGTGCACCTTTCATACTTTCTGTCCACCCACTCATCTGTTTAAGGCATCCATCCATCTCCACCGTCTCAGTGCACCATACTCCAATTAAGATTCCACAGCAGGCTTCAGTGTGGGTCTCCTTCACACTTCCCTTAGCTTTTCAGCAGCTTTGTTTGCTAAATTCTATGGGATTGTTTGTATATGGGTTTATGATTTCTTATTTTCAGTTACTGCAAGCAGGCTCTGATGAACAGGCGAGTCCTGTAATATGCTTGGAAAAATAGTCGATCTTTGGCTCAGACTTATCTCCTCTATCCATCAACACTATTAGCGCTGTCTCTATGTCACATCCTTGGCTGAACCTTCATCACAAAAAGTCCAGGGTGTCAAAACCTACCAGGCAATGTTGGAATTTGCCTGTCACTTAACGCCCTCTGCATACTACTATTTTTTTCCCTCAATGGGGAATTTGTGGACAAGATTCCTAAGTTCAGGGACATACGAGTTCAGGATAAAACTTCATCTGTTTATCTATTCGGGAATAACATTATAAGCTTAGCTAGTAGGCAGCAAAAAACAATAGATGCAGGTACAGCTATTAAAAGACTGGCTCTGGACTTTGTTCATACCCCTTTTCCAGTTAAGATGCTTGATCCACTCCTGACCTCATTTGAAATATCCAGTCTTCTGGAAAACCGGGACAGAATTCTCATCAGAGCAAACTTTTTCAAGAGAAGACTTCAAATTCATCCTGCTTCTGGTTAGCTTAGGAATAACACAAGAATAGACTCTATCAGAGCATATCAGTGCTCCCTGAATCTGGTATCTGCTGACACCTGGACATTTGGAAATACGGTGATAATGAAAAAAAACCCAACCAATCCACTAAAAAGTTAATTGAAACTTTCTGAATCTCAAAAGCTGTTCAGCTTCAGATTTGGAGAAAGTTCAGATTTGATTTTTATTGTAGCTGACTAACTCTGTCCTAAAAATATCCCTAACTATATTTCACAGTTATAAGACATCTGAAAAATGACACAAAGAAAATTCTCAAAAACAATTGCTTGAGTTGTTAAATGTTTGCAATTCAAGTGGCCTCACACCCACTTTTGTGCACTGCTTTAAATATCAAAATCAGGGGGTTTTTTACTGGCAAAAGAACTTTCCGCAATTAATTTTAAATTTCTGTAGGCAAGTATTTATAGCAGGAGGTCCTACCTGCTTGCAGCCCTTAAGTAAGAAGCAATATTGTGCATTAGATGACCAATCACAACTGCGGATTGAGTGAAGAGAGAAAGAGCTATGCGGTAGAAGGAAAAAGAAAGGGGGGGGGGGGCAAAGTAGCAGCATTCCACTTTTCTAAACACAGAATATGAGTTGAACAACGTAATCAATTCCAATCTGCCAATTTCAAAGGCAAAACAAGTTCAAGAAGAAGTGAAATCATTAATTGATCATTTATTGCCCCCTTAGAAATCAATGAGTGAGTTGCCACCTCCGCTCTGGTCCTTGCTGTTGAGAAGAGCACAGGATTTTGTCACTGAATGGACCAGCGAGATAACCCTGGTCCTTCACATATATGCAACCTTCTAGCTATATTAAGTCCAAGGCATGCTGCTACTGCTGAGTGAAAGTCTGCACTCCCACGCATTAGTTATTCCCATTTGGTATGCGAACAGAGGATGCTGCTTTGCAGGGCTGTCGATCCAGCATGAAATTCACTTTGGAAAACTGTTTTTAAAGAAGAGAGTATCTGCATGAGGGAGGGGAGAAGGTGGGGAAATAAATCTCCTGGTACTTTCGTTCATTATTTAAAGCAACTGTTATTTGCTCTCTCATTTTTGCTTTCGAATTTGATATCCAAGAGACAAGATTTCTTCTACTAGACACCACTGGGGGAAACAGACCGTGCGATCAGAGTTTCAGAGAATGCTTCATTTCAGCATTTCAGGTAGGAGGAAGGTCCAGAGGAGATGTAACAAGCAGCAGCGGGGAATCTGAAAAGACTTCAAAATACAGCTCTGATTTCTGCTGGTTCAAACCTCACATGAGCCACTGCTTCAGGTGCCTGTGTACCTCATCTAACAGGACCAAATACAGAATACAAGGAAAGGAAATCTGGGAAGCAGGGTCTGTTAACAGGAGGGAATTTATCAGGGCCAAACACCATTATAGGCAGTCACTGTAATGAGCATCCGACCAGCGCGCTCAGCTCCCCACATCTCTGAAATGGTCTTCTTGTGGTTCATCACTGACTGCTCTGCTCAGATCAGGACTCACCAGGCTGCAAAATACAAACATTAAAGAAGCTGCAATGCCCGACTGCATCCACCGGTTTCTTCCAGAAGCTAACAGACCTGTTCCTCAGAGGACTTCAGGTGGTGCTGGGTGGGTAACTGTCTTTACCGAAAAAAACCGCAGTCTGGGCTCAGACCTAAACTTAGGACCTCAGAGTCAGCCCTGATGATACTTAGTGCAGTGTCATAACTGAACTTTGCAGCTGGTCCTCTGCCTGTAAGGAACCAAACACGTACCTGGATCCAAACATGCTACTTTGTGCATTTACTTTTTTGAGACCAGCAATTAGCCAAGGTTAACTCGTGCACTATAGAGAAGGCCATCAGATAAATGCAGACTGCATAACCTGGTATGCCTTTATGAGACAGGGAAAAACCAGTATATCATGGGATTTCAGGCAGGGAGTACAGCATCAGCAAGCTGGAGGGGAGAACATTATTAACGAAGCACTTTCACTGAGCTACTTGATAACTTTAGATGAGGTAAGCGGAGTCTGGAGGATACGTTAACTTTGTGCACACACAGAACGGGCAAGCCTTGTGACTGTTAATGGCTTTGTTAAATCATTTCTCTTAGCGAGTCTGTCTGTAATAAAGGATTGCTGCAACTTCCCTCATTTTTTAAGCTGCTTTGAATCTTACACTTGGAAAGTATTAAGTGCTGGCATTACATCTGTAAAATTAAGGCCCTAAAAAGGTCAAAGTCATCAGCTTAATTTTTGCAAAGAGGATTGAGCAACACTGGGATCTCAGGGTATCTGATTAGTTGGACCTTACAGGGCTTTTTTCTGTTGCCTACTCTACTTTACTTTGACTATGATGTCTCTCCCACAGGTTTGTGGATGTTTTAAGTTATTTTTGTGGTAGCATAAGGTACCAGACTGCCCAACTGCAAGAGTAAAGGGATCCTACACGTTTAGATCCGCAAGCAATATCGGCACTAGCTTCTCTATCCATTGTCCCACCTCTCTTTTCCCTCACTTCTTTCCTACCCTAAAAAAACCCTAGCAATTAAATTGAGAAGGGATTCACAGAAGGCAGAAGAATCGCAATCTTTGTGTCCCATTCTCTCCCAGCCATCTCTGGCTAACTGCCCAACAGGAAGGTTATTTATACCAGCAGATTTTTTTCAGGAGGACAGTGAAGAGTTCTGCTGTATCTCATCTACCCATCTGATAGGCAACTAATCAGCTATCATAGTGATTTTCAGATGCGGAGGAGGGTCAGAAGCCAAAGATGAAAAGCATTGGACATCCTGCCAATTTGCATACACATAGCCACATGAGTGCTTAAGCTCTGGAGGGTAAAAAAAGTAACATCCACCTAAGCCAGCAGGAACAATGAAACATGTGAACGGAGCAGCCTCTGTTTTGACCATCAGCTCTCTTTCCAAATCATAGAATGGTTTGGGTTGGAAAGGACCTTAAAGAACATCTACTTCCAACCCCCCTGCTATGGGCAGGGATACCTTCCACTAGATCAGGTTGCTCAAAGGTTGTTTAAAGGAAGGGGAGATGTTCAGGTTGACTAGCAAAGGAGACGACATCCACTCCAGCACACTGTCACTGTGCCACAACCACCCCAGCCTCAGAGGAGAAAGCAAACAGTTAGCCAAGCCCTTTTAGTGTGTTACAATTACAATACCAATGATTTTTCAGAGCATGCTAAACCTAAACCCTTCAAAAAATCTATGGACTCTGTCACCTTGGAAATCCCAGCTTCATTTGATCAGTACGGGGAGCCCTTGTGTTATTTATCATGCAGAAAAACATTGCTCTGCGGGACCATCAATCCAGCCTGAAATTCAATGTGTTGAAAGAAAAGGAAATCTGCATGGTGAAAAACAAAGGCAAACTGAAAACCTTCTGAAGATAGTTGACACCAGGGGAAGCAAAGGTGTGGTTGTTCTACCTCAAGACAGGGGAAAGGGTTGTCTGTGGTGGGCAGAGGAGGGGAGAAACAAACATGCTGGAGAAATGGTTCTGCCAAAAGTATTCAAGGTTAGGTTTCAGAGCAAAATGAAAAAAGCCAATTGAGATAAACAGCATCTCTATATAACACTTCAGAGGCATTTCAGGCTGTCTCCAAATGCAGGTGGAAACCACTACTCATCAGAGTTATCTACATGGGTTTAGATTTCCTTTCCCCTTCCAGTAGGAAGACTGGAAATGGACAGGGCTTTCCATTTCAGTACCAAAATTTATCACAAAGAATGTTTTCAACAACCAGTGGGCCATATAACCAGTCCAACCACCTTCACACTCCTTTTAACCATACAGACCTTCTCCCCGCTTGGGGCCCACTGACCCTTTTTCTTCAAATCCAGGTTCAGAATCTATTCCTTCTTGTAGTCTCCCAAGAAGCTAGTGTAAGAGTCTTTCCTCTTAGGCAATAAAAAGTGGCAAAAATATCCTGATATGGAAAGAAAACCCCAAAAACCCATACATAAACACCTAAGAGCTATTCTAATGAATATCACATTTGTCAGAGAGGAAGAGCAATTATTTGCTCCCTTCACCTACCATGCTGCTGGCTTCACTAGCCTCTGCAGAAAGACTTTTCTATCCATGGCTGAAGTAGTTTTTCTCTCTCTCTTTCTCAAAGAGGATGACACAGGAGCAGGAGGCCTCCTACCTCCTTTCATCAGGCAGCCTGGCTCAAGAGAACTGCCCTTTGGCAATGAGAATTACAGCAACACTCCACAGGGTGGCTAGGGTGAGGATTTCAGACCTAGACGTCTAAACTGTAGATGTTTAAAGTTTTAGTAGATGAAGCTCAGCCTCTATCTGCCATGAGCTGCCAGCTTGCAAAAAACACCCATGATCTCAGGGACAGAGTTCATTTTAGGAGCCCAACTTCACTGACACCCAAACTACAACTTTCTTGTTACTACACCAGCACTGTAGCATCAAAGAATCCTGAGGCTTAGACCAAATGTTTCATTTTCCTCCTCAGAAAACTGTGCTTTACATGACTGGCAAAAAAAAAAGAAAAAAAAAAGAAAAAAAATCCCTATTTTTGCAATCAGCTCTTGGAGAAAAAACGATCTGACAGAAGTCAGTAGGCATAAGGGTTATTTTGTACATCTTTATCTAGCATGTAAAGTACCGTACACATAAACACCCACCACAGAGCAGACAACTGAAAATTAAGGGTAATTAAAGGAACAAGATTGAATCTTGTGGAAAGTTGGAGACTCAAAAATTTCTAATATATTCAGAAAGCCTTATTCAGGAGAAAAGGGAATCAGTGACCTGTGACTCATCTATACTTGCCTCTTCTCTTGCTGTGACTTACAGCTTGATAATACAGTGGAATTCTGTTTTACTGAAGTTCCCTTGAAGGGATCATTTGACTCAAGATATCAAACCTGACTTCCCCACCAAAAAATAGTCCATGTGTGTGGGCAGATGTCTTTGCCCTGTCGATTAGAGAGCCATCAAATAGATTAGATTGGAGGCGATTTCTTTCAATACTTTCCAAAGATAGAAAGAATTTGACATCTCTTATGTAAAGTGCTAATTAAAGCCAATTAGAACCTGACCGACCCATGATGGTATTAAGATACCTACAGCAGAACCAGCAGATCCCTGCAAAATGGGGATTTTGTATTTCTCCATACAGCTCGTGGGGAGGGGAAAGGAGGGAGGGAAGTTCCCTGCTGTACAGGTCTTCCACCCTTTGCCTGAAATGATCCAAACAGGTACACCTGGATGGCATGAACCCTGACAAGGGACTTCAGCTGTCTGCATATTCTACTGCTTGGACGGGGGATTTCACGTGATGAGCATTGCTCTCATGTAACACATCACAGGAGTCACTCTCAAAAATGACAGTCAAAAGACTAAGGGCAAATACACACATCTGCCTCCTGAACACTCATCTATTGTTTATATAATTATCTACTTTTTAACTATTGAGCTAGCCTCCACAGCTTCATACCAGTCACCCTCCTAGACAAAAGTCCCTTCACAGTGCCTCTGGACATGCGCCGATCACTGCCTTTCAGAAGCAGTAGGGCCACAAAAAGCCATGCCCTGTCCTGATGCCACTTGTACACTTAGAGGAGAGACACCAGGCTATAGCTGCTGTTTATTACCGGCCAGAATGGCACACGTGCTCCGAGCCACGTGTCAAAATATGCTTAAATCAAGACTTGGAAATGAAGGTGCAGGACGTCTCTTCTTTTTCAGTGTGGCTATACACCAGTTTACAGGAGAAGCAGTACATGAGCTGCGGTCTCTTAAACCCTAAGCCGACAGCACTAACTGCAGGGCTGCTTTTTTCCTCTACTGATTACTTCAGTTGCTACTTGTGTTGCTGCCATTCTAGTTAGAGAGGAGGAAAAACAGTACAAAACAGTACCTGAAAACTTTCATCTGAATAAGGTCAACCCAGCCTACTTCTAGGGATTCATGCGCCCATATTCTTCATTTATCTTCATTTCACACTGTTGTTCATGCCAGATAAGTTGTCTCTGCCAGAAAGCTTTTGGAAAGAGGAAGTGTCATGAGAACCACTGCAATTATAGATCCAAACCCACACCAGCTGGGTCAGCGCAGCCATTTCAAACACTTTTTGTGGCTAGGACCATGTGTTCGTATACATATACCTCTATTTTCATGCATGTCTGTTTCTTCTACTTTTCTTTGTTAAGCAAAGGCTACCGCTCTCTGCAAATTCACAACAGTTTGCTGCCAAACTCTAGATGATCGCAGCAATGCGATGTTTGCAGCAGACTGAAACCAAACTTGCCGTGCAAATGCTGAGTTCGTGGCATGGGTGCATTTTGGAGCAGTGCTCCCTGAACTCTGTGCGGGGAGGTCATACAAAGGAGTCCTCAGTAGGCCCATGAAATTGCACTGATTTGTAGCACGTACAAATGCAGCAGATAAGGTAAAGAGATAAAGGGGGATCCTGGTGAGGATCCTGTAGGAATAGCTGTTTTGTCAGAGCATTGTCATAGGGCTGGCTGTAAGCAGCCACTTAAACATAGGATTTCACCTGTTCCTTTCTAGGAGACCCAGCTTAAAAAAAAACCCAACTATCCTGAAAAGGTGCATGCTTGTCTCCACTAACTACGCATGGTGAACTGTATAGTCTAGCTCTTAATCTACCATCTGGTTCCTCTCCACATGATCCCATAAGAGCTGCTCCAGGATGGCAGAAAGGGCATCACCAGGGGCAAGAATTGCTTAAAATCCTCACACCTTGTCCATATACAAGGACAGCCAAACAGCCCTGAGAAGGCACACCTCTCTATTTTCTCTTTTGCCTGTGCCTACACATGCCTCACTGTGAGGACGGAGGGGTGTGAGAGAAAATGTGATAGGTGCAGTTTGGGGCAGTTCACAGCCTGAGCAGGGGCCAAGCGAAGTTAGCAAGGCAGAAGCAAAGGGTGGAGGAAACAGCCTGCTCCGGGCTGACTCTGTCCCCCAAACCACTCCACATCATCTAAGCAGTGAACAAACCTTGAGCCAGTTCAGGTCTACTGACTTAGAACATCTGAGGGGCATTCTTCTGGAGCGTGCTCTTGTGTGTATTCTGCCTTTCCACAGCATTACGCAAGCTCTTTTCTATCACAAAATGGAAATTCAGGGATGAAAAAAAAAACCCCTACTGCTTTCAAAAGGAGTCAGAGCTTGATTTATGGCTTTATGTCCAGCCAATACTAGCTTGGTTGGGAGAATCAGAGTTTCTGCAAGAAGGTCAGTTTGAAACCTCCTGAACTTCTCTGAGCCCAAAGAAGGTCTAAAAGAAAGCCTTATTTTATTTTCCTGGTGCTCTCTGTGACAATCCTCCAATGAGACACTAGCTAACCAGCAGAAACAGGGATTCAGTCTCTCTGCATCAGCGCAGGATACAAAACCAGCACCAGTACGTTACTGCTCAGGCTAGGTCAGGGCAGGCTGGGTGGACCTGTCACAACAAAAGCAATTTGCCAGGCACGCAATGGCTTAAGGGTGTGGTGGCCCGATCTTTGCAACAACCTCTCCACCCCAGACAGTGTGCCAGGGGAGACGCGGCAATGCTGTACACAGAATGCATGGCTGCACAGACCTGACAGAGAAATTCCAAGGCCCTGGCACAGCACAAGCACTTTTTGGAGGCTGCTCTGCCCACTCATGCCAGCCACCGCGCTCTCCTGCTATGCAACAGGCTGGACTGAGAGTCCAGAGCACCTGAAAACATCTATACCCCTCCTCCCACATATTAAACACTATGGGTTATTTTTACAGCTGCCTTTATTTTTGCTATTGCTCCTTTACCTGGTGCACCTGCCTGCTGTATTCCACCTCTCAAGATCTCACGCTGCATGCTTAGAGGAGAAAGGCTGCCGTGCTCCGTCTTGCCAGCCCTTCCAGCACAGCTGCTTCTCTTGTACCCTGCTAACCATGAGGAACCCTCCCACATAAGAAACCTTCTCCTCGGGATGCTCGGGCATTGCAGTAGGTTGTACCTTGCACGGAGTACAACCCGAGAGACTTCCCTGGCTGCCTCTGTGCAGCGTGCTGTCCTTACCTGCACACCTCCCAGCCCAAACCAGCCCCGGCGCAACATCCACGCGGGTGGTCCAGTCATTCCCATCACTCTTCTAGAAACTTTGACTTACGGGACGACAAGCAGAATGCACCTGTGATTGTCCCCTAATTCCCACAACCCTCCCGCTCTCTGTCCCTGCCAGGCATGGATGATGTGTGGTGGTTTCAGAGCACTACTTTAAAACCTCACGAGTCAAACCCTAGTATCCCTTAATATTTGCTCCCAGCATGTAAGTGGTGCCTCATGCTGTTTCCCTCCGTGACCTCAATATCCAATTCCTGTTCCCCTTGGTTGCTTCACTTGCAGGAATAATACCATCTGTGGCGAAGATAATACCCTGTAGCAGCTCCTCAGTACACGTGGTCGTTCTGATTTCTTCCACCAAGCCCCCTACAAGGCAGAGCAAGGTGCCATGTGTAACCCACATGTTCAGCTAACACAAAAAGCCTTTAACAGCAACTCTTTTAAAACCTCAGACTAATCCTATTAACTCCTAACAGCAGGTGCGAAGGGGTTGATACACCCAGTCCTATGCCTCCCACAGGTACAGAGATGCTCATGGGGTGCTCATACCCTCACAGGCGAGCACACAAATGTTCTCCCACACACAGACCTGTTCACACACCCACCCCACGCAGCACTCGCATGCAGTTCTGCTCAATAGCATTTTACTGGGAGAGATAAGCTGCGCATACGTTGTTATGGTGTAGAGAGAAAACAGAGCTCCAGGTCTTCATCAGAGGTAGGCACAGGCTTCTCAGAGCAAGGCTTCAATGCACGGCTGTGATTTTATCTCCCGTGTCCATTTGTCGTTAGCATCAATTGCTGATTTGGTGGCACACGGATAGCATGATGTGATCTCTGTTGTCTCTCTCCTTTCCCCTGGGGTTAGGCACTGCTTTTTCTCATTACCTTTTTGCTGAAAAGTGTTTATCTCGGCAGATAATCTGAGAGAAAGCTCCTTCCTGAAATCATTTGTCTTTTAGCCATGGGAGTAGGAAGTGTCTACAGTTTCACTCTCTCCTCTCATTTTAGAGAGTCATTCTTCTTTCTTACGCTACTGTACTTCAGCTCTGGCCACCCAGCTCTAAGTTGTGGTCTGTATTTTTGCACATGTAGCCAAAAAAAAAATAAAATATCAGACTTGGCATAAAAATTTTGGGGTAGGAGAAGCAGCAGAGGGGACACATTCCTTAGTTCAGGCTCCCTAACTGCCTGTTGGATGAAGTCTGTCTGCCTTTACCTGGCAGGTTTGACATTGGCAGAGTTACAGATGCCCTCATCCCCAACAGGGGGCATCTGCTCCACTGGTAGCATGGTTAAGTGAGCGGGCAGAGCTGTACAGAAGACGATGCTGCTTTCGCTCGGATTTCGGTTTTGAACCTCTGATGCTTTAGAGCACAGAGCTGGCTGCCTCAAATCAAGTGGCAACAAGTGCAGCAGCATTTTCTGCGCTTTCGTTAGAAGTGGGGAAGGGAAATAATTTTGTTCTGTAGATAATTTTATGGGAGTCACTCTGTAATGCAGAGAAAAACTTTGTAAGTGTGGGTTTTTTTCATCTCTTGGGAAATCTGAAGATTTTTTCATCATAAGCTGGTGATGAAAAATTGAAATTTCTTTTCTTTCCCATGGAATAGAAATTCCAATTCACAACACTGACATTTTTGATCAAAACGAAGCTTTCTGATGATCTCAGAATCAAAGCATTTAGTTTTACAGAAGTAGCATGAAATGTTCTATTTTAAATTGTTTCAACAAACTAAATGTCCCTCTAACACAACTGCTTACAGGCATTGCTTCCTGGCCCAAATGCAGCTCCAGTAACACACCGAGATACAGGACTTGCACAGGGTGCTGCCTCAAGTTGACCAAACAAAACTCACTGCATTGCCTTACGGGTTTATAAGTCTTCAGCTACATCTAGCACATAGTGGAGAAGGAGGTGTTGGAAAGGCAATTTGTGAAAGCAATGCACCCTAGGGAAACACAGTTTGGAATCAGTTCAGAACAAACCTGCATTTTTTCCTGGGAGAAAAAAAAAAAAAAGTGTTTGTGAGGAACATTTTCACGCAGGTCTAGTACGGATGGCACTGGGGAGGGAAGGGGAACAGGAGGGGTATCACGCAGCTATATCATTATAGAATTTTGCTGCTACTGTAACACCACCTGTATTTTGTTACCTTTTAAAATTAGCCCCACTCTGTGCCCACGTGTGGCAGAGTGGACCCACATGCCACTTGTGTGCAGGGATCCACACGCAACAGCCTTCTTCTACATGCACGCATTGTGATAGCTCAAACCCACAATACAGAGAAACCTGCAGGATTCAGACACTGATGCAAAAATCAAGAACAGAAGTAACATACCCTGATGTCCTACATACACATACGTAGTCTTACACACCCATGCGACACAAGACTTGCAACACCTTTTCCTATTTTTTCTTGGAATTGCCATAGGACCAGAGACGCTTACTCATCAGTTTAATCCCAAACACACATAGCGTTCAGTCCTGCCGCTCACAAATCATCCCGGCTCCCTCAGGAGAGCAGATCTGGCAGCCCAGTCTCCGCCGAGACAGAGGCTGTGGTTTGTGCCAACAAGGAGAGAAATCCCGCCAAAACCTTGAGAACAGCCCTGGGCTCATTCACATTTTCTTCTGTTCCTGAGGGGAAAGAAGGAAAAAAAACCCAACACCAACCCAGCTGTGAATTTATTGACTCTCCCTTAAGAATCTCTGGAGCAGTAAATTCCACCTTCATGGCGCTGGCTAATTAGGCATTTATTTAACTCTGTTGCTGTGGTTTTTTTAATGACTCTCCGCTGTTGTTTGAAGTTCACTGTCTATTATTTGCAATAAAACCCTCTGTCATATTTTTGCCTCATTATTCCTAACAAATAGTGCATTTCCTGTGTGTCCCCCCACCCTCCCCCTCTGCATTGCTCCCTGCCACCCTCACCTCTCCGACTAGCACTCCCAGAGTTTCAAAGACCAGCTGTTATCATTTTGTCGACAGAGTGCTTTTGAGAAACTTCTGTCACAGGCTCCAGCGCAGCAGGGGCTGCTGAATAAAATATCAGCCCTTCAAAAGGGAATTAAGCCAGAGAACAAAAGCAGCAGGGAGAACGCGGAGAGGAGAGGTTGGTCCTGCGGTCCCCTCTCGCCCAGCAGTTTGAAAGAGCGAGCCCTTCGGTGTCACTCCGAGGCAGTCACCTGCAGATGCACGGGACAGCTGCGGTGGCCAGTTACTCGATGATAATTGCCTTTGGCATGAGAAAGGGAAGGAGTAGTGCAACACTCTTAGCTTTGTGTCATCGAGCTCTTGTTGCAAGTTTTAGCTGCTCCTGACTACAGCTTGCAGGATCTGACTCCGCTCTCTGACTTCCTTACACTTGCCCAAGCTTTGCTATGGAAGCATTTCTTCCAACCCAGGAAACGTCTTTAAAACTTGTTAATATTTTTTCTAGTTAAACCACAAATTTTCCCAAATCAAGTGAAAAAGGGAAGTGGATTGATGCACTGGGTTTCCACTGATAATTTCCAGATCAAACACTCCTATCTTCAAGAAGGGCAAGAAGGAGATTTGGGCAATTACTGGCCCATCAGCCTTATCATGATTCCTGAGAACATGATGGAACAAATGCTTCTGGAAACCATTTCAAAACATATTAAGATAAAAAGAGAGTAACTGGGAGTAGTTAGCATGGATTTATGAAGTAGAAATCACGCCTGACCGACCTGATAGCCTTTACAATGAAATGACTAGTTTAGAAGATGAGGGAAGGGCAATAGATATTGTTTATCTTTACTTCAGCAAGGCTTTCAAAACTGTCTTCCATAACATTCTCAGTGGCAAACTGATGAACTACGGACTAGGTAAGTGGAGACTGAGGCTGAAATCTGACTGAAGCACTGGACTTAAAGGGTTGTGATCAGTGGCACAAAGCCTGGCTGGACGTTGGTCACTAGTGGTGTACCCCAGGCAGTCCAATACTATTTAACATCTTCGTTAGTGACCCGGACAATGGGGCAGAGATACAATGTTTGGGGTGCTGTGCCCTGATCTGGGCTCCCCAGTGCAATAAAGACATGGACATACTGGAGTGAGCCCAGCAATGGGCAACTGAGATGATTAAGGACTTGGAGCATCCGATATATGAAAGTTGATATATGAGAGTTGGGATTGTCTAGCCTCAAGAAAAGAAGGCTTAGGGCGAAATCTCATCAATATAAATACCCGACAGCAGACAGTAAAGATGACAGAGTCATACTCTAGTTAGTGGTATCTAATGAAAGAGCAAGAGGCAGCAGGTACAAATTGAAATACAGGAAATTTCCCTTAAACATAAGAACAAAACTTTTTTACAGTGAGGATGGTCAAACACTGGAACAAGTTGCCCAGAGAGGCTGTGGAGTCTCTAGCCTGGCAGCTATTCAAAACCCATCTGGACACAGCCTCGAGCTACTTGCTGTACTTGACCTTGCAGTCAGTAGGGGACTTAGACTAGACAATCTCCTTCCAGCCTGAATAATTCTGTGACTGGAGGTTCTCTGAACACCAACCACACTCCAGAGAGATTTCAGAACAGTTTGATGAGAACTAGGAATCCAGATTTTTTCATTTAACCTAAAAATGAGATGTCTCAACAAATTGAGAACGATTCCAAGTTGAAGAAATCATCAAAACTCACCCCTTTAGCCACAACTTCTCTTTGAACATTTGTAACAGAAAAGTGACTCAGCTTCCTCTGCTTATGCTCTACCATTATGCAGCATGTTTATCTGGAAGAAGAAATATCGGTTCACTTGGAACTGTTAGCCAGTGCAGGAGAGTTTCCACAGGGAGGGATGCGTACCCACATTCTCTGCTGCTCTTTTCAGGCACATTAGAAAAGCCCCACGCCACAGGATGCCTTCTGTCTCACCAAGGAGACCAGTTGGCAAGTTAAAACATCTCACCATCGAGCAGTTTTCTACCATCCATTGTAAAATATTAGCTTAGGTGGTTAAGATGCCTTAATCGGGCCCGTGCTTTCCAGGCTTTACAGCTCTCCAAATATCTAGACAATTAATGCAAATCCTTTCTTCGTAACTTAGCCAAGCTGTACATATTTAAATCTGTCCTTGTAAATAAGGTCACTCCAACCCTCGATTACATTCTTACTCTGCACTCCATTCAACCTGCCAGATATTCTGGAAGTCTGGTGTCCAAACTGCAATGTTGCATTTTAAAAATGGTTGCACTACAGCTATGTAAAGAGGATGTTCTTCCCACCTCCATGCCCTGACACTTTCACACGTGAAGTCCTAAACTGGAGCACTGTTAGATTTACTCTCTGCTTAGCAGCTCCCATAGCCACTTTCAGCATGACCAGCTGCTGTTTTTTTTGCTTCGCGCAAAGTAAATGCATGTTTTGCATGTGATAGGTAAACTTTTTTTATATATATATATATAATAACATGTTACATACACCTATGCATGCATATATATATATATATTCTTCCTACTTCTGAAAAGAAATGATTTTGAGCAGAACATTTCTGGAACTTATGTCCAGCTCACCCAAGTTTACTAGTTAAAAAGCACTTTCAAATTTCACCACATCTCACTTCAATGTATTAAAACCAGAATAACATACTTTGAAACAACTCTTTGCTTAGAATTTCACTAAATTTTCTCAGAAGTTTAAAAGCAAAACAAAACATTTCACTCAGAACAAAAGAATGTGATCCCCCCCAAAAAACCCTGAGATTTTCATCAGCTTCTCTCAAAAGATCAATAATTTCTTTAAAAAGAGGAAAAGCACCGACTTTTTGCAGACCTAGTTCTGTCTTCAGCCTCAGTCAATTACAATGGCTTATATTTACCAATTAAATGTCATCCCACTAGTTGCTGTTTCTCTAATGATCTGGCTCCTCGTTAGTGAGTTTATACTAACTTTTCTACCACATTCAGTGCTCTCAAACTATTTGCAGTACCATACCTAGTTTGGTGACCCCCTGCCTCAAGACAGACACACATCAATTACAACTGTTCCAGTGGAGAACTGGCATGACTGGAGGTCTGCAAAATATAACTCTGACTAAACATCAAGGGTTGGGCGTTCAGCAAAAGAGAAGAGCAAGGGGTACGATGACATGTAAAACTTCATTAAAAAGTGGAATTATTAAATATTCTATATGCCTGTGGTAGACCAAGCAAGAATCTCCAGGATATAATTGCAGTAAAAGAGATTTGATTTAAACACTAGGAAAAGCTGTGTTCCTGAAAAGCTAGATGGAGACTGAAGGTGCTTTGCTAGAGATGGCACTGAGGATATAAATCTGCACAGTGTAGTGTTGACTCAGCCTTTAAGAATGGTGGGGCAGCAAATGAAGTGGCAACATCATGTGCACGGTATGAGAACTCAGAGGAGAGAGTGTCTGTTTCAAAACCAAAACTGATGTACTCACAACTGTCTTTGCTACCTGTTGACAAAGCGCTAAGGAATACGAGTAGAAGCAGTCTGTCCAGCAGTCAGGCACCAAGACAGGAGTTAGCTTGTCCACTTACCTTCCTGCCACCATCTCTCCATAACTTGGAGGCTTTCCTTTTTGCCTCCCCTTGACCTCGGTGTCCTGGGAAGCTGGAATCGGATGGGCTGGAATTTGAGTGACCTGCTACTCCAGGTGCCAATACCACATGCCACTCTTACAGCCCACCTTCTGGTCATTCTGGTCCTTCCACATCCAGACCTTCCCATTACTTCTTCATTCATATCAGTTTTGGCATATCTATTAGTTCTCTTCCATCCTTTTCAGTTACGTTACCTTTAATGCACCTTTATTGTAGCTCCTCCCATTCTAACGTAAGAAATGCACATTATTAGCCTTCCTCTTTCCGATCTCCCCTGGTTCCCTCAAAACAGCTAAGGAAGTCCGCTGTGAGGACATACGAGGCAAGTGTCATTGTGAAGGACAGACTGAGAATTACCCAGAAAACAGTTGGGAACCAGTTCCTCAGGCAGAGACGAAAGCAAAGTACCAATCTAAGAGTCTTTCTCCTAATGTTAATAATCTGCAACATATCAGGGCCCAAAGGCATTTTCACACCATTGCTTCTGGTTTAATAACACCCGAGCTGAAGAGCTACACAGAGTATTTTCCTTCAAAGAGGGTTAGCTGGAGGAAGTCTGTGAATAACGAACTATGAGGGATGCCACCCTCACATGAGTAACTTGTTGGGCTTGCGGTGAATCGAGACATGAAGTCTTGCTCCTGGACAAAGCAGACAGTATGGACAGGGAGCAACATTAGCACACATGGCTCTGTGTCTAGGTTTACCAACCTGTTCTCTGTGAAGAGGTGCGATAAAAGGTTGGGAGATGCAGCTGGATTTGGGACAGGTAAATAAACAGGAAGCTCCATTTCTGCCTAAAAGAGATAAGCCCGGCACTAGGGGACATATAAACATCAAGGCAATCCACTCCACAGTGAATGGATCCTTTTGTTGCAGAGCTTTAACACCCTGATGGGAAAGGCAAAGTAGAAAGACCATATATTACCTCTACCTATAGTCTAACAGTACTTTTCAGCTCAAACCTTGGAGCTCTGGTATAAACTGTTCCTGGGGGAAATTTGAAAAAGGTGACTTTGAGAATTAAGTTTATTACCAGTGGGGGCCCAATTCACTGCTCTGGGATCTAAACCACCCCTGGAACGAACACATCCACAGTGCCCACGAGTGGAGAGAGGCTCAAAATTGCCACACTAATGACTACACTTAAATTGCGATCAGGTTGGGATTCAGAAAGCTAAAACTTCAATTCCAAAACATAGCCTGAGGCCACAGCACGTCTGAAGCGCAGGTTTGACAGAAGGGGCTCTCATAGTGCTTCACCGACTAATGGGATTAAAGGGTTTTCATTAAACCAGTTGTAGTTATAAAGCTTTCACCTTATTGCACTTGCATCTTAAAAAGGTAAGTGTTACTGTACAATTTGATACATTTGACTCGGAAAAGATTAGCAGCCAGTTTGAAGTTTTCCATTCAAAGTAATCCAGTATCAAAAGCCTCACTTGAACCCCAAGAGTTTGGGAGTGAGGCTGTTTTGAATTTTAGTGTTCGGATGTGGACAGAGATCTTGCCTTCTGGCTCCTGATCAGTTGAAGTGCTTTTCAAATGAAAACAGTCCATATTCAAAGTTCTTACAGGGCCATCTACGAAGACATTTAGGTCTGTAGCTATCCCAAATTACGCAAGCAGAGGTAATTTTAAGAGTTTTGAGGAATAGCAGGTCACAGGCAGGAATCTGGTAACAAAAGTAGGTACAAGGCAGCTGATGCAAAACCCTCGCTCATCAGTCAAACACTGGATTTCCTGCATTTCTGCTACGCTACACTTTCCATTACGGCCAAGAGATCATCTACTGTCTGTTGGTAGTCTACCACTGGCAAAAATAATTCTGGAATTTCACAATGGATTTGATGATCAAATTCTAAGACAGACACTGAGCGTAAGGAAAAAGTACCTTGACTACTGGCTAACACAGATGAGGAATCAGAGGACACAAGCCCAGACCTCAGAGCTGTCAGTCACTTGACACCATCTCAACTCTGTATCTTCATTTCTCCATTGCACCAGAAGGGGGTGAATTAGCCATGCACATTAATAAAAAAAAAAAAGCCTCAGCATTTTGAGGTACCTCATTAAACAAATGGCAGGGGGAGGGGAGTGCAGTTTATTAACATACACATGCACATTTCCCCCAGTGTATTTCCTCAGGTAGGAGGACGGCCCTGTTGCACCTACATAGCGTGAAGTTAACGCCTGCAATGGGAAAGACGTTCAACATGACAGCTGCAGCCTGACTAAGCATCTCACCCAGGTTGTTATTGAGCTACTTGCATTAACAGAATATGATACCTTTTTCACTGTAGTCTCTGCCTACTGAAGCATTTGCAAGACACATTAGAATGCAGCAAGATGTACATGGAGAAGGCTTAATGTTATATTAGAAAGCGCCAAGATCTCCTCAGGCAGTCATATCAGCAACTGTATATTATCACTATACATTTAAGGAAAAACAGTAAGTACCTTTTGCCACAGTCCCCCATGGTCACAGCATTAGCTGTAGCTGCTAGTCAGGAACTACCCAGACTATAAACTACCAGCAATTGTAACCCTACCACCATCCTCCCTTTCCCCACCTTTGGGCAACTACGGTCCAGATTTTCTGGACACCGAGGTAGTAGGGCAACAGTCTTAAGCCACTCAGGAAGAGCACAAATCTGAAAGTGTCAGCAGATGTTTTACTGAGCATCTTGAGCAAATTTCACAGTACATAGATGTTACAATTAGCGGCATGGTATTAAAACAGAATATGGAAGTATTTGGAAAAAAACCTTACTATGTACAACAGTCACGCTAGGATTCTGAGTTAGTGATTCAGTTCAGCTGCTCCGCTCCCTGCTCAGGATGGCAGGATGCTCCCTGTGACCTATTTCACTCCTGGTAATCGCTGTACGAAGGACCCCCAGACCATGGGTCTCTGGGACTTCATTTGCCACAGCAGTAGTTGGAGACCACCTCAAGAACAGCCACAGTCAACATTTGATGCTGCAGGTAAAAGTTGCCCAGGATATTCAGAAACATCATCTTCCAAAGGAGAAGCCTGTGGCCTCTGTGTCCTGCAGAACTTTTTGTTGTGTCAGCAAGACCCGCTCCCTTTCTTCACAGGGAAGAAGGTGGCCCACATTATCTCCGTGTTGACTGGAACAAGGGTGTGTATCTGTTACAAAAGAGCTGTACATGATGGTGTATCATGCTCCCAAGAGTTCACATAACCACAGGGAAAAGCAAGATTAGTAGCCTTTATTGCCTGGGCCATGCCTTTCCTTCTAACCAGGACATTTCTGAAGCATTACTCCAAATACTTTAGTTCAGCCACTCAATACTTTCATTGAACTACTGCGGCCTTTTGGCTACTGCCCAGTTTCTCTGGAAAACAGCTTTTGTCAAGGCAGAGTGAAAGACTGACCAAGTTAGTAAAGGAAAGAGGAACAGCAGGAAAATAATCTTGAGATTCTTCTGCACATACAGCCACTCCCCTTTTAGAAAGGTAACCGAAAGCAAGCCATTGACAGCAGAGGAGAGAGGGAAGGAAAGCATATTTCAGTGAAGAGATTTATTAAGGCCTGTCTTTTCTTTAACTGCAGCTGTACACAAGATTGACATATTCTGTAAGCTACCTTTGATAAAGTTCCTAGTCTTGCTGCAGCAATGCAAGGAAGGCCATTTCATCTGCAGTGCATTTACAACTGTAGTTTACAGGATTTTCTACTTTCATATCACAGCCTCAGTTGCTACCTGTCTCCCAGGTCAGTGTTTTACTAGCTTGTAGTTTGTCAGCTAGCGCCTGCAGTATCTACTTCCTAACAACTCTTCCAAGATAAAAAACCAGAATAACAGAGCAGGGTAGAGTTCAGAAAGCAGATGACTCTTGAACCCTGACCCTGAATGGGAGACCTACAAGTAAGTTTGAGTTACATTGATCCTGGAGACAAGGAGAAAGATGGGCAGAGACTGTAAATTCTGGCTATGCCTCCAATACTAGTACCCTGGAGGACAGTCTTGGCACTGTCGGTCCCTACCCAGTGAACACAACTTGCAAATAGAAAGGAATAAATGAGGAGCTGGCATGGGAAGGTCCCAAAGCCACTACTCATTTTTCTCAAATGGCAGTTTTGATTTAGAAATTAAGACTATCTTCTCTTGAGGTCAAATGAAGTAGTCATAATCTGATTAATCACTGACAGATCATGAAAACGTAGGGCTGGAAAGCCCCTCCTATCCTTCCTTAAGAAAGTAGAGACAGCCCTACCTTGGCTATTTCTGAAGATCCTTATCCAACCACTTAAAAAATAAAATGAGGATGATTCTAATGCCTCCTTGAGGCATCTATTGGAGTGAATTGTCTGCCCTTGCTTCATACTCTCCTCACCCCCACAGAGGGTAAGTTACTTAACATTCCCCCCTTCCCCCAAATCTCCAGTAAATGAGCCCTCTTATATTCCCAACTCTCTGTACTTTAGTGCTTCCTCTGAGAAGCTGTCCTCACCATGCTCCTTTTTCCTCAAGACCATTTCTCCAAAGCTGTCACCAAGGCTGAGCAAAATGCTCCAGCTAAAGCCTCCTTAGAAGTACTCCCCTCCTTCCCTATATACAAGCATTACTCTAATCCTTCCTTCAGGGCTCTTTCTCCCTTTCCCCTTTTTTTCCTTTGAAGGTGGCATGAGACTCTCACCATTTGCAGATCATTTAGTCCAACAGGTCTCCCTTAGCACTGCTGCTGAGAGAGTCATCCCCCATTTGAATTCACGCATTTGATTTCTCCTTCCTAAGGGCAAATCTCTACACTTGTCTTGAATTCCATCTGGTTCATTTTGGACAGTATCTCCACTTGATCAAAATCCTTTGGAATTCCAGACCAATCTTCCCAAGCCCTTGCAGTCAGTCTCAGCTAGCCAAAGTAGTGCCAGAGTATAAAACCAGCATGGAAAGAATAGAGAAGGGTTGCACTGCAGTGGAACTAGTATCGCTAGGCTGCAGGATGATCATACAGCATCACTCTAACTAGTCACATGTGGCTTGAGTTGCAACAAGAAAGAATCATGCTCAACTGCTAGCACACAAATAGCAACACATTTTGTTGCTACTATAGGTAGAGTTTCTGAATATTAACGTTACTTTGTTTTCAAACTGAGGTTAACCTTGTGGGAGAAACAGTACTTGGACTGTCCAAGTTGAAGCAAACATGTGGTCAAAGTGCTACAAAAAGTTGTAGGGGCTGCCTATTCACTTACACTGACATGTCTTATGTCACCTACTCACACAAAAGTACAATTCATCCACCTCCAAAGAACAGACAGCAGAAGTGCTTAGGATGCAGTATGAATTTCAGGGACAAGCATCAGTATCGCTCTAAGGGGAGCTACTCCTTTCTCCCTACCTGCTTCATACTCAGGAGCTGCGAGATCTCTTATTTTCCAATGCCCCTTCAGCAGTTTTGGGACCTGCCTTGTCTCCATCACATTTCTGTAAGTGTCTGTAGCATATTCCATACCTTTACGATAACACAGGGAACAGTTCAAACTCAACTGCACCTAGTAAGTACCTTGACTTATACACGAGGAAATAACACTAGTTACAAGCATAACCCTGTCCTCCCATTCTGCCTTTGACTTCAAGTTCCAGGTTAGTAGCTGGAGCCTTTCCATTTTTCAGTGCTTGTTTCAAGGCTACATTTTGAGATAATCCCTCCAAAAGTAGGATTGGGCAGAGGAGGAAGGGTGAAATGGAAGAAGAAAAGATTTAATTCTCCCCAAAACATTTCATTAAAAATTGTGTCCTATCTTATAAGCAGGGGTCATTATTCAGAGTGTACAGATAGGCTTCACACTGAGTCTTAAATTTCCCAGACACAAGTAAATGGTATCATGCCCTGCAGACAGTTGACTTGTTAGGGACTTAACCAGGCCTTAGAAGAAGTACTTAATGATCACAGCAGGCAGGACTTTGCCCCTTGTCCTGACCAAGGAACAGAGACTGGAGCCCTTTCTGCTTATATTCATAAATATTAAATTAATAGACCAGCAAGAATCTTAGGTTGTCAGAGCAGATGAGGGTAAGAGTCTCTGTAGAACGAAAATGCACTTTAAAGGATGTAGGAGAGAAGTAGTTTTGAAACAGGGCAGGAAGAGAGGAGGGAAGCTACAGAATCAGGGCCAAAAAAATCTGAGTACAGGAGAGGCAGGAAGAAAAAAAACACCAGGATTTTTTTAATGTTCATACAGATCAGATGAACATACTTTGTCTACAGAATCATCATGTCCTGTAAAAATATTTTTAATGTTCTAAACACTTTAAAAATACTTCACATACAAGGTAGCAAGAACAATTCAAAGATTGTCAGAGCTTTGGTAATTCAGAGGTAGGGATCCAGGCACTGCAGGTATCAGAACTAAAGCCATCACTTCAGAAAATCCAGAAGCAAAGCAATGCTTAAGAACGCTTACCTCTACAGCAGCGTAACTACGAGAGCTGGTAAGAGAAGCCTTCCAATAAAGGCCAGAACTGCAACAGGAGACAGAGGATCATTCTCCTGCTCCTCAGCATGGCACTGATGTCACAGATCTTGCTTGCTATCTCTCAAGTTCAACCCTTTGTAAATATCCACCCTGAAGTCAGTATTAAGGCAGACACTCTACCATGGGAGGACTTGTAGTTACTTAACTCACTTGACTCTACAGAAGGAGAGCTTTTGTAATAACAGCCCATGCAGACTCATAATAAGGAACTTGCAAGTTAATCGCAGATATAATGCTTTACAAACTCCATAGCTTGCCACAGCTTCAGGAGGAACACAAGGATTTGGGGACATCATTAAGTGATCCTTTGTTGAGTGATAGGGTGGGCCAGAGTTTCTCTAAGATGGACTTGGATCCTGATGTGAAATAGGAAGCAGAACACAGATGGGCTCAGCCATTCCTTCTCCTTCCAGTCAGTTGATTAGAAGCACTTACCCTCAAAAAAGACCAACTAAATCCACCAATTAGTTAAGCTCTCCTGTTCATATATGGGCTTTTGCAAATGCTCATAGCTTTCCATGCAATCTCACATTTTAGACACCATTTCATTCTCAAAGCATATAGTGGTTGCCTAAAAATCAGTACAACCCCATGTCTGGTCTTCAACCATAGAGACTCCAGAAAATTCAGAGAAACTTCCTGAAAGGCTAGTACAAGCACACAGATACATAGGTAACCTTCAATTTTTGACACTGTATGGCTTAAGAAATCCCTGCACAGATTTACCTACATCCACAATCTGAGCTGGTACCCTAGACTTCACGGCACAAGGCATTTGAAGCCACACCTTCACTGCAGAAAACAGTGTTGGTGCCTCCTATTTTTGTACTGCCTCAAAATAAAAAAAAATAAAATAATAAAAAAAAGCTTTTACCTCTCAGGAGGTCAGTGAGGTATGCAGGATTTCATAGCGTCTGCGACACAGGCTGATGCACTACAGTGAAAGTAAACCTAGGAGGAAAGAAGCAGAAGGAACTGAAGTGAATCCACATGGGCTATTAGCTCCACATTAACACTTAAATAGCTCATTATTTCATCATTTGCCAAAGCTCAGATAAGCCCTAACTTTTAGCAGATAACTCAGGAGGAACTAAAACTGGGGGGGTAGCTAGGATGGTTTTAGCCATTTGAAACGCTGACGTGAAAACAGCAAGGTCTGGATCAATAGATAGAAGTTCAAGGATAGTCTTAAAGACCCAATTTTAAAATCAGGAACTACCTCAGGCTGTTTTCAACCCAGAGCTCCACAGAATTTCTGTAGAGGAGTACGGTGCACCTCTATGATATTATCAGTGACACAAAAGCACAGAGCTATGTCTAGAGCTGTGCCACTTCCCCCAGAAAAAAAAAAAAAAAAAAAGAAAAAAAAAAGAAAAAAAAAGTGTTACTACGGAAATATCAGAGGGGTCCTACTGAACACCCTCAGTTTCTGTATGGGTTTTCTTTACAACCAGAGCAGCAAGCCTTATGCAGATGGTGCAGAAGCTTCACACTAGATGAAGCTTATCAGTCCATTAAGAGCCTGCTGAAAGGTAGAATCCACCAAAGCCAAACTGCTAACAATTAAGCACTTTTCAGAAGAAACTTGCAGAGAAAAGTGTTTGTCAAGTCACCTGTACTCTTTACATCCCCAGAAGGGCAGAATCATCTATTCTTAATGCCTCTCCTGTACAAATCTTCCAACAAGTTCTCTGAAAATGCTATGCTGTGCAACAGTCCCAATGTTCTGGCTTCTCACGCTACTGTCTGCCACCAGCTGATTCTCATATCCTGTGGTGCCCAGCCTCCAGCACAGGAGGAAGAAGATATAAGTATTACAGAAGTGTCAAAAAGGCATGACTTCAGATGGAAATTCAAACCCCGTCATGAGCATCCATTCCTGAATGTCTACTGACATGGGGAGGGTGTGGGAAGAAAGATGAAAGGGGACACTTTCATGACAGTCTCACTAGAGGAGTCCAAGCTACAGACCTTAAGGAAAACTTAAATGGGAATGAAAATTTAAGAACTACAGCTGTAAAATATAAAGGTGATTCTACTGCATTTCTTTCACTCATCTGATTTTTTTAATCTTAAATATCTGAAAGAGGAAAGAATCTATTTTAGTGCCTTTCTCAAGGGAGGCTGATCATATTTTATATGACTTACTCCAATCCTAGATTACCTTGAATGTAAGAGTTAAGATTTTATAGAAGAACCTTCACCAATCCCTTCCTCCCCAGAGCAGGGTTCCACCAGCAGACTGTGGGAATTGTTACTGAACAAAGGCATTATTTTTGATGGCTGGTCAGCAGCTCTCACCATACCACCTGGTTAGATGCAACAAGTCCAGGTTAGCGGTGGCATATTCATCCCTCTAGAGGCCACAGAGAAGTGACCATAAGGTGTACGCTGGGTTGTCACAGGAGGACAGCAGGCAGTCCTTCTAAGTTACCATTTGAGAGCTGCCATCTGTCCTCTCCTCATACTTCCCTTTGGTCAGGAAGAAGGAGAGCAAAGCCACCTCTGACTTCCCTCTTTCTCAAGGATCTGTTTTACACATATGCTCCTTCCCCTCAGACAATTTGGTGTTTCCTACTACTAGCCAACAAACAATCAGGCTACGTTCCTATAGTAGGTTTCAAGAGAGGGAGTGTTAATTGCCTGCAGCTCTTCAGGACAGAAACTGTGTTCTATTAGGATGAGTTACACAACGTAGGACCAGGAGTTTAACTCGGAGCTGTAGCCAACAACATACTGAGTCTGCCACGTCTGGCACATGTTAAAGGAATCTCTTGCTCATCATCCCTGAAGTCTGCAGGTGCTGCCAATGCCCAGTAGCAAAGGGCGAGGTGATATCAGGACTACCACAGCTGGTTCTGATGAAATTGTCTCATTTAATGACATCCTGGAGTAAGGGCTGGAAAGCTGTCAGAAAGATGACAAAGTTTTTTGCCAAAAAAATAAAATTGAATTGCATATGTGATATACATCAGTTTCAACAGGAGAATATTTCTGTGGTTTAGAAAGGAGAATGGGGGCGTAGGGGAGGATCACACCAGAATAACCAGCCTTCCAGGGACTGCACTTTGTGTATTGTAGTTAAGTGCCCCTGCCCTAAGCCCCTGCTCTACCAAGTTCAGAACCGAGACATTGAGACTAACACACTCAGCAAGGCAGCATTGCCTTATGGCAAAGGCAAGCCCAGAGGTCTTCTGCCCGGACTGTTTCATTACAGGGTCAACACGAGGGGTACAACTCGCTCAGCTGCTTATCTGACCTTTCTGGAAATGGCCATAGCCAGCAGGTGACTTAAGTATAGGGTTGGTTGGGTTTTTTTTGAAAACCAGCGGTTTATTCTATTACTTTCCCATTTTAGAGAGACTTTAAATTACTCTGCTCAAGTTGTGGGAATACAAGAGTGCTTTCTTGCACAGTTCCAATCACTAGATATTATATTTAATACTGCCTCCCTCCCAGGAGGATATTGAACCAGCTACTTCCTGAATCAACATGAAGTTCACAAGAAAGGAGGCCTCCACATTTCAAATCCTAGTTGCAAGCCTGCTTAGGGCAGGAGGTGAACAAACATATGAGTGGCTGTAGTTTGCTTTCCGTAGACAATGTGCCTTTTAGGAATTAATCCTGAAGGTTTTTTTGTTGATTTTGGGTTTGTTTGTTTTGTGTTTTGTGGTTTGTTGTTGGGGTTTTTTTTAAAGTTAGCTATGAACACTGTCTAGCTGCGGCCACCACAAGGGTCACAGAGATGTCTTAAAAAAGAAAAGATTGCTTGTACCACAGAAACCGTACAAAGAAGTAAATTGAATTCATGAACTCTTTAAGAATTTTCTAGAGCTATGTTGGAGGGATCTTCTTACGATGAAGGACACAGACTACAAATGGCTTTTTGAGTAAATGGCATTTTGTTATTATAGCACAAGCTACTAAATTAGGCACAAATGTTACCTCCAGACATTCCACTTCAAGTGCAAAGGAGGTCTCCACAGAAGTCCCTCACAACATTTGTAAGTGTTTCTCTGCTATGGATGTTTGAGCTGACATAGCACATGGTAAGCTCAGAAAGAATTTCAGTTCCTGTTCTTGGAAAGACGTCTTTTTCCTTTGATCCAAAAGGTTATCATAAGATATTCCAGAGAACAGAGAAAAACCTAAGTCAAGGCAACTGTGTGTCCTGCCTAACCCTCACAGTATTTCCAAGAGAATACTGCTGCCATATACGATGGCAATATTTCTCAAGCCTTCAGAGTTCTTTACCACCCTTTACCTGTTTTGGAGCCATTTGTTGCCTAGGTGTCCCCACCCACCTCCACATAAAGCCAAAGGAGGTACCTTTCTCCATCAGAGCTTTCCCCTTGCATGAACCATCGCAGCCATCTCTTCAATTTAGGAGTTGGCAGCTTTTCTCTGAGGTAGTACCTTGTCTTCACACACCAAGAGGCACACTGAAGCTAGTCAGTCATGCTGCCACCACGCTGATCTCCACTTCTCAAAGGAGACAACAGTAATTCTGTTCTTCCAGAACAGGGAGCAAAGGAAAAGCTAGAATTACTCGCTACAAGTATTTGTGCTGACCAGGGAGCTGCCAAACACTTTTTATTGCTGCCATCAATTCCATTCCTCCAGGACAGGGGTATACATAGCTCTTTTGGCTCCCAGTGACCACAGCTGGTTTCTATCCTCTCACCCTGGGCTATTGAGTTCTTATCTTTAGAGAAACAGTGAGTTACTTCACAGCAGCTGAGACCACCTTTAATTTTTTTTTTTTTTTTTTTTTTTTTGAGATTCTCAGGAGTCCTATTGTCCAGGCAACATTATATGATAACATTCATCATGTTTCCAAGGCAAAAAAAGACACAGCCAAAGCCATCATTCCATGGTTTATAGGCTTTCATTTTCAATGTAAATGAGCCTGGAGTTAAACTGTGACCAAGCAACACAGTCAGCCAAAAGGTTAAGAGCCAGACCCAAAAAGGAGATTCTTAACACCTGTTTTCTCTATACCTTAAGGGGCTTGACTTGTGTCTCCTTTTGATCCAAATGCTCTAGGAAGAGGCAATAGGCACCAGCAAGACTAGCCTAAGCAGCTCCTGTGCCACCACACCTCGATCACTTCTTCTCCCCAACTCAGCGCTCAGAGGATGGCAAAGCAGCACAAACAATTCAAGTCAGCAGTGCCAAACACTGTCATCCAGCCATTGACAATGGATTCATAGCGTTTGAGATAGTTAAATGTACAAGCCTGGTAGTTATGAGGAAAAGGCTATAATTTTCTCTAGCTTAAAAAACAGGAAAGATGAAAACACTTTGACAGAGGCTCGAAGCTTTGCTTCGATTTCAGAAGCTGCCACCTCTCCTTTCTATCTCACAGTCTAATACCTAACAAGTAGTGTGTCGTGTCACACTAGGCAGTGGTAGAAGGTCTCTTAGCTCAAGGAAAGGTCTACCTTCCAGGTCATTTAACATGTAGGAAGGGGAACAGCAACTATCACCGTCCTCCGGCTGCTAAGATTAGACCACCACCGCCAGCATTACACAGAACATCCAGGCAGAGAAGCTGGAGTTAAAATGCCTCAGACTCCAACCCAGGTGATGACTACAAGCCAACAGCCAAGTTATCCCCCTTCCCATCCCTGTTCCAAGGGGTGCACTTATAAAGCCATTTCATACATCTAATGATCTTTTTAGAAAGCAATTACTGTTTCTCACTCAGGTTTTTGCAATCAGCTAGCTCTATGCAGAGAACAGGTTCTTTACCATCAGCTGCAGGTTTCAGTTTTATCATTTCCACCACATGAGCTCAGAAGAGATACCTGCAGAAGAATCCCAAAGCCTGCACATACAAGTGCAGTCAGACAGCAAGGATGGTTTTGGAAGCTTGTGCTTGTCCCAGACCTTTCTTCCTTTCACCCAGAAAGGTCACAAGCTGCTGCCCCCTGTCATGCCAGTTCTAACTGCTCACACACTGTGCTCAAAAACCGATCTCTGGGGTAAGAGCATAAGAGTTGTTCCAGGAGAGTTTTCACAGGCAGACTAAAGATTGTATTGCAGTCCTGGATTGGAAAGAGGTCATTTTTCTGACCCCCACGGTTAGGTTGGGTTTACCACTGAAGCCTCTATAACATAGAAACTTGTTACAAACCTCCATTTACCTACAATGGAAGCAGAGGCTTAGTTTAGCAAGCTGGCACACTACCCCAGAGCCCAGTGTACCCGTATGTTTACTCCCCCCTCCAGCCACACAGCAATCATAGGCACCTTCCTTATAAGCTTTAGCTTATCCATTTCTAATGCTGGTTCAATGACCTCTAGAGTAACTGGGTGAGAGATAACCAGCTTTTATTCCTAGCTGCTAATGTGATGTACATCCCACCAATTGCCCTTCTCTTAGGGGAAGGATCAGACCTTAAGAGCAGGTAGGATCAGGTCTTAGAGAAGCTTATAGCAATCAGAAGCTTAGCTGCTTTAACCAGAGAGGGGCTGTTTACCGCCATGGAGCCCGAACATAGCTGTGAAGCGGGTATCGAGAGCACGCAGAGACCTTGCAGAAGGAGCCAGATGCTTCACAGCTTTTTCCATGTGCATTATGGGCTCAGCCTTCCCCTTAGAGAAGGCACGATGAGACCTGCTGCACCGGTGAAACAGAACGAACAACAAGGGCAGAAAAAACCTGCAGCCCTTTGGGCCACAGCTCTAGCAAGCAACAGCCATCTCGGTGGGACAGACAATTCACACTAAGGAGCTAGCAGTCTCTTTTATGCTGCCTTCACACCATTTTAAACTGCAGTGAATCAGACCCCACAGGTAAGCAAGAGAGAGGACTAAGGGAGGGCAATGATAGATTGGGAAAGCAAAGTTCTCTCAATTTTACACTCGGTCACCCAGCTTCATCTAGAGACAAGAGGAAATCTCATTCCATGTAATTCACTTACCCGCAGCACTCAGAAGGGAAATCATTGCAATGCTGTTTGTGGGAAGGGCGAGAGGCATGCTTTTCCAGCAGCAGCAAAGGACACGATGGTCTCCTAGCATAATCACATCTCAAACTATCAGGAGTCCGTAAGATCAAAGAAAAGCAGCACCAGAGCATCCAAAACGTACTTCCCAAAGGAGTCCCTTTGCACTTTACTAGCTCCATCCTGTTCTTGCTGCCCAACAGTTCATAAAACAAAACACCTGCTGGCAGGAGAACACTTTTATACTCTTAATTGAGCTGCAGTTAGACAGAACTAAGGCTTGTGTCCTGCCCACTTGAGGTAAGGCTGCTACATCCTCCGTGGGACGGGCAGTGAGAAAATATATTTGCACCTTGCAGCCATTCCTCCCCACTTAAATTGTCAGCACCTGCTCCACATTTATCCACTGCTATTTGTTCCAAAATTAGTTTCCTAAATCCACCCCTATTTCCTAAATAAAAATAAACAAATTTCAGAATGGAAGTAGAGGAGGCAGCATCTGAAAAATACTCTCCAGTACCATTACTGGGTAAGAATAATATTATATGTTAAGTCTCCCTCAAAAAAAAAAAAAAAAAAAATAGATGAATGTGTGCAGAGGGAAGGGAAAGATCTGAATCACACAAAAAGCAAAGTTTTTTATTGCCTGCTCACACAGCACTGAGCAATAAAACACACTACTTGACAAATAATGCAAATGCTTCCTATAATCTTACATGCACGTATGTGCAGCATGTTTAGTTTTCTGTGTAAACAGAACAATTAGTGATCACATCTCAAAAAGAACTTACTGCAGTGCGCATGTGAATACATAGACATATGCATGAAGCGCAACGCATAAGGAATTCAGATGCATTCATTGTAAGAATTTGGGAAGCAACTCCACTACCACAGCCACATGAGCAAACATCTACAGCCCTTCCGAGCCTCTGTGGCCCCAGGGTCAGAGATGCACAAAAAGCGAGGTAGTTACCCCACTGGGACTTTGGATCCTTTCACTTTGAGACTCAGACTTTACAAAACACAGCAGCGCAGCAGCAGGTTAAAACTTTAAAAGCTCATCTGAACGGAAGAACAGTCCCATGCAAAAAAGACCCAACTAAAATAGAGAAAGCCTGAGGTGACACAGAAGCTTGAGGAAGGGAAAGAAACTCGAAGCAGAAGAAGATCCCGGCTTATAAATACTGCCTTCATCCCTGAAGAAGCTGCTTTGCTTCTCAACCCCTTCCCATCCAAGGGGTAGCTGGTCTAGCTACCTGGAGTGGATTAATACTGCAGGAGCTAATCCGTGGTAGCCGCCCAAGTGCACACTTTTACTTCAGTTTCAGGATCACTTCTGCACGAGGTAAGCACAAGCACAAAAAAAAGCTGCCACAGAGCAGTTAACGCACAGCAAATCTACGGCATAGCTTATCACGCAGTGATTCATTTCTGTTGACGTACTCCATAGCCAGCTCAGCTAGATGAGAGAATGGAAAATATAAAAAGGTGCTTGCTTATACAGCCAACTTACAAAATTGTCTTGCTCGTGGTATGTTTTGGGTTTCCAGGGTATCTCTCTGCCTACAGAACCGCAGTCATTTTGTGAGACAGAGCCACAAAGATGTCACAGAGGACACAGATGTTTTGATCTCTTCAACGGAGACCTTTTTACTTTTTTTTTTTTCCTATTTTAATGTAAAATAGAAACATTTTAGATTGAAAGGGCATGGGAAAGTCAAATTAAAAAAAAATCACTGGTTTAGTTATATTGTCCAAAGGATGGAAATACAGCAAATAAACAAATGACAGATAGGAAACTGTGGGAATTCGCTTTTAAAAAAAGCTTTCTAGTTTTAGTTATCTGAGATATCTTTTGTTTATTTCATTAGTTCATTTTGTGTCTTAACTGCCTGTCTTGTTTGAATAAAATCTTCACCTTGGGGATCTACTACTACAGATTTTTTACATAGTGAGTGGGATTTTTCAAAACACTTTAACATTAACTCAGTTCTGTTTCCCCCTGAAGTCAGGAAGTGGCATTTTATCATCAATAGCAACGAAAAGAAAATAAAGCTGATCTAGAGTTCTTCTAAAAATTACCTTCCCACACATAATTTTCCTCTTCTGATGGTTTGCACCTGTGAACATGCATGTACCAAACATGCTGAGGTGCTTAGGAATTTGGGACACAAAAATAACATTTGTGGTTCATGTCCACGTTGAAAATACATTTCAAGGAGGAAAAAAATATATAGGAATTGTACATAAACCAAAAAGAAGTTAAGAGCTTTTGTTCAGAACTACAGAAAGTGTCTCCATATGAAAAGCTAAAGTAGCAATAGTTTGATCCAAGACAGGCTGGTTAAGGATAACAGGATAAAACGAAACCAGAAGACACTTAGTCTGAATGAAGGCAAACTTTCCTGCACTGAAATTTGTAAGCTAGCTTTTTTTTTTTACAAGAGAGAGTAAAACAAACACAGTTCTGTCCAGTTGACAGTTGCATCCAACGAGAGTGGCACAATATTTATTATCTGTAGTTACAATTCTGCATCACCAAACAAGCCGCTGTGGTGTGCAGGAGCCTCAGAGTTGCTTTAAACTGTGCCGGCTGCTTGCAGAGAAGATACGATGCTCAGCGGCACGAAATAAAGGAATATTATGAATAATGGTAAATTCCTTATTTTATGTCTGAGAAAGCTGGTACAGAAAAGGGAAATGATGTGTCCAACAGTCTAACTTAGATCCCAGGTCCACAGGTTTTTTCTGCTCCCAGTAAAGGGCATTTGGTACCATCAGACTTGCACGGACGGATTAGTACTGGGATTTGTAATTGCTGCATCCCTGTGCTTGACGCGGTGGAGGAGAGGTAAGGGACAGGAAAAAGTAGTTTCCAGGCTTGTGCCTGAGAAGAGGAACTCAGCTTTGTTGCAGTGTGCTCCCGCCCCAATCCTTCACAGCTCTGTTTGCACTGGCAGCATCCTTAGGGGACGTTTACTTCTCATTGTAAGCTCTGCTTACGCTGCTTGAGCAGCAACTTGGTGCAACAGCAAGTTGCGCTTGTCATCAACATTGATGCAGGATGAGGAAAAGCCCTTGCCGCTCTGACTGCGTGGGTCTGGGGCAGCGGAGATCCAGCCCTACAAGCCTGACATGCTGGTCTGTGTATTAGCAGCAACCGTGCAGCCACAGCAGCAATTAAGCCAGGCCATGGAGCTGGGGCTTGTTTGACGATGTGTTCTTGTGATACAAGCTCTGCACTGGAATAGGGCACCTCCGAGGCAAAGGGGATGAGCTGGAAACACGTCTCACCTCTCCCATCAGAGATGTCAGCCTAGGCATGAAAGTGGGGAAAAGCAGGAGGTGTTTTCTGGCACCCCCAAAAGAAAAACCTGAGTGCCTTGGTGTCCAGTGAGCCATGGTCAGCAGCACAGAGCGCTGGAACTGTCAGGAGGCAGGATAAGGAGAGGGAAGAAGAGGCCAGAGAGACATTCGCTGATGTTGCAAGCATCTCCTGGACGTGTGCATGTGTGTCTGCCTCTCCACTGCGAGGAAAGCAGCCACTGCCCCATCTCTCTCCCTCGCTCTGATCATGCAATATTCATCAGCTTCCTTTTCCCTTCTGTCCGTGGGGATGTTGGGCTCCAACGGCAGCGGCGCGATCACACGCTCCTCCAGCATGGAGGCCTGCCGAGCAAATGGAAGGGAGACAAAAACTGAGGGGATTGGGAAAAGCCCAAGCTTTGAGGGCATCCTTCATTTGAAGGACACGGTATCATCTTCTGCACTGGGACTCCTGGAGCATCTCTGCTCCGTGGCCTTGTGCCAGGTTCATCACACGGGCTGCTTCCCTGATTCTACTCCTGCTGAGCGCAGACCACAGGGATGTAGCGTTGCACCGGACCGCTCTGCCGGCACCACTGAAATTGCTCAGGTTTTTTCTTCAGCTGCCTGAGACTGCAGGGAGCAGTGGTATGGAAGGGCATAGGTCTCAACTCATTTGCTCCACATCTTCACGGAAAAAGGCAGGCATAGATTTTCCTTGGGGCTGCCAACACGTATGCTTTATCCTTAAGCTTAAGCACAGCAAAGGCAAAGGCCTTTAGTTTTGCAACGGGACAAACCTGCCGAAGCTAGACTGATGCTTTTGCCCAGGGTCACTGCGGTAAAGTCAAAGTGCTGTATTTTCATTGCTTTCCTTTTTGGCATACTCATATGCATTATTACAAGGAGGTTTAAAAATCCTTTCACAAAGCTATTTTTGACTCCGCGTGTGTGTGTGCATGCGCATGTAGACACACAAACTTAAACCTAGGGTTGCTCATCCTCTCCCATTTCCTCCTCCCCATGGCATCTGTTTTCCCTCTTACTAAGGCAGGAAGATATTAATTTTTTGCTCTGCTAGTCAGAAGATTAGAAGTATTAAGATGTATGCAGCATAACAGTGTTTATTTAGTTTGTTTTTTTTTTTATCTGAAGGCCAAAGAGAACTTAATTTAATTGGTGGGAAGATAAAATAGGGCTGCATTTACAAACAGGTTATCTTTCTGCTGTCAACTCATCTCGCCTGTTCTGTCAATCGGTTGAATTTAATTGTTCCAGGCCTCCTAGTTTTATAAAGCTCTTCCTCTCCTCTCATTCCCGATTACCCTGTCTCTGCATAATATATTCTCTTTGCAGGTGACTGTGGGTCTGTAGGAAAGCCTTGAAGGAGTGCATGATTAAAAAAAGGCATGTTAAGCAAAGCTAGAAAAGCCCAGGGCCAAATACTTGCACATACTATACTAATATATTACTTAGAAGGTATAGCAGACTCTCCATCTGCAGCTATCACTTCTTGAGACTGGTGATTTTCCCAAGAGCTGCATACAATTTTAAATGATTGAGGGGAGAGGTGGTGGGGTCTAAGACTGCCTATTTTTGAACACGGCCAGATGAGATGGACCACAATGGTCCATTCTGGCTCTAACTCTGTGATGCTGTGGATAGAAAAGTGTAAACAAGATGCAAGCAGTTAGCTCTGCAGCAAAAAGCCCACTCTGGCATGACTAAGTGACAGAAATGCCAAAACCCCTTTTTGGTCCAAATTCCCTTGAGTATTCAATACAACCTGCACAGTAGATTGAATTCTGTCTCCACCGTCTGTAGCAGAGTCATGGCAGTACAGAGCTGAGCATGCACACTTTCACGGGTAGGTTTTGCAGCCTGGTCTCACCTCTGTGTTGCAGCAGCTACAAGCTAGCAGTATGTCAGTGGGCAAATGCATATCTAATTCAGGTACAGCTGTAGGAGCTACAGCCGTATCTTGATTAAAATTAGATTAGCCTACCCTACATTAGGTAGGCTTCAGCCAACTCACATATGCTTCAGATAGCTATTTTCCCAGTCTCTCTTTAAGCCAGCACCACCACCATTATCGAGTTTGTCAGTACTTTTCAGAGATTTTTCTACATTTTTAATGACTGTACCCACACCATCCAAGGGGAGATGCAGCCTTGGCTAGCACATGACTTCTTCAAGCCTTCAGATGAAATAAAATAACTCACCAAGGGACTTTTTAAGGCCTGGATGGGCTCATACATACTAGTAAGCCAAACTGATACTTTGGCGTGTATTTTAAATGTACAACAGCCCCAACATAGGACAGAATAGCAGCACACCAGGACTTTCTATCTGCTCTCCTCTCTGTACTTGCATTTTAAAATAATCATATCAGTCTGCTTCTCTAATCTTGTTTGGGGCACCGGAACACATCCATGATTACACAAGCAATTACACCTTAGTTTGCATCTAACGTCAGAGACTGACTTCACCACCCTGTGCTCCCGATCGGTACCATCCCCATACTCGAGCAATTTTCATGCTCCTTTCCTTCTCCTATTGTTCCATCGCTACCACAAAGACAACAGATGTTCACAAACAGGGTCTTACCTCGCAGCGAAGAGTGAAGGCAATATTCAACATATAAATGGGATTGGTGGCTGAGAGGCGTGAAAGCTGAAAAAGTCCAATGTGTTCGTGAATGTCAAATGTGATAGATAGAGCCTGAACTAGTCAAAGCAATTCTTAAGAGTTCAGCAATACTCTGCTTATGAGCGTGCAATATCTTGATCTCCGCCTCTCAAACTGAAATGAAGAGGTATGCTGTATGTCTTTCTGATCCACTTGATTCAATTTACCTGGGATTATTTACCACAAGGAATGTACCTGGAATCCCCTGTGAGAGTTAAATTACTCTTTGTCTTCCTTTTCTCTTTTTCCTTCTCTTCCTAATTCAAGTTAACCTAAGTAAGATCAGAGGAGTCCTGCCTAGATTCCCAGGGTGATTCAGCCATGTCACAAGCACAATACAGAGACCACTGCGTCAGCACAAAATGAAAAAGAACAGTTCACCCACCCTTTTTCTTACCATCCCTGTCTCCTAAGCCTCCTTTGCTCATGAAGAAGCTACAGCTCTCTCAAGAAATCCATTAAGTGGAAGAGCTGTTCTCCCCATTGCAAAAAAAAGATTAAATCCAGCTCAGAGGTAAACAGGGGTGAAAGGAGGAAGCATAGAAGTAAATACATCCCTCCAAAACATAGCTCCTTTTATCATGCAACTTCACATTTGCTGTAATGGAAGTTGCAATGTAGCACTAAAAGAGAAAAACTGATGATTCATTTCCATCCTGGAGATGAAAAAGACTTCAGAACTCGATACTAGAGAGGTACAGAAGCCAATCGTCTCCCATTGCAGGCACCATGTTAGATAAACACCTTTCTCAACTGGTCAAGCACCACCCTAAAAGCAGTAAGAGCTTTTGCCTCCACTGTAGCAAGAGGAGTCAAGCCCTAATCGTAATGGGGTGGGGGCAGAGAGAAGGAGGGAGAAGTCTCAAGCTGTCTTCAAGCACAACAAGTCTCAAGCCCAGTCTCAAGCTGTGGGAGTGCTCACCCATCACTAATGGGGGGCACAGGCACTCCTCATGCCTCCTTCCACCTTTGTAAATGTATGCCTTATCTACACCAGTTGTCTAGGCTGCTCTAGAGCCCTGTTCCTCTCGCGGTTAGTCACTCTTCTCTAATTTTCTGCCTATTTTTATTCATGGCCAGTTTATACCCATTTGCTCCTGTGCCAACATTTTCCTTTAACATAAACAGCTCTTCTCCCTCCTTGACGTTTATCCCCTTAACGTGTTTATAGAGAATAATCATATTCCTTCTCAGCCTTTGTTTTGTTAGACAAGTGGAGCACTTTTGTAGTCTCCTCACATATGACAGGCTCGCCATTCTCCTGGACACCCCCACAGCCTTCTTCAGCGTCCATTCCTGCTGGAGCTCAGCTAGGCACATGACCGACTGGTGCTGAAGACGATGTTCCAGAAAATGCCTCAGCAAAGCCTTATACAGCGACATTAAAAATTCCCCGTCTGTCTCAGAAATCCTTCTCATCCTAAGATTGCATTTGCTTGTTTCTCACCTGCATCCCAGAGGTGGCTCGCGGTTGTACTAGCTGATCACAGGATGGCTAATACCTTGGTCCTTTCTCCCATCTGTCATTTCCAATTTATGAATTTATTTATTCTGGCACATAGCAGAAATTCTCATGTTAATCCCGAGAACGTAACCTTTCACTCCGCACTATCTAATTTCATCCTATTTCTATTATCCTCAAGGTCACCCAATGCTTCCTTCACAATATCTCTTTTGTCTTGAAAGTCCCTCAGTTTTGTTTCATCAGCTAATTTCATCAGCACACTCCTTTTTTGCAATTTTATTCCTAATCCCTGTCTTCTCCAGCCTTCGGTAGTAATTTCCCATGGGGTATCACCTTTCTGAAGTCCAAAATAAATGAGATTTGACACAGTTTTTTTCTCTCTAGAAAGTTGGTTCTCTTCCCCGAGGAAAGTACCTGGTTAGTTTGTGGTGGTTCCACTTCAGTAAACCTGGACTGCATTCGGCCCGCTTACCTCCCTGCCTGTAATTATTTTTACCTTCACAGCTTCCTTTGGTTCTTGTAAAAATGGGCCTACACAGATACAGACATCTGCACACTGTTAAAAAGGAGAATAACTTTAAAAGCACCAAATAACTGAAAACAGACCAAAAAATAGTTTCAAGCTCCATCAGGTTATTTTTCTTTTTTTTTTTTTTTTTGTTGTTACTGTTTCACCCCTCTTTCTCCACCCCCTGAAATCGGAGAAATTCTTACTATGATTCAGCCCAGATGAATAATTCCCCATCCCTCTCTACATTATACTACACATTGTTAGCCTGACACTGCTGTAAAACCTTCGGAGTTTCACAAAGGGGCCCTTAAGCAGATACACATTGCTCATCAATAGGGCTGCTGGAGACAGACAGGTTTGAGGAGTGGGCATTGTTGGTTAGGAAAGGGCGGAGGGGGGTTGGTTATCTGCATACAGCAGGTATTTCCATCTCCTTTGAAACAGTGGGAATCCACATGCTTCATATGAGCCAGGAGCGTGTTCTCACAAATAATGACTTGCATTAATAACGTTGTCAACCCCCAAGTGCTGGTGGCCTTTTTCCAGGTGCTAGTGGCTGAATTCAAAAGGGCTGATTCACATAACGCTTGGAAAATAAAAATAAAAATCAAGAAGCTTATCAGAAGCTTTACCATCCCTTTTCAGCAACCTCATTAAGCTAGCCAAAGGAAAATGTTTAAAATTCTAGCTGCCACCGGAGACACGTAAAATCAGCTGGTCAACACAGAGGTGAATAGGCTACAAAGACCAAGTGTACGTAGCCTGGTAGGGAGCAACAGGATGAAACAGCTTGGCCCTAAAACTAGTGCTCCTATACATTAATTAATTAAACAAACCCTAAATTCCAGGCAAGATCCAGCGTGCGTCACCAACTGGTGAACACCCACTTCACGTGTGAGGCTATGCTCTCCTGGGCAATGAGGACTGCAAGGTAAACTTGTATGTCCTACCAGCACAGCCTCTCCCTGCACTGGCATCCCAAAGAATCCCTAAGATCCTACGGCACTCCCCACCAGAAGAGGTGACAGATGAAAAGCGATCCTGCTCACCTGCAAACAGCACCTATTTCTGCTTCATTTTATCCTGATTTTCTTTGGATCGTGTGAATATACTGTCTGTACATGAGTCTATCCTAATAGCCATTGAGTCAATTGGCTATTTGTTTTGCAGCTTGTCAGAGGAGCACAAGTCTCAACGATATTAAGCTTTGAACAGTTTTGTGCAAAAAGCCAGACAGGTAGAGGAGGACCTTTTAATGTCTTTATGGACAGAACAGTTGTCGTGTGTGTGTGTGCTTGCCACTTTGAACAAACACTGGAAGACCTACACGGGGACTCAGTCTTGAGACACAAATCTGCAGGAGACTAAGCTTCTTCCATTTCAGAGAACTAAGGTTTACATTAGACATTCAGGTCTCATCTGCCCTGAAAAGCTGAAGAAGTGGATGAATTACATTTTTATATGAGACAATAAAACAAAATTCAAATGATGGCAATAAAGAAAGAATTTTTGGGCAGGGGTGAGACTCTGAATGAACCCCAAGTCATTACTTCTGCCCTTTTATACCCACCTATAGGCATAGTTCTATGTTGGATACTATAGGACCGGGAGGACAGGAGCTACATGACAGCCATTAAATTTTTTTCACAAGCCCTCATATAAAAGATGCATTGGGTTGCCCCAGATTTTGCTGTCGAGATATTGGATGGGAAAGTGCTGAAGAAGTTGCCATAAGTTTGGTGTCCAGACTACAGTCTTCATGACACAGACATTTCTCTTGACCTGAAGTAAAGCCTATTCTTACCTCCCAGTTTCAGCCTGCTTCTGTCCTCCACACAACCAGGAGGTGCTTGAGAGACCCTACTGCTGAAAGAAAGAAATGTCCCTGTATCCATGCTGTGAGCTATATGGCTAACTCCTGGAGTCAAATGAAAACAAATGGGCCTTGATTTACCTAACCACTACCCTGTGTTCTGCTAGTTCTTTCTCAGCTTCCTACAAACGTCTTACTTTTCCTACCTGCCCTTTTTCCTAAACAAGTATTGACAAAATCACATTTAATTTCAGGAGCTAGTTAACATCTTGGTAAAAGGAAAACCTTCCTTAAAGAATTCACATTTGTATCCTGCAATGCTTACAGTAAACATCCTTGAGGTTTTTCTCTACTGAAATCGGGCAATGCTAGCCAGAACACCTCTGACATTTCTAAATATTTGCTCACACTAGCATATACATTGCTTTAATGCTGGAAAAAACAGAACAGCCCCTTAAGGCAGGCTCATTTCTATTTGCATACAAGTAATAGTTCAGTTTGAGTAAGCTACACAGCTTTCCAGCACTTTTACATTAGTGTGACTGCATCCACACTAAGGGTGGCTGATAAAACAGCATAAAATCACTTTTCTAAATGAACAATTAGAAATGGACACAAAATTTGCATAGAGATAGCAAGCTAGGGAGAGATGAAACCCTTCTCCCCTTTGGGTTATCTTTGTACAGCAAGAAAATGAAAATTGGTGCTAATGCTTGTACAATTCTATAGGCATATGAAGTGGTATAAAAGTATTACCAAAAAGTCAGGTATCAGTGTTAATATTTCAGCACATAAATAAAAAAACCCAACATTGTGGTTTCAGGTGTAGTGTAAAGCAAGAGGGCCATCACGAGAGCCAAACTAGAGAGGCACTCATTGGAGTGAAGCTGGATGCTGTCTCTACCCTGACAATTTCCTTCCTTATTCAAAGCGATTGTTTCTGCCTCCCACTTGCATAAGCACTTTGCTCATTAACATGCTGTAAAAGGAAAAATGAGCAGGGGGTGGGGAGAAGGAATGGGCCACTGATAGAATAAAAACCATTTTAAACCAGGGAAGCAAGAAGGTCACATCAACCCCAGGACGGTAAGAGCTGAGGGCAGTGAAGGCCATGGCACCTCGCTGTCAAAATCGCTCAGAAAAAGGAGATAGAGCTGACGCTTACTCCTCACGTTTCTATATACATGACTATCTCCCCTCTCCGGTTCTCCTTCCCTCTCCTGCTCCCTCCCACCACTTTCTCTCCATGCTGCTGCCTCTTTTAAGCCAGAGCTGTTTGGGCCAATTCTGCTCCCTTCCCAGCTGGTTTCCATACGCTGAGTCCGTTTTCATCTCTCCTAGCAGAAAAAGAACCAGCCTTCCAGGTTTGTTGGTAACTGCTTTTGAGGGACAAGCCCCCAGCTGGTGTAGAGTGGAGCTGAGGATCCACCCCCAAAACAGCCCCCGGGGGGGTCACAGAAGAGGCAGTTCGGTCTGGAACAGCAGCTCTGCTGTGATATGTGTTAAGATTTAAGATTTGCGCTGGATTTGTGACAGCCGTGGCAAGCGCGCCCAAGGGGGTGGAAGACAACAGAAGTTTCTGCCTGATGCTGCGGGCAGGACACATGGACAGCTCATGCTCTCAGCCAGTGGATATTGGCTCATATCACTGGCTTGAGACAACATCTGGCTTCCTCACTCTTGCTCCTTCCCACTGGCTCTCTCCTATTACAAGGACAGTTTGCTGCTAACATGGCTTCAGCCCAGGAAATAACTCCATTTTCAGGTCTGGCCAGACTCAGACTGAACAGCAAGGAAGCAATAGAAGGAAGGAAAAAAAAAAAAAAAAAGAATAGGAAAAAACAGAGAAGCGGGATGAAGCACTATGTAGTGCCATGGATGAGGCTGAAAGGGACATCAAAAGATCAGGGTCCTTTCCAATGTCCCTTCTCACCATACCTGTCTAACCATGTTCTTAAGAAAACACCAGACTGCTCCCTCCCTACATGATCTGCTCCAGGGAGTCTCTGCCCTTACCGTTGGAGAATCTATCCCAGTGAATCTCTCTTGTAATAAAAATTCACTAATTTTTGTCCTTATCAACAGGACAAGGAGGAGATAGTCGCCTTTGGTTTTGCAGCAGCTTTCAGTATTTTGGAAGATATTTTCACCAGTGTTCATTGGCACGCATTAAAGAAACAAGATTGCTAGGACGTAGCATAGACCGGACTCAGAAATAATTGGTCATGTAAGTGCGACTGACAGCAAATACTTGAGACAGGAATGCACATTCATGTATTGTTTATATTAGACTATGGAAAAAAGTGAGTACCGTTTCTTAACGAGCACACAGTGAGAAACAACTCATAAGTGCCTTCCGCGCTTTTGCAGCATAAATGATGCAAATGTAGGAAGTATTGACGGAGAGCTAAACTGGGGAACCTAGAACTCCTGTGCTCTCTCTCCTCTGCCTTTCCTACACCTTTTGGGTCCATTATTCTGCTGCTGGAACTCAGCAGCAGGTAGCAGAGGTCAGGTGAAGGCTCTTGAGCTGGTATCTCAGCAGTCTTTCAGTAGTCACTATAGGAATAAAAGAAGAACCCCCTCCAGCCACCATCAGTGTCCACAGAAGCAGCACCTCCTAGAACCCAGCAAAAGTGTCCAATACAGGGTGACTCCAAACTGTGAATAAAGGCTTCCTGTAACACTCAGAAACATATCATTTCAATTTATGAGTTTGGAAAGAATCAAAGGAACGTGGCTCCCATCTTCATGAGCGACACTATTGGCCAAAACACAGCAGTAATAGTTCCCACCTCTACAAACTTTATATGCTAGTGCAAAATGTAATTGCTTCAGTGGTCATTACGATCTATACACTTTCCCAACCTTGCAGCTTAGAGCCCAGTCTGCACAGAAATGGCTAATTAACATAGCTAGTCCACACCAGGTGTGAAATGATAGAAAAATCCCCATCCACAGCAGCGTTGGTTTAACTACACTCCATGTAGGTGTGCTTACATCATTATCGCACCACTGACGGTACAATAACAGCACATACAGACATGCCCCTGTTCAATTTCAATGAACAACGAAGCCAGTGCAACACGGAGCTCACTGAGAGCCAAGTACCCCCCAAAATACTCAAGTGTTTAGAAGGCAGCACTGAAGGCTATGCTGTACCATAGCTGTTGGTACCAAAGACAGTTTGGTAATGAGCAGAGCTCACCATGCAGCTGTCGGATCTCTGTGAAGACACAGCAACCCTCCAACTTCCAGGTAAACCAACGCAAGTTCTCGTGGCCTTGGGAACTGATGCCCACGCCACTTAATTCGGCAAAGCTCCACTGCACTCAATTGAGTTATGTTATTTGCAGCACAAACCCAGCCTGTGCTGCAGAACCAAAGCCAGATATTTATTGAACAATATGAAGGAAGAGTATCATCCTAGAGTAGACAGAGAATTACTTCATTTCTATCGGCCACATTATTATGCAAATAATCATCTTTGCCGTCATAAAACTTGATAGATCAGGACATAAAATTTAGGAGGTGATGAGCTTAGCATGCTATTCTCTGTAAGTGCAGGTGTAGCTAGTGTGCCTGTGGTTTGTCAAGGCCATGGGAACTGTGCTCCTCATGCCTCCACAAGAGATTTTCCGTACTGCCCTGCAGCTTTGCTTTTTAGGCACTCTTTGTTTTGTTTTGCAAGGGGTCAGCAGCACGCTGTGCTCACAACAGCAGCCTTCAGGCAGCCCATCACCCTGGTGCTGCTGACGTTTCAGTGCAGAGTGCTTTAAAGCTAAGAAAGTATTTTTATGGGGTGTTAATAGTCCCACGCAGTTGACTTCCCCAGTGACCCAGGCAAGGTGTAGCAAATGAACTGAGTTGTTTTACTAGACACCAGCAATTGTGATAGAGACAGTGTCTAAATCTTCAGAAGTGTTTGATTGGAGAGAAATCTTATTTGGCATGTAGTCAATAGCCCAGTGAAAGAATAGACCGTTGTCCAGCAACATCCCCAGAGGTATCTAGCACATGTAACAGAGGCTGGGGATAATCAAAAAAATCCCCAACTTGGATTTTCAGAATGCTAATCAGGTTTACATTTCACTGGAGGGAAACAATACTATCTGTTTTTGTCTATTTCCCAAGGCTGTTGAGACACCCAGAATCTGTCAACTAGCCACAACAAATAAATTGAGAAGTGTAATATTGCAGAGGAAGGATCTTATCCTATGTTGGGCAGAAAAGCCACCATAAAAGGGATTAGACAAACTCTTCAAGTGGAGCTAAACAATACGGAGTATCTGTTCAGTGGGCTGAACAATGTCTGACAGAGGTAGTCCCTAAATTGTCAATCCCTGGAGGCTAGAAGCACATCCCAAAGAAATAATTTCTCTGTACTTGCCTGTTTTTCATATGTTTCCTGGAAAAGCTTGGTACTGGCTGCTGGCTTATTTATCTGTTGGTTTTTTTATTTTATTTAAAGATATTTTATTTAAGACGTCGTGTTTCAAATTGTTCTGTTTCAGGTCCTTAGTTGTACCTAAATGAATGATTGTTGTTGTTCCTTGGAAAGAAGTTTGTTCAACAATCTCTGTTTTATTGATAGATTAGTTGTGGCTCAAAAATAATGGCATCACTCTCTTTTGTGGCTTTCTCAAATACCTGGATCAAGTTGCAACAATATACCCAGTGGCATTCCCAGGGGATAACAGCTTTAAAGTTTGTAGAGTTGGAACCAGCTTCCAAAGAGCATGGTACATATACACATAAACTCTTGCTTAGGCCGTATCTCTCACTTCCCCTTGTGTCCACTTCACTCTCAGGTTTGAGGCTGGCTGTAGCCGATGTGCAACGAAGATTCACTCCAGATCTTTGATGCATCCCAACTGCAGCTCCGAGGAAAAGACAGCCAGGGGCCTACAAGAGCAGGGAGCAGATTTCACAGCAAAATATTCCCAACAGAGCTTATAGGCAGGGCCATATGGGCATTTTTACTAATTGATGGACTGGCAGCACTACAGCGCTTCAAGCTATTAAAAAAATCACCATGAAAGCTTGGATGGAAAGAGGGGGGCCATCTACCAGCCTCAACAGAGTTGTGTAAGGGGAACTATGAAGAAAGGGATGGAGCAGCTGGAAAGCATGTGCAGAGGGAGGGCAGGCAGTGAAATAACACATGAAGAGAAAGACTGTTTTGCCCTATCCCTGAATAGAGCGTGCCATCCTCTAAGTCTAAGGGTGAAAAATACAGGCATGGCTGCAATCATGTTCCTGAGCAGTGTTCAATACAAAAATGGAAGCAAGAGTGAAGGAATTTGAGGCAATTTCCTGGAACCCCTCAGGAGAGATTGAATTTAGCTTGGCTGACTTGCCCCCTGCTGAGAAAAAATTATTCTTCACTCAGAATAATGGTAGTAATTATTATTATTATGACTGCTTACATAATAGCATTACCTTTCAGTCACCACTGAAATCCAAAACTTGTCAGGCTGCATGTTTTAGGTACTGTGAAAATCCTTTTCCCACCTTCATGAGACAAGACGGGATAGGAGAAAACTTCTCATGACTCATGATGCAAGAGAGCTAGTAGAGCCAGTCATACTCTTCCTCTGGTATCTCCCATTGCAATTACCTATCTTCTCAAGTCTTCTGTCTGTTTGGCTGGGCAAACTCCAAGCTGCATTGAATTATTTTTCACCTCTTTACTCACTGAGCCATCGAGTTGAAAGAAATGCATAAGGCTACAGCAAGCTTTCAGTTTATCCCTCCATTAAATCCACTCTTTTGTTACCTTGCGCCATGAAGTTGACACTGATGGGTTTAGTTTTGGCCTAATATGAAGAGGCCATAAGGTGGTACTGAAGGTACAAATATCCTCTATGAAATCTAGTAGAGTGGTTCAAGTTGCCAGGTTTAGCTCTGTTACTCCTTTTTAGCAGAGGATACAATCCCCTCAGCTGGGACATGGGAACTGGTCTTTGGTGTCCCCCTGCTCCAAATCCTGCAGAGGAAAAGCTTTGTTTAAAGCTGCCTGACTTTGCACTGAAACAGATAAGGAGCGCACATGAGCTCTGCTGCATAAACTCTGAATAACAGCTGGAAGCTGTTATATCTCTAACCTTCCGGGGCAGATACATTAGAGATCTTCCTCTCGCCTTTGAAGCGCCTGGACTTTCAGCTGAGTAGTTCTGAGTCTTGTGATGCTATGGGTTTAGCAAAAAATCTGTGGGAGCTTCCAATATTAACTGAAGCTGTTTGCTCACCGACAGTGTATGATGTGCATTACACATGACAGACAGCAGGGCCTGAAGACATAGAGCTATAAGAATCCATAGCAGTCCAGACATTGAAAAAGCATGCAGACCCTAAAGAAGTTAAAAAAAAATTCCCACTGGTTCCATTTCTTTGCTCCCTGGAGGGGTCCTCTCCATTTTTATTTTGTGGTGTGCTTTGTTGCTGGCCAGAGGGTGCCACAAGGCATCCAAGACACTAATCTTTCTAATAAAATATTTCCTTCTGGGTACAGAAAGTGCCAGAAGTTTAAAAAAGAAGAGAGAAAGAGAGCAATCTCAAAATCAACTTGCAACTGATAACAATAGAAAGGTCAAGTTCTTCTCAGCATAGCTGGTATTTGCTTTCATGTTCACATCTCATTGCCTCGCATCAAGAATAAGTGAAAAACTAGTCTCACGGATCAACAAGCGTCACCTGCCATGAAAGAAGGTTCTGGGATGGGAGTCCAAGTCTGTGAGCCAAGACAATTGGGTTGCCCAACTGCATCTGTCACTGACTTGTAAATCACCTTCTCCAGCAATGTCACAAGTTTTCAAACTCTGAGACAGAGCCAGCAATGCTTAGCAAGCTCATGAGGCAAATACTAGTTGCAGGAAGAAGAACCAAGGGCTTCACATGGCTTCAGCATCCAACTCCATCAAGCAACGGACAGCCAAAACCTCAGTGGCCTTTTATAACCTTCTGGAAAGGTGTGTTTAAACAGCACTGGTCAACAAAAGAGACAGGAGGAGCAGCAAACTGCTTAAAGCGCAAGTCCCTGCAGGTCTCAAGGAAGTGGGTCTGTAAGTTGTCGTCTTAATTTTGCCCAAGGCTTCCAATTTCAAATAGAAACTACGGAGAGCAACTTTTCTAGAAATCAGATCCAGAGTGCCTCAAATTAGAGATGTACTGCCTCCACCCACCCGCCACCTCTAAATGAAAATGTCAGCCTTAATTCATGAACGGTTTTTAAATCCTTCAGTGGAATGGACTTAAAAAGCAGCGGGTATTATCACAGGCATTCAGCGCTGGTATCAGACGCACGGCTATTTTACGAGCATGCAGTGCTCTCCCCCATCCTCCCACCCTGGAAAGTTATAATGTATCTCTGGGGCAGGTTGATATTTGCACTTTGTTGACACCCAATAAATACTAATCCAAATATTTGCACACATGGAATATTTTGTGACATTATAGAGCTGACAGACCCTGATTATTCGGGAGCTGCTTTGTGCGCAGAGCTCCCATTGGTTTCAAAGTAAGTGTGGAGTTCAGAAGAGCTGCAGAGTAAGACCCGTGACATTTATGTTTATGAAATAGGAGAGACCTTATCATTTGCTGGTTCTGTAGTCACAAAGCCAGAATAGCTGATGAGGGCCTTTGCCGGTATCTTCAGTATAATCACAGTGTACACAACTGAGGTGTTTTGGCAAGTAGTAAGCGAGCTAAGGAAAACAAAGGGAGATTAGCAAGGGGTGCTGCAGGGCGGCAGGGGGGGTGCACTGGCAGAGCTGGACTGGGGAGCCCGGGGGACTGGAAGGGGCACTGGCAAGCATTGGAATGGGGAGCCCGGGACTGGGAGATACTGGGGGGCTGCAAGGCAGGAGGGGGCACTGGAAGAGCTGGGTGTGGGGTTCTGGATGGAAACAGCAGGACTGCTTTGTGGGGGGCACTGGCGCAGCCAGCGTAGAAGCTAACAGAGCTCGTATGCCATCTGCTGCTACGCTATTAACTGCTATTAGTCACTGAGCTTCATGAGCATGAAATTTCCTTAGTTGCTGAAAAGGAAGGAGAAAAGCCTAGAATGTGGCTTAACTTTGATTAAGCACCAACAAATTTGGGACAATTTAAACAAGAGGGATTTCAAACATCTCATTGAAGCATGTTGCAAAATTCCTTCCTTGCCTGGGGGAGGTACACACACCGAGTACAGCCCATTGTACTTCTCCTTCCACAGCACTTTTGTCAGCAAGATAAGGAGAAAGTATTTGCATGTGGTTAGGGAAGGAGCTATGGATTTGCTAAATGGATTTGTATCCTGTTCGGTTAGAGTGATATGGTTCAGCACATTCCAAAAAAGATGGAAGTAGACAGTAGTACGAATAGAAACAGCTTTCTCAATTATGCTAGTTAAGATAGATGTTGGTAGACTTATTAATCCTCATGCTTCAGGGCTTTTGCCGATCAGCAGCTTGGGTCAGGAAGAAACATCCTACACCTTGTCATGGTGTAATGCCACACAATTAGAATTAATGTCTCTTTCTCACCCACTAGCTTTGGCTATTTACTGGGGTAGGACATGAGGCCTCTTGTGACCACACAAGGGAAGGTTCAGCTCCCAGAACTGCTCTGGGGATACAAAGGCTACCTTAACATATGCAAAGAAGGATGCAAAATGGAACTGTTGATTTTCTTTCTGTAAGCACTCGCCCTGGAAGCCAGACTTGCGCTCCTCCAGTTGAGTGGGGAGGGACACGGAAGATGGGAGCAGAGGCAACCTAATGTGACTGGCACCCAGCCACAACAGGGTGACACGGCTCTATTTAAACAGCAGGCTGGAGAACTAATGCATTTGCAGATAAAGGCTGAAGGCATTGCTTTGAGAAAATTATCATCTCCTTCCTCAGACAGAGGGAGAAGTGAAATGCATCTGCCAGATTATTAGCTGTGAATGATTTGCTCAATCTTACTGAGAACACAGTACATACAGCAAGATTTGGCCACGACACGGGACCAGCCAGTATCCGGCAATCCTACGCAAATAGCAGGCCAGAATTTGGTGACAGCCATACCAGCCCACCTGGGTGGCAAGCAGAAAAAAGAGACCATTTTGTGCCCGTGAGAGTCGTAGTAGGTACGGTTGGACTATGCAGTAAATCTGATCCTGAGGCTATTAGGACTGGATCAAAGGCTCTGCATCCATGTCAGGTGAACTGCTGAGCTGGTGTAAGTTCACTCTGTTGGAACAAATTTGTCCAAAACATTTTGACGATGTAAGTTTGTGCTCAGCTGGTGCTCACCAGTCCTGTTCCGTAAGAGACCCTTTGCTTCCCAGCGGCTCCTTGCACCTCTCTTGCCTGCACCATTCAGGATTGGGCTCCCCTTGCCTGGCAGCCAGGCACCCCCGGTTTTTGGTACAGGGCGAGGCAACTGGGAATTCAGGCTTTCCCAACTAACCACATCCTAGCTGAGGCACTAAAGGAAGCTGTTCTCTCTTCATGACCATACATTACAGCCATAGTTAGTCAGTCATTGTAAAGTGCTCTTGGAGCAGTGGCAGATGTCCTATTACACTGAGAGAAGTAAGACACCTGGGTTCGTTACCACCTAATTAGGTTCTCCATGTGATTAACTACTTGTGCTGCAGACAAAGAAGCAAACTACCCAAATGAATGCCAACAGAAGACAAGCTGGCATGGCAGCAGCAGGCACCTGACAGGCACACACAGATCTGTAACTCATCTGGCTTCCTGATGGAGAGTGAAGGGTTTTTAGTAAAAGTTGTAGAACTATAATCAGAAACTCTGATTGCATATATTTTGCCTGAGTCACACTCAGGTCCTTTGTGCCCCCCACAAGCCCTTGTCATCGCACATACAGAATCCATCTCGATACTTACCTCTGGCCCAACTGAGGTACCTAAACCTTTATGCCTCCTCTGCAGAGCCCTCAGCATCTCCTCCTCAGAGCCACCTGCACCTTCCTGGCAGGGGACACTTCTCTGTATCTTTCTGTACTCCTCTCCTCAAAGCCTATGCTGTCCCTCTGCATAAGACCATTTTTGTACCTTTGTCCCGTAAAAGAAGCTTTCATCGGCGAAACTCTGTTGGCTAGTCCTGAGGTTTGGCTGTCTTCCTCTTCCCCCCATTGCCTAAACCCAGCAAAGTAACAAATCAAGTCTGCAAAAGCATCTCTCTGTTGAGAGTTTCCCAGCCTGCTAGAGCTGAGGCTGCTGTATTCCTGCGCAAGCCTGAAGGCAGCAGGCTGGATTTCCTCTTGAGCGCCTGATCCAGCCCAAACACAGATCCACATTCAAACTGTCTGAAGCCTCCAATCAATCAGTGAATTGCACTGAATGCCCTTAGGAAAAAAAGATCTTTGATGAGGCTTTGCTGCTAGCAACCAATCCAAATCCATTAGCTTTCACATCTAGAGTTCCAATGAACAATAGAAATGAGCTTGATGGCCTCAATCTTGTCCTCATTTTTCAGCATCGCAATAACCTGGCTCCACTAAACACAATTCAGCATGATTGCCTGACGCTGCTCCGACTTCGGGGATACCCAGAACCGCTATAGCTGCCAGAGAAGAGGGTCAGGACAGAGGGTGCTTTGGCAAAACTCTGTGTGTGTGTGCATATATGCGTATTAGGGGAAGATAAGAAGAACTGGAATTGGAGAGGACGCTGCAGGGTAGGATCAGGGGTATTGGCAGAGCTTTATGACATAAATCCACTCGGTATTTTCTCAGTCACACATGTGTATCTGTGCAGGACTATCGCTTTTACAACGTGGCCACCTCTTGCCCAATTTCCACCACTTTTTGAAGCATAATTGTTACTTCCTCCGTTGTGGGCACTGATGCTGTCCCTTCATAAGCTCACCCAAGCCTGGATCTCCCCCCCTTAGGCAATGCACAGGGCTTGCTCTGCCTCCCAGGACTCCCGCAGGGAGGACCCAGCTGATTCTAGGCGACCTGAAACGCGACGAGGTGGCAGTGCGGAGCGGACGGAGGCTGAGATAATTGCATGATTTGTGCTTGTGATGAAAGCTGTTCTGACACCAGCCTGGGCCGCGTGCACTTGGACTAGTCCCAGTGTTGCAAAAAGCCCAGCATGGCCCTGCAGCTGTCGAGACAGTTGCCTGGCAGGTGGGCAGAGCCTGTGATCTGGAGTACCAGCTTTTAGATGCTTCTCTTGGTTTTTCCAGGAGCTTCCTATACTGCAAACAGTGATTCTGGTTTACCTTTTTTTTAGTTGCGTTTCTGAGGCTATGTTGGTGCCAAAGTGAGACAGAGAACCTGATGGCAGCTGTTACATGTGGGACTCTGGTCCTTCCACTGATGCATAAGGAACCAGCCCTGACCCAGGATTTACCTGGTTTAGCTCTGCCTTATTTCCAATTATCTTGCCCCGCACACATAGCCTCCAAGAGGGGTCTCCCTCTTGTGTGAAGGGCAGTTGGTAGTGGCAGTGGCTTTTCTCCTTCCCCCTTTTCTTTCACACCGCAGCCCTGGTCCAGGCTCCTTAACCCCACCTCTCTCTCCTTGCCTTTTACAAAGAAGGAGCCCATGCTGAGACCTCTGTGTGAAACCATCAACAGCATCTGCTAATGGGCAGCCTAATAGCCATTTAATGGGGCTAGTAAAGCTAATAGATTTGTAAAGAAAATATGAGAGACAATAGCCTAAGAGGAGTGCTCAAAAGCAAGCAAAACTGGCAGGGTCTTTCCCACCTGCACTCAAGTAGCTGAAGCAGTGCCTGCTTCCAGGCAGGAGCTTAGCTGACTTTCCAAAGCTGCCACACATTCCCAGGAAGGAGACTTCACCCAAGAATTAGACTTCATCCGAGAATGACGCTGTCTGCCCAGCCTGAAAGGTCATATGAAGCATCCCCAGGCGGCTTGTAAACAGCTCTGCCAGATGCTGCCACATCTGGGGTAGAGCAGAGCAGGCAGGCAGGAGGTCAGCCTCTCCCAGGCTGAGGAGCCAGTCACCACTGGAGTCACAGCTTTTAATATACTCACAGTGCAGAGACAGGTCTGTTCAGGCCGCATCCCACAGACTCCTCTTCCCCAAAGGCGGCAGAGCCTACCTAACCGAAGCAGCCGGATTTATTTGATCCTGCCAGAATTTATACCTAAATCTTTTAATGCTTATTTTCCTTATGTGTAGCCAAAAGTTTTATGAGACACACTAACCCCTGCTCACGAAACAGACAATATATTTTGAAGGATATTGTATCTAGCTGACATATCATATAAATTCCCTTTGCCACCCTGGTGCCCACCTCTAGTTATAGAGTCACCACAGAGTGAACGCCAGCTGATATCTCTCTGGGGCTCCTCTAAAGGCCCTTATCACTCTGCACATATGCTACTCGTGCAGGATGCCCGTGCCTCGAAATAAAAGCTAAGCTGCAACAAGTCAGGTTTTTGTCAGATGATCTTGCTGGTTTTGGTGTCAGCGTTAGTGGCACCACCAGGATAGGATACGCATGATCTTGACAGACTTTTCCACACCTCTGGAAGATGCGTGGGGTTAGCAAGGAAACCACAAGTTCAGCTCGAGGACAGCCCGCCCAGGTGCTGTGGGATGGGATGTCTTGGCACTGTAGCCTGACTGGGCTGTTCTTCAAAGCTGTGTATGCAGCAGTGGCAGAAGATACGCTCACACCCCACCAACACGTCCACTTGAAACATACACCAGAGTTTACCAAAAATGTCAGGTACTGTCTTGGTACAGCATCGTGATATTAGTCTTATGCATCTTATGCACAACCCTGACTCTACCTGCTCCCCCATCCCAGCACCAGCTCTGTTTCAAAATGGGACAGCAAAAAGGCAGGCTTTGTTTCCCCTCATATTTGCCCAGCCAGTGGCTCTCCACCCTCTCTCCAGGCAAGTCCAGCAGCAGAGCCATGTGTCTGGGATGAGTGTGGTCTCGTGCACTCTGATCCCAGAGCAGGTACGGGTAAGGGGTACGAGATAAGTTTACCATCTCTCACAGTATAAGGGAGAAAAACCATTTTTCACTCCTTTTCATCATAACGTGAAATCTCTGAAAGACAGGTCCAGGCCCTCAACAAGATCAAATTGTTCGCTACATTGGGAATTATTGACAGGAGAGACAAAAAACACCTCTCTCCTCTCACTGCATCCTAAAAGCTCACCAAGTCCTTATCCAAGAAGTGCAAAAGCACAGCAATGGTGTGACAGATATGACTGTTTGGCCCATTACTAACAAACAAGCACATTGAAGGCGATTGCGTTTCCTCTTGTAGCTGAATTTAGTGAACTATAACTGCCCTCTGGTTAAAATAATGCTTCACTGCTTTAAGGGGTAAAAAGCACGTGTTCAGGTCCTGTTAAACCTGGGATTTGGGGTTTGCTAGTGACTTCAGCAAGCTACTTGGACCTGATTGCATCTTGGTAGTCCCGGAGGAGGGATTTTTGCCATTACGAATACTAAATGCATCGACCAAAGCAGATTCTACAGAGAGGAGCACAGAGGCTGTCACTGCCCAGGAGACCACTTGCCCATCGACGCTTGAGGGATACGTCCCCCATACGCCTGTACCACCCAGCCCCGAGCAGCAGCACAGCTAGGTCTTGGGCTCAGGGAGCCTCTGCTGTACCCGGCTGGCGTGGCATAGAGACCTGGAGGACACGGAGCTGGCCTTCGGCAGCAAGGGTGAACATGGCACCAAGGGTGCCCTTCTCCCGTGGAGAACCAGAGACTGCCTTTACCTTGGCAACCACAAAGAAGACCGGGATTCATAACTGTAAGAGCTCCCTGCAGCCAGGAGTTTGAATAATTCACTTCCCAGCAAGAGACATCAATCCTTCCTCTGCAACCCCTTCTACCACCTCATAAGATGTATGAGGGGAAGGCGGGAGGCATTTTTATTATTTTTATTTAGTTTGTGGATGTTTAGTGTTCCTCACTATGGGCTATATTCAGTCCTCACGTGCGTGATATTCTCAAGACCTTTATCAGTTAACTATCCTTGCTTTAATTTCCCCCCTGTTCTCACCCTTACTTTTCCCTCTTTATAAATTACAACATTCAGGCCTTTGCTGGCGGTAGAGCACACTACATTGTTCTGGAATAAAATGGACTTTATTCCATTATAATGACTCTGCTTCCAAAGGGGAGTAGTTATACTGGAATAAAAGTATTTTTTATGCTCCAGTCTGGAGCATAATTCAATCATAAATTACATCAGAAAAAAATAAAGCATAATAATAAAATGGCAGTTTGTGCATTGATTAAAGTGAAAACACTCTTCATTCTGGAATATTCTGCGTATAAAGTGAAGTTAGTGTGCAATAAGCAAGGGTGTGATTTTTTATAGCACACTAACTACCCTTCATTCATTCCCTAATGGATACCCTGCCAGAAAACACAAGTGCCTTTAGGTGAGGCAAGTTTGAAAGTGGAATAAACTATTGTGCATTAATGTGCACTAGGAGTATTTGTAAGGGAGCATGGGGAAGTCACCAGTGAGCTGAAAATCCACCACTAACTACTCCCCCAGTGACACCCCCAGAGAAGTTCGGGCAGGTCCCAAGGCTGGGACAGCTCTAGTGGAATAATTGCTCACATTTTCCCATGGTAAGAGATTTTTCCAGGCCCATTGGTCCTCGCAGTCTGGGTCTTGAAACAAGTTGTGGGGCCTTGAGGAGTGAGGGATTTTAAGTTGTCCTATTCCTGGGAATAGGGATATGCCACCAGGAGATGTGCACTGCTGAAACCATCCCTCCTAACCCTGCATCGGGATGCAGAATGTGTTTCAGGCCCCCCAGAGCAGCTGACCAGCCAGCTCAATGAAGATAGGGTTTTGTATCTGTGCTGGTACCCCAGAAGGATTGAGCAGCCAACATCACACGTATACAGCCAGGGGCTATACTTAGGGCAGTTTCTGTTCACTTCTCTTGTCAGACGTTAATAGAGCATTTGTACCCAGCATCAGTTTGTATCAGCCAAGAGCTCTTGATCAGACTTCAATGTACCCCATAAAGCAATCGTTTGCAGGGAGCAAGGGAAGTGATCTCCTGGCTAGGAGACTTCCCAGGGAGTCTGTCATTCGCTTTGATTCCGCTTTATATTTTTCTTTGTATGAATTTACAGACTATGAGAGTTAAAGAGTATTCACATTTGCTAGTTTTACCTAAAGAACAGAAATATGCTATAAATGCTCTTCAACTGATTTCTACCAAGACCTGCTGTACAATTATATCAAGGTATACTCAGCAGGGAGTCAGGCGCCAGTCCCAGCTCTGCCAGGGACACACTGCCTGCTGCCTTCCCAGCTGAGAAAGGATGGTCCGAGTACAGTAAGAAAAGTGGGGTCCTCTCAAGAACGGCACTCTTAGGCCCTTGACAACGTCTGGGTAAAAATCTACTCGTGGTTCAAAACCAGAATGGCCTACCATTCCAGAAGCCTAAACATTCGAGACATCCGTATTTCGTTACCTAAGAGCTGGGTTGCCCACAAGCAGCCCTGCTGTTGGCAACTGCCTTGCAGCCCTCCAGCTCTCCCAGGTCAGGGCTCCCCACATCAGCTCTGCATTTTTTAAGAATGCTAAATCACTGCCACACCGAGAGCTGGCCTCTGCTATGTCTCCACTGGTAAAAAATATCCTCAAAGCCTCATTACTTAACACATTTTCACTAATGTGATGTTCAAGTATCACTATGCCTCATATAGAAAAATAATATTCCAATGCTTTAGCTACTCACGGCTAACATTAAGATGCCTTAACAAAGCAGCGTATTCAGAAACATCACTGCCCGTACATACGCTAAGGGGAACATTGCCTTTGAGACGGCATTAGTTAGAACAGAAGTCCAGCTTCTGTGGACTTTAGGAGGAGGCAGACACCCACAGGCCTCCGAGCAATTTGAACTTCAGGGCACGGGCAAACAAAGTCTTATGAATCCACCTATTTCTGCATTATTGCCCTCTACGCTGAAAAGTAATTTAAGCTTAGCTAACTTCTTTTGCATTGAACAGGGTCAGGAGAGCTCGCAGAGTCTCCTGCCAAAGCTCGGCTGTCAGGATGATGACATTTAATGAATGGAACAAAATTAAGGTGGGGGGAGAGGGTGGTTACCATGTTCAACTGCCAAATTGGATTCTCAAAAGCTCACGATCTTAAAGGTCTTTTCCAGCCTAAATGATTCTATGATTTTTCCCTTCCCAGCATGTGATTTCTAGCACAGGGCATGGAGAAAGGAGCCTGTGGAAATGGCACAGGGCTCCAAAAGGCAGATCAGCCTGAGGCCATCAAATGCGTTTCTCTAGTGCTCAGATCAAGAGTTGAACCCAGTGCTGTGCAGTAACTTGCTTACTGCGCTACTCGGGCCCCTCGGAGAAAGGTTAGGGTGAAGCACTAAGCGAACGTGGAATTTGAGATGTGGATTATATCAACAATTACAGTCTGGAGCATAATTCAATTATAAATTAAATTGGAGTTAAAAAAACCCAACATAATAATAAAAGGGCGATTTGTGTGTTGATTAAAGTGAAAACATGCAGTCATTAGCCTGTGTTTAAATCTTGTTAGCTGCGAGCAGAGCTGCATATTGCCATTAACCTGGTGAGTGCCTGTGGGGAACTGGCACTTCTCTAGGTGTTTAAAGCATAGACGTGCATCTGGACAGCCACTGCCCTCTGGGACCTCAGCACTGGAGGTCAGGCAGAAGAGCAGTAAGTATTTACTGGTAATAACAATCATTCACACTATACATTTTGCAATACTTTGTGCACATTTGTTTTCATGGGACAAGAACTAGCACGAGATAGCCATTTCTAAGTGGGAGGTGTGAAACTGAGACAAGGACAGATGACGGGTGATGCCTGCTCCATCAGCCAGCCTTGCTGTGACTTTGGGGCTACACACAGGAAGGGGATGGAATTGCAGTCAACGCGTGGAGAAAAGCATGAGGTCTTCACCCATCCCTGGTCAATCTCAAGAGGGCAATAGGGACCCTGAAAGAAAGTCATATACTCTACCAGCATTTCTGCAGCCCAGAAAAGCATTTAGAAGACCAAAGCTAGGAAATTCTGCTCCTCTGCATTTCTCTTAAAGGCCTACAGAGAGCCTTGAGGGATGCAGGAGGCCAGATGGTCTTGGCCCCTGCCTCACAAGCCTGGCAACATCTTGCCCCCTCTGATCTGCGTTGTGGACAGGACAGAGACCTCAAAAGCAGGCCTGATGCGTCCTAGACCTCCTTCACATTCACCATTAAAACATCAACACATCTTCCTCCCGTACAGTGCTGTGCATCCTTCCTCACACATCTGTTTCGCCCCACTGGGCTCAGAAGCTTGTATCTTCCCGGCACATTTTGAATAACCTTCCCGCGTAACCCTGCTGGGACACATAAAGGCTCCTCGCAGCCTCTTCTTCCTCCCGTATTTCATACCTCTCCTGAGCCAGGCACACTGTGTTCCCATATTATGAGAGAATAATTGCTTTTCCCCAGCTCACATCCATACTGTTTTTTTCTCTTTTGTTTTATAAATTCCTCTCCCAGAGAAATATGTCCCTGCACGAGAGCATTAGATCGAATTTTTAGATCAAATTATCCTTCTGTTCTATACTACTATCCATAATTACTCCCTGTAACTTTGCTTTTGCTGGTGATCTCAACCATCAGGCAATTTTCACACATCTCGCCAATAGAATTCAAGTACAAGCAAATATTAGAGTGAGTGTGAATTTATTTTTATTTATAAATTACTTAACATGGGGAAAAAAGAGACAAACTCTGAGCACTTAGCAAATTACTGACTTGAAATAGATTTTGCAAAATTTGCCTGTGTTGTTTTCTCTTATGCTTTGCGAAAAGAAGAAAAAAAAAAGCATACGTGATCAGATACTGGAAAGAATGGAGAGGAGCTGTACAAACCATAGCATATTTCACAGTGTAAGGATGCATACAGAAGTCTTGAGTTTTCAATACAGTGAGATTCTTCAGCCACCCATAAGCTTAGGCACAGACTCAAGATACTAAGCTTGCCTTTCTCATGTAGGTATTCTACCTGTTCATGTATGTCTGAACTGAATCTCTTTTATGCTCTCAGTAGCTTCATCTAGGAGCTACTCAGTTACATTTGACTTTGATTTGGTTTGGAAATTATTTTTCCCCAGATTCATGTCTCTTCCTGCAAAATTTCACCCAGACATCTGGCCGATGAGGAGCTAAGCTTTAGATTAGCCCAAGTTCAGTTGAAAGTGTAGCAGAAGAAAAAAAAAAAAGAAAGATCCAATAAAAACCCTGCTTTTGACTCCAGCTCAAAGTGTTTAATTCCAGAACTGAATCCAAAACCAAACTTTGTGGTTTAGACCCATCTGTCGTGAGCCCTCAGTTCGCAGGTGGAAGCCTGTAACCCACTGCCAATGAGGGCATGTTTCATGAGATTGCAGTGGGAAGACTTGGCTCGCAGAAAATGTCAGCGTCTGTGTTCTCTGGGGGCAACAAGTACTGGCTTGTTCATACAGAAACTGGACATTGGGGCAAGTAGGAAAAAATCAAGACCATCACAGAAGACTGCAGCACATGTTTTTTGTCATTTTGGCCAGGCTTTCCCAAGCCCAAGTAGAGCAAGAAAGAGCCTAGCTGTCTAAAAGGGCTTCTCTTACTATCACCAGCAAGCAATAATTCCCTTCAGCATAGATGATCAAGGCTAATCTTAGATTTGAACTGGGAAGTCACAGGAAGGTTGCAGGAAGGAAGGCTTTTAGCCAAGAGAATGCTCCCAAGCAGTGGACTTTGTTCATGTTAAACGTCAGAAAGAGAGCATACTTAGTGACTTTTAGCAAGCCTTCTTCCAGCAACCAAGTTGCAGACCAGATCAGGTTGTATGATCTCCACTCTTAGAGGTTTTCAAGACTCGGCACAACAAAGCTGTGGCTGACCTGATCTAGTGTTGGTGATGGGCTCAGAGAAGCTGGATTACGTGATCGCTTGAGGTCCCATCCAATCAGCCTTTCTATGATTCTGTAGCACAGTTATACCCTCCTTGATTCGGTTCTCTGTATAAATATAAGAGGTAGGGCTGAATCTGCATCGCCTATCAGAGTTCCCAGCAGCAAAGTGAATCATAGGCTCATAGAATAACTTGGGTTGGAAGGGACCACTGCAGGTCATTTCGTCCAACACACTGCTCTAAGCAGGGCCAGCTTAGATCAGGTAACACCAGAGCAGATGGAGATCAGAGACTATTCCCAAAGGCCCACCAAAGGAGACTAAGAAAGCCACCTTTATTCAGGTTTACTTATGCTGCTGGGCAGCCTGCCAAACACATGGTTCTTAAAGGAGCTCACACCTCCCCCTTGAATATTTTAGGATTCCACATATCAAAAAAAAAGATTGAAAAAACACTGTCTTAGTTCCACTTCTAGAGGGAACCCCTGTGGTCATCAAGCATTAAAAATGGAGCTGAAAGGCACTCAGGAAGATATCTAGTCTCTCCCCCTGCCCAGGAGCAGAATCCCCTGCAACCACGGCAGTTCAGATAGAAATTGTCCTTCAAGCCCTGTGGAGAGAAAGACCCCATGGTGCCTCCAAGTAGCCTTTTTCAGTGTTTCATTCTCCTTCCTATCATAACGCTTCCTGGTGTTTTAACTTAGTCTCACTTCCCATGGTACAAAGGAACCATATCTTTCCCTCTTCTTTACACACCTTTGGTAGGTTACCATCACATTCACCTGCAAGCCCTGCAAGGCAGGGACACAGCCTCACGGATACCTGTACAGCATCTAATACAACTGGGTACAAATCCGAGCCTTTCCCTTTGTATAGTATTTGTAAGACCCAACCTGTGCCAATGAATGCACTGACCCCGTAAAGCAGGGAAGTGTCATTTCAGAGACGAGAAAATGAAGCAGAAAGACAGGCCGCGTAGCGGCATGCCAAAGTTCACACAGAAAGCCAGTGCCAGGTCCAGGAATCAGGCCTTAGTTGAGCATCTAATGTTCTCTCCTCTCCTTTTGGCACTGCTGAGATATGAAATAATAATAATCATGAAATGTGCCCAGACACTAAGAAGATCATCACCTTAATGCAGATAATAGGAATAGCCAGCATCTGCGTAATACAGAATCAAAATGGTTTATAATGGGTAGAACAAGATGTAGCTTAGAGTTTAAAAGTAATTAAAATTTCCTACCTAAGTTTCTTTTGCTTAATGTACTTCCAAAAAAATGTTCATCTGCTTGCAAATGCCTGACCCTAGGAGTTCAGGTTTCAATGCAATGGAAAGGCACACGTTGGCAGAATGACAGCAACTGAACGGCATCTCATCTAGATCCAAAAACTTAAAGAAAGGGAAATACTCATTATTCTAGAGGCTCAAAGACAATTTCAATCCATTTTAACTCTAACAGGTCCCCCTGTGGCCTCTTAAAACCTACTGAATTGGAGCAAAGTAGTGTAAGCGGCAGAGTTTCATCTTCAAAGGTGCAGTGAAAATATCCAGGTTGACAAGAGGGCTCAGTTCAGGAGGTTTCGTGGGGTTTCACTGTGGACTTTTAACAATGCTCTTCCGCAGCACCTTTTATCCTGGATCTCACTGCACTTTAAAGGTATTGACTGATCTCTCACCACATTGCTCCTGTGAGAGGTATATTATTATCTCCATTTAATTAACAGGGAAACTGAGGCACAGCAAAAGGCATTGATTTGCTTGGGCCCTCACAGCACACCAGTGGAAGAGCTGGGATTAGATGCCAGCTTTCCTGATGGTTCGTTTAGGTGTCCCTACTCATTTTGTCCTGCCCTGTTCCTGCTTGCGTATTCAGTTGCAGTCCGTCCCCCCACCCAAGTCCTGAGTTGTCAGGAGCCCTGGGGGATGCAAGAGGTGTGCCGAGCCAGGCAGTGATCACAGCAAGACAAGCAGCAACCCTGCCTGCTCATTCACAGCAGTTCTGAGCATGTATAGATAAATCTCACCGGCCCAGACGAGACCTCATAGCTCAAACAGCCCTATTCCTAGCCTACCAGTCATCGTTTGCAAAGGTATACAGCAAAAAGAGAGAAAAATTCCTCCTTCCTCCCCTGTTACTTGAGCACTGCCGAGTGCAACTGCTGTGCTAGAGAAGTAAATGACTTTCCCTGAAAGCAAGAAAAAACATTTCTGAGGCTTAGACTGGAAACTTTAGTCATGCTAGAAGCTCTTGGCATTCACTGTGCACCTCAACAGAACTACTTTCTCATCCCACAGTCACACCTGTTTTATAAAGCTGTATGGGCTATTTCTGCACATACATATATTTACACACACATGCATATATATGTGTGCATATATATGTATGCATATATATATATGCAAATTGTTTCAAGCAGTTGTGACTGGCAGGAGCGCAACAGATGCGGAAATAAATGTTTATGTGACTCTCCAGAGAATAGTGAGAAGCAGCCCTGAGAATAGAGAATTACTACTGTCACCCGAGCAAGGTCTTCTGCTTAACACCCTGACATGATTATTCAAATATCAGCATTGTAAGCCACGGTAAGATCAGCGTGTTGAAGTCCACGCATTCCCTTCGCCTGCTGAGGCAGCCTTGGCAGGAGCCAGCAGTCCTCCAGACACATTAAAACATATTATCTCACACTTGGTGCCCCACTTGCAAAGAAACGATGGTTGCTAGCTTAGATCCAACCAGTTCAGAGAGTTTTTTCTGATTGCACTTGAACACATAGATGTGCCTGTTCACGGGAAAAAGGGAGTGGAAAGAACATCCCCTCAATTTACCTTTATCCCATTGTTCTCCTCGTCGCATGTGAGGGATATAACTATATTTAGGCTGACAAGAGCAGGCAGCGGAGCCTATACTGTGCTCACAATGTGGGGGCTGATACGATGTGACGTTATCCTTTTGAAGACGTCCCAGTGTAGAGTTTGGGCAGCTCTGGAGAAACTGGATCTAAGCTGAGGGGAGGCAGGGGGTTAGGGTGGGGGCAGTCCCTGACTGAAGCAGGTTGCCGAGTAGGGCATTAGCGAGATAGTCTCACAGTCTTAATAGAGCACCTAACAGAGATGTGATTCAGAGGACCAAAATCAGGAGTCTACACTCTCTATTTCATTACAGGAGAGAAAGCAGGTACCTCCAGAAGGGAATTCAGAACTCCTGAGGAAATTACATAAATGTTTTGTAGCTCACTAATAGCAAGCACAACCTAAAAGGTGATGTTTGAAAGATAACTCTATTTTCGCTCTGCTTCCTGAAGAGAAGCCAAACTCAAAGAGGCCTTGACCCTATTCCAGGGAACAAGAAGTCTCTTCTCTCTCCCACACAGGGCTGCTTCTGAGGCAAGGCAAGTCCACATCCCTCAGAGCTGCGTGGGAGATGAATCCAGCAGACACTGGAGGCTGCTAAGACACTCTGGATGCACCAGCAAACTGTCACATCCTTCCTATTAGACTCAGTATTTGCTAAACAGCATAGTCCCCATGCTGATCATAATTAATGGAGATGTTATAGGTTTTTTAAGTGGCAGGCGCCTGTTCTTTTGGAACAAGAAGACCTGAGTTATATCACTGGTGCTGCAATGAAGACAGAAGTCACCATGATGTACAGTGTAGAGACAACCAAAAATTATTCCTGTGACCATGGATTCATTTAATTACTTAACGCCCTCACACAGAACTCTGGAGTTTAATAATGCTAATGGAGTACTTTGAGATCCATATACAGAAGAACTAAAGGAGGAAAACGATCATTATGTTCTCCCACTGTCATCCGCAGGTTTCAAAATATATTACAGTCCTTCACTAATCGTCACAATGCCCCACTAAGTCAATATTATTATAATCATTTCGTAAGTGCTGAGAGACTGATTCTGATCTCACTCACTGGGGTTCAGTCAGGACACCATATCCCAGTTAGAGGGCTGTCTCTTGCATTTCAGAGCTATGGGAACATCGTGGGTTGGAAACTTCTACTACATAAAATAAACGAGCTTTGACCACAAGGGACTGGATTAGATGACTGGAATGTTGCCTCATGTACATGGCAAGTCACGCCCACCAGCTCCGTTGCCTTCATGATGTTGTACAGCACAGGTCCTGTCTCACAGGAGAAATTTGGCAATTCTAGGCATGGTTCTGGGGTTCTTTCAGATGCGGACTTGGGAGCTGACCCAGGGGCTCACACCTTAAGGCAGAACTCCCCATTTACATCACTGTGAATGACAACAAAATCCAAACAAAATGTTCAAGATTGCACAGTGGTATCAGTGAAACTGCTCAGAGCGAAAGCTGAGTGTCATCACCTTTAACCAGCAGATAACCCTTCCCTCTCTGTGGTTTTGGACTGCTGACAGTGCATTAGGCAACATGGTACATAGCTGTAGGCAGAGATAGGGAGTTACGAATTCAATTTCTGAGTTACGAGAGGTCCCTTGTCAAAACACTCACCTCGGTGTGTGACCTCAGTATTCATCTCCATAAAATGGGAGAAGAAAACAATCCTGCTTTATACATTGCTTTGAGATTCTTTGAGATTCACAGATAAAACACATTTTCTAGCTCTGATTCTTTGTTAAAAAATTCATAGCATCATTTTCCCTCCTGCCCCCCACTCCGCTAACCAAAATTCAGGGTCTTGTGGGTTATTCCAGGGGAATCGGGAGTTGGAAAGAAGTCTTTCTTTTATGATATCTTGTTTATTTGCAAAGAATGCATGGAGTCATATTTTCTTCCATGCAGGAGAAATCAAACAAGCCAGAGACGGTTTCTTTGCTCACAGCATCAAACTCTCTAAGCTTTTCCTTAGGGTCAGGCTACCAGCTGCTTAAACAGGCTGTACTTCAACTCCCTTCTTTCTCCATATTTGCGTTGAAGTTTCATTCTCTCTTTCACATGCATACACACCCTTCCTATTTTTTCAGTGCCCACTGAAATTGTCTTTCCTGAGTGGCTTAAGTGCTTGTATGGCCTCTGGCTTGGATAGCAGCCTGCTATCATTACATAGGAGAGTTTAACCATTAATCTAGAGTGAAAAAATGAAATTTAACTCAAGCTACAATGACATTGGTGATCCTCAAGCCCTAACAGCAGCGGCCAAAGCTACATGGTAGTCTGCTTCTGAAAGCATATACCCAATAAAATGAACGCTGCACTTGAATTGCTGTGAACATTCTTAGGAGAATTTCTTCATGGCAGTTCAGATGTTTGTCTCCATGGCTCTGGCAGATGCCCAGGGAATTTCTCTGAGGTGCTCTGTACTGAGGTTCCTCTGTTAGCTTGCAGGGCACGTGTTTCCTCCCAATAACACAGCTAGAAAGTCAGTCATGGGAGGAAGAAGGATGCAGAAAAGAGGATGAGTTTGGATTTCCTTAGGTTTCTTTAATGCAAGGTGATTGAGAGTGCAGCAGAAGCCAAGATACGAGAATTTCAGAGGCAAGAGGAAGAGAGTGATATTGAGGCTCTGTTATAACTTACTGGGACTTGACTGTACAGCTAAGCTTATGAACTCTAGAGGGAGCACCATAGGAGAAAAGGGGAGGAAGGGAAAGCAGAGAAGCGACAATAGAAGCAGGAAGATACACTTGGGAGACGTGGGAGAGGTATTGGGGGGAAGGGGATAGGTGAAAGCAACATGAAGGAAACGGAATCTGAAAGGCGAGACAAAAAAAAAGGAAAGTGGGAAATGGAAGAAAAAAGTTTGACCTAATAGGGAGAAAATAAGCCAGTCAATAGAAAAGGGAATAGAAAAAGAAGCAAGCAGGCTTTTACACTAACAGGTAAGCATTTAGGATGCTGCTTCCTACATCGCAGAAAAAAGTAGCACCTTGTTTAAAGATGGGTTTGAACTTAGTTTTGGATTAGGACTGAACTCCGGCGTAACGAAGCCCCTCAGAGCTAGCGGCCAATTTTGGAGACGCTGGCAGCACTGGCCCCTCTTGCAGCACAGTAAAAAATTGCTATGTCCAAGAGCACCATCAAGTGGCGACGGGAAGACGATATTAAAGCAGCCAAACAGCTCTCTTTTGGCGCAGTAAGTTCGCATAACGGAAAACTACACAGAACAATTTATTTCCGTGTAGCATCTTTCACACGGAGGATCCTGCATCTCATTACAGAGGAGAGTAGAAGAGCAGATAAAGGTTTACATAGACAGCTATGGTATTGCACACAGAGCACATAGATGGGGCTTCTGATTGCAGATAGAGTGGTGGGGGAAACAAGGTGGGAATAGCCCGGAGAGGAAAGAGAAGGGACAGCGATGGAGCAGGGAAGCAGTGGTAGTAGGGAATGGAACTGGAAGGAGCAATCAGGAGAAGGTGCCTGGGGTCAAGTGTGACAGCAAGGGGTTAAGGGGGGGAAGGAGCAGCAATTTGGGGGGGCATTGATTGAAACCGATACAATCACACAAATGTCACAGGTCTTTGCAGAGGGCTCGGGAAAAATCAGAAACGCAACTCAGATCTGGGCACCTTACTGGGGAATTACCTCTCCTCAACACTAATCAACCTCCCCTTGAATTGCAGTATTCCTGACTGCTGGTGGTGTGCCCAGCATGGCTTTGGGAAGAATAACATAAGGGATAATTGTGAATAGGTCAGAGCGTGATGAGTCAATGATTATGGATTTTAACATAGGAGTGAATGTGGCAAAAGCAGCTTGTCTGTGTCTGTGCCTGGGATGCTGGAGCATGAACCTGACAGAGAAGATATCAATAAGGAAATCATGACTAATTTCAATGCGAGATCTCAGTAAAAGGTGGCACTAGAAGCAGCATATTGACAATTGTCCCATACATTTATCTGCCAGTTTTCACTCACAGATCTCAAAATGTTTTTAAAAGGCAGATCAGCATCACCTTCTTTATTTTACACCTTGAAAAACAGAGACATGGAGAAACAAGTCATTTCCCCAAGAAGCATAACATCAGTGCCTTGGGTTTTGTGACGAGTACCCTGCAAAACAGGTTCCACCACACAAGGAGGAAGAAGAGCATTTCACCCTGGTACAGACAGTTCCTTGCATGAAGCCTGCAGAGGTGGGAAGTTACAGTGGAGCTGAGATTTGGTAGAGTCCAGGCAGACAAACAAGAGAGATGAAATGGTAAGCTGAAGGAGACGTGAGAGCTGAGTGTGGCTCGCACAGGGAGTGACACCACCAGCCTTACTGCTAGCACTAGCAGGGGAAAAGAGAGCAGTGCTAATGACAGGGCTTGTCTGAGAGGCAGAGAGAAGAGGAAAGAGGGTTCAAATAGCAGTGAAAGAGCAGCAGCTGGTGAGGCACAATTCACTCCAGGAGGTAAAAGAGAGAGGGAACACCCAAGGAAGACTGCCTTGATCAATAGCACCGAGAACCATGGGAAGGTCACAGAAAATAAGGGAAAGAAAGGAATTGGTTTGCCTTACAAGAAAGAAAGAAGAAAAAAAAGAAAAAAAAGGAAATGGACAGACTGTTACTGAAGCACCAGTATGATCATTACAAGAGATGGATTTGCACTGGGCAACACCTATCTCATACCAGCACCAAGCACAGCTACCTCAGTAAAGTATGATCTTTGAGAAAGACTTAGTCCTTGCCTTAACTTTTTGGGAAGCTTAAATTCACTGTGCATTTTTGGGTTTTGTTTCGGGTTTTTTGTTTGTTTGTTTGGCTTTAGTTTCTTTTGGGTTTTGCCTTTTTAAACTTTTTTCTTCAAATGGCTCCCCTTTAGCTATGTCTCTTCCTAGACTCTGCCTTTGGGCCTATCCCTTACTTTGGCAAAGAAGAATCAAAGCCCCAGGGGAGCTTTGCCATCTCAGCCACAGAGGAGTTCTGCCGTGGTGTCCTGCGGGATGATGCAGGCTTCTCTGAAGCACTGTGGGACACAGAGGATTTTTTGCTTGTCTAATTAACCAGAATGCCTTTGTAGCTTCCAGCTGCCTCGGAGCAGTGCTGAGGTCAGAAAGAGGAGCAAATAGAGATTTCCAGCATGTGCTTGCACATGGCAGGCAAAGAAGGGGGAGAAATACTTACTCCAGTGGGCTTCAGAGCCTGTTCAAAATGCAATAATTAACGAGTCAAATATTTCCTCAAATCAGACTCCAGAGTCTTAACTTCCTATCAGACAATTTTCTACCTCTTCCCATCATGTCTATTCCACACAGTACCCGTAATTCTCCTTTCCCTCCTCTTCTGTTGGGGTGATTAATAATTAATTATTATTAAAGGGAAAAGGCTGAGGGGGGCAACTTCCAGTTTTGCAACCAAAAGACCCAAACCGACACTAATTATAAACCTAGTCACTTTTCACCCTGCTAGGCAAAGTCTGGGGTTATGCCAAAAGGTTGCACATTTGCTCCTGATTGTATCTAAAGCTAATGGGATAAGGATGGATGAGGAATTGCAGCACATTCTCATGAGCATTAGAGGGAGCTCATAGAAGGCAAGGCAGAAATGAAGAGGTCTCAGCTTTCAGAAACCCCTTCTGAGAGCTCATTGGAGGAACCATAGCAGAACTGACTGCTTCTGACTTCTTCTAATACCCCATGCTGAATATTAATGATAAACATAATAAAATATGTATATAGTGTAATAGGAATAAAAACGTGCAAGTAGCATCACAGATTTATAATACTGCTTTACATACACATTCAGACAGCTGAGTAGCTATGGTGAACATGGAGAGCCTGCTGCAACGAATAAAAACGAGCTCCCTGTTCTAGATACTTATTCATGCTTACGCCAGACTTTTCCCATGTCTGCTGCATAGCTTTCAGGTCCTCTTGCTTTCCACTTTCCAGTATGGTTACACTGTCTGGACAAACTTAATAGCTTCATCTGTATAGCTGCCCTAGCACCTGGAATTATTTAAAGCTGGGGGCAGGGGGAGTGCAGGTATAAGGAGTAGGGTTGCTAGTGTTCAGTGACCCTATCCCACAAGAGGTTTCAGTATCAACAAACCAATGAATTGTAATGGCTTAAGCCTCTCCAGCAGACGACCTACCTCCACTCCTGCCCTACGGCTGGTACATTCCAGGCATTCCACCATTGTGGATTGGCACAGAGCAGTTCCTGGCAGCTAGGGATTCCCCACAGCACCACAAAGATGTTTCCCCATGCGTAATGTGGCAAACGGGAATATGTTCTGTTCTAAGCCCTAAACAGTCACCACTGGGAATGGACATTAGAGAAACCTGAAGAGAAGTCTGAAAAGAGCCCAGAGTTTGGAAAGTCAAGATACTGTGGTAGCCACCTTCTCCGGTGGTCTCCAACAGGGACCACATGAGGGTTTTTGGCTGCTGTGCCAAAAACCCTACACTTTTTTTCCCCAGCTGTATCATTTGATCTCACAAAAGAATTTGCCTCTTCCTACAAACTACCTTTCTTACTTTATGTAACACCCCTTCTAATCCTTCCATTCCAGTCCCTTTCTGCCACTCTTCTTCCACATGCTTTATGCTTCCCCCATTCTTTTTCCTCCTTTCACTAACTTGCATTGCCAAGACTGAAGACCACTATCTATTTTGTGTGGCCTAGAAGTAGTGATGTTTCCAACGAGGATTGCTTAGTTTTGAAAAGGATTCTTTTTTGTTTTGTTGATATATGACTGTCTGCCCTTAGACACTACAATAACACATGTACCACGCAGATTTCCTCTACAGCGTGGGAAGGACTGGACTTTGGCCTCTCTCTGTGACTGCAGTTCCTCTCTGAGAGAAATATGGATTTTTAAGTACTGCTGGAAGAGAAGAAGAGAACAACCAGAACACCTGCCTCTCACCCAGCTGCTTCCTAACTCTTCTTCCTTACCACACCAATCTTTTGGGTTTCTTACAATGCAAGTTCTTTGCACACTGCTTTTGTTATCCATGCCATTACCTTTCCCAGTAAAGGCAGAGGGAACAAGAGGGACTCGAGTTAAATCAGACACCGCATATAAAACAAGAAGAAAACATACAGTCATACTTCAACTTACTGAAAGAGCCATGGTTCAAGAGCGCTGTGAGCTTAGCAATTTCCATCTCTTTAGAGGGAAGTGTCATTAGGAGACGAGTACGGTACCAGGGAGTGGGTTTGATGACTCTGGATGAGAGCAGCTGTGGGTACTGCCACAAGCCTGCTGCATGCACCAGGACAAGTCACTTCACTCTCTGCTCTCTATCTCTGTTTTTCTCCTATCTCATGATTTCATGAAGCAGAAATGGCCGTGAGATGTATAAATGAGAGCTGTTAGGCAAAACCTGCAGAGTAGTAGTAAAAGTAATGATTATGGTAATAACATAATGCAGGCAAACTATCTTAACATGTGTTTACAAATAACAACACTATCTTTTAAGGTACTTGAGACATCCCCTGCCCTGTAGGGTGAACCTGCTCATCAGATAGTCTGTCTCCAGGGGTCTGACCTGAACTACTGAGCAGCTTCAGCTTGGAATTAGACCCCCTCTGGGACTCAAAGCTCTGGAAATTATTTAAAGTGCTTGCAAGCAAATCCATTGTGCCTATCAAACAGTTCCCCAGAGACAGCAGGAACGGGGGAAAAATTCTTCCTGTGGAGACTCTGACAGTGATCTTGAGAAAGCACCACAGGAAGCAAACAAGTCCTCACCTAAACACAGCTAGAGTTGTCTATTTCCATTTTCCGCTCTGATCTTCAGCACCTTTGCTTGCTACCTCTCCAAAGAGCTGTCAGCAGAGGTAACACACAAGGGAGACATGTTTTTTTTAACAAAGTCTGTCCACAGACTTGGCCAACTCAGCACTTTTACAGTCACTTTGTTCTGAACAACTCCTAGGTGATTTACGCCAGAGGAATATGGTACCATCCTCTAAAGCATTTAAGTTACTGGGGCTCAATGAGTAACCAAACATTAACGTGGCATCTACCCAAACACAAGATTAAGACTGCACACAGGATCTTCTGCTGTTTCCAGTAAATCAAGGAAAGGGGATCCTTCTGTGACCTACCCTCCACCAGAGTTAACAGCCTCGTCCACTCTGCCAGCTTTGGGACCTGCTATTTTAAGTCTTCAAGCCAAACTAACTGATTTAGGCTGAAACAGAGAGGAGCAATAAGACCAGCAGCTCAACTGGCAAGTCTTTGAGGAATGACACTACCAGTACTTTGGGGGAAGCGATCAGCAACTGCAGTATCTTCCCCTGACTCAGCTGTTTGCAGAATCATCCATTGCTCTCTGTCCTCAGCCCAGCTGCCAAGTAAAATGTGTTCACCGAAAAAAGCGTCACAGCAATAACTTGATCACTTAACATTAAGCAAGCCTGTTAGCATGAGTCATTTAAACTATTTTTTAAAAATTGCTTTAGGTATCTATGAGTTGACTTGGCGCAAGCCCCTCGTCTTGTGTAGGCTACCACACTTAGCCCTCTAATGGGAACATCACCCCAAGAGCACATGAAAAAGCAGTTTCCACAAAAGAGGGGAAAGAACCAGTTTATCCAACCAGCCTGCAAATCACTTGCACTCAACTGGTACAAGTTTCTTGTACAAACCAGGTGATAGAAAAACAACCCTTGCCCTTAATTAACAAAGTTGAATTCAAACTGCAATAGCAGGTGAGTTTGGCATCTAAGCTGGTAAGATCAGACAGGTTCGATAGAAAATCTATGCACACAACATATACCCAGCGGGATACACACAGAGAGCCCCCAGAACACAAGATGGAAGAATTTCCATCATCAAAGCAGAACATCACAGGCAGCTGCGGGCAGCCTGAGGGCAGGACACTGTTGCTAAGCAACTCTTCCCTGGGTTGGATGTCGCACACACTCCCAACCCCAACAACGCCAGGCGCATCGAGGATATTTCGCACTGGGGTTTCAATAGGAAGGCAGCTAATGAGGGGGTTGTTTTCCCATGCTCTCCCCTAGCACCTTCTGTGCTTCACTCCAAGGACTCCCTGACCAATAGTCCCCTTCCAAAAAAATGACTGGCCTTCTGTAATTGGAAGTGGCATCTGACGGGACCAGTTGCTCATGGCATAAATATTGACATCAAGACAAAGGGGATGTGTAACTTTCCCACTGGTGCAGACAGTGAGGTGTTTCACAGGTGTGCCCAACAATAAGATCAGAAATAAACAGATAGGTAAATGACTGAGTACAGGGCATGGTTAGAGATAGCCAGAAAAGATAGTTCTCCTCCCTACCTACTCCCTAAAAGAACTGTAAGCTTTATTTTTTCTCTTTTTGTAAGAAATCTTCCTTCATTAAAATGAAACAGGGTAAAACCATGAGAGGTTCAAGTTTTGAAGAAAGTAGAAATATTTTAGGACATCCCACCTTCCTTCCCAAGTATTTGGCTCCTGAGGCTATCCATCTGCCCAGGAAGCTAAGAGAAGCTGGGTAACTTACAGAGAAGAGTTCTTGGACAGCTGAGAAGTTTGAAGGGCTGGTGATCTCGCAAAGCAGAGAGCTGAGAGAAGAAAAATCTACCTACAAAGACATGAGAGTCTCAATTCAAGCAGGCCTGGAAAGCCAGAAGCACCCGGCTCAGCAGAAGACCCCCCCCTAGTGAAAAGAGAAGTTATTAGGGACGCTGACAACATACAATGCATTGAGCCATACAGACCAGGCAGCATATCTGTACCTTCTTTCTGCTGCAAGCTTCAGCAAATCTCATACCGCACTGCAGAACATCTCAGTTCCAGTGATCTACCATTTCCTGAATGGATAAGAATTTCCTTATGAAGATTTTCAAACTGGTCATGCCACACACGTTAAGCTTTTAGTGCTGCTCCAGCCTAAGTCAGGGAAGGTTTCCCCTGGTTACAAGTTTATCATCTTTGGGCTAAACCAACACATCTCAAGGTACTTGAAAATGCCTTCTGGCTTTGGGGAGCAACTAAGACTCAAGTGACCAAATTTCTGACAGCACTACCTTTGTTGTTTTAGGGAGAGGGAAAAGAGGTGACTGCACAAAGTGCAAATATTAGCATTCATTCCCTCTACCCTGGCAGAACTGAGCCGTCTTGTCTGAAAGGTATTTATATTTCCATAGATCAAGTTTAATCTAGTGCTCTGTAACCACCATAAATTCTTTCACACCACCCCAACCTACTTTTACTAGAAATGTTTCTCTGTAATTATTCACCAATGCTCACAGGTCCGTTGTGCCAGGCATGGGATAAGCATACACTGAGAGAAACCCCCGGGCCATTGAAGACAGATACAAGTATTTGGTATTATTAATTTCATTCTATAGATGAGCAGCTGAGGTTCTGGGATCCTTAATCAGGTAGTCAAGGTCTTTTGGGATGCTTACAGAAGAGCTGGACACATTCCCCACATTGCCTGATTGGCAGAGCAGTGGTTTTTCCCCCATGCAGGTTAGATTATTCTTCCTAAACTGGTTTTCTATGAAACTCCAAACATGTTATTAATGAGCTGTTATTCTTTAGAAAGCTAACTGGCCTTTTGTTTCATATTCCAGGGGGCCAAAGAGAAAGCCAGGAACTACTGTAGGCACCACAACCAAGGGAAGGGTAAACCCTCTCCTGTCCTCCCTTTTGTTGGAGCTTGGGCCTCGAGGAAGAGAAACAAATCTCAGTAAGCCTTTCCTTCAGCAGTCCCTTGCAATTGCCCACCAGGGTGTTTATGTGAGCCTTGGCCTCTGAGACTTTCCCAGCTGGCAAGGCTTTTGCCAAGCTCCACCTTTGTGACAAGGGACTTACGGCTTTGCCCAGCTCCAATAGTTTTGGACTTTCACTGCAAAAATTTACTCTGTCCCATTGGGACAAAATAGCAACATATCTGGACAGCAGGCAGACAGCTTGCAGATAAACAAAATATAACTTCAGCCTTTCAGCTGAATCTTTTTTCCTCCTTTTCTTTTCTGTTTTTGGTTTGTTTTTTTTTTAAACAGAAGACTCTGAAGGGGGAACAAGAGAAAGTGAACAGAAATGTCCACAGAGAGGGGAACATGTGGGGGGGGAGGAGAGGTGAAAGGAAACAAATTAAAATGATGAATAGAATTTGTGTGTAATAGTGCATTATTTATAAAGACAAGTTCAACTGAAAAACATTCCTGTCCAGGCAGGGAGAGAGAAAGGAGATAACTCTTTTCAGTTCACTATGTTCATTAATGCTCTCATCCTGATCCAAGTACCAGACGCAGTCTGCAAACCAATGAAGGACTGTGGCCACAGCCAACCATGTTTTGCATGGAACATCTGTGGCTTATGGGTCAACATTATGAAAGAAAGTCAAAACATTTTCAAAAGTCTCATATCACATTCAAAATCCCCATATAGGATCAGCCTCCAGAGCATAGCGCTTGTTACGTCAGCCTGCTCTAGAGAAGCATGGTAAAAGCAACATTGAAATGTTAGAAAAGAGAGATTTTGTGACCTCTTCGGTGATCTTCCAGTGCTACTTTTCCAGGAGAGGAACAGAGAAGGAAAGTTGTCAGGTAACACTGGGGATCTTCCAAAGAGTCAAGCCCCAAGGTTTTTTTTGTTCCCCCGAAGCTATTGCCAGGCCAGGAAAAGGATGGGTCCCTTGAAGCCACGTGAGCTGCCAGTTTAGAAAAGCCTTGGTTTCAAGGTCCCAAGGACAGTTTTTGCTCTACTTTCCAACATTGCTCTCTAAATTCACTTGAGCTAATACAGAGTGTAAAGTTATCCAATATTTTGCTACAATCCATATATTATATCTGCCCTTTGTCTTCCAAATTTACACTTGTCCAACACAAAAAGCACTTGCATTAGTCTGGCCATGGGGTTTCTCTGTATACTTGCTATTGCTTACGGTTCCATTATCTATGAGCTTTTTGGTGATCTTCCAAATATTCTATCTATTATTTTGTTGAAGACAGAAATTAGAGTGAAAACATGGTTACTTACAAGATCACTTCTTTTCTGAAAGTCACTCACTTTTCTTAAAGCTTTCAGTATCTCCTCAGATCTCCCTGCTTTTTCAGAAATAATTGCCACTATTGCTGCAAAGTTAACAACTTCAAGTATCCTAGCACACACATATGTGCAGGTGTTTGCCTGTGTGTAAGGCAGCTGGTCAGTCCCTCCAGTCCTGAGCATGCCTGCTGATAAACTCCACTCTCTGCCACAGCACTCTCGTCTTTTTTCTATTTTAGCCAAAACCATTCTGCTACTGCTCCTGCCTACTTCCCCTTCCTTTCAAATCTCTTTAGGGTCTGTGACTCCTGCAAAAATGGATCATCTCCTGTGGTCACCTGCCAGCTCTGTTCTGAGCCTTTTTATAGAGACTGCTTGATGATCCCAGCTGGGTCTAACTAGGGCTGAATGGGTCCCAAAGGGCCAAAGCATTCTGGTAAAGTATCTCACCCAGAAGAGCTGACCTACAACACATCTTGTTGTAAGCCTCCCATACCTTCTCTTTAACAGCTATTTTACAGTTTGTCCTTTTCATTTTCAAACTGTTCTTTTTTTTTTTTTATCTTGTTCAAGATGCTTTGGGGGGAGGGAGAGCCAAATTCACAATCTCAGCCATTTTTGAGCCATCATTAATTTCTTTCCCATCCTCATTTACTAATAGACCTACTTTCTCCCTACTGCTACTTTTTCCTCTGATCTCTTTGTAAAAGCCTTTCTTATTCTATTTTAACCCATTAATTTCATTCTGTTTCTCATCTGTCAAGCCATACCTAATCCCTCTGATGGCATGTTTTATCAGCTAGGAATTCATCTCGTTTCTTTCTATTATGCAGCATTATCTCAGCTGCCTCACTGAAATTGAAGCATAACAGATCTCCTGCACTCACTTTTATCATCTAACTAAGGCTCTGAATCAGCAAGGTAACACCACCAGGCTCACCTGAATTGTCTCACTGAGGTCAGGCACTGAAAGTTAGAAGATGGTCTTAAGACCCTCAGCAAGGGGAGGTAAAAGCTCACTTGCTGCCTCTCTGTGGGGGGGAAAAAAAAGTATATACATATATATTAGAAGGGACAATGACAAAGGAAAATGCTCCAAAGGGGAGTTTCCTCTATATTCCTAATCAAGAGATGTAGTGCCTGTCCCTGCTCCATCCCCCTACTGACAGAGGAAATAAAGGAATCTGCCCAGAAGCCTTGCTGATCCTTTAAGGTCTATTTGAATCCCAGAGGAATGGCATAAGCTACAGAAGACTGGCAAAAGGGCTACTTGCAGATGTCAGCTCCATCCTTCTGGCATTTCCCCTTGTGACTGCTGCTCCCAAAACCCAACAAATACTCTGTGGTTCTAATGGGGCACTCTCTCAGAAGGTGCTAATCCACAAGATGCTCTCCAATGGTGGCAGGGAGTGGGCTGGGAGGGGTGCATACGTCTTAAGCAGTCAATGATATTCAAAAACAGCCCTGCAGGAGGATTAATTATGTGATCTGGAGCAAAGAAAATTGAGCAAAAAGAGTGTTTGAAAAATCTCCACCACTCTCCTGTTCTCCCCCGCCTCACTTTCTCATTTGAAAACTCTCTTGGATGCCTCATTCTCTCTGGATGTTTTGATAAGGCCTTTTCTTGTTTCTTTCCCGCCCCAAGCAAGTATGATTTGATTTGGCTTCTCTTTCCTCCCCTCCCTGGTTTGAGGTGTGCACTGGTGGCTATCTGTTCAATTCCATCTCCCTGCTTGTTCATTTTCTATACAATTCCTTTACACACCCTCCCTTCAGCCAAATGGATTTTTTTAATCTACCTTGTATTTTAAGTTGTCTTGATATTGTTAGCCTTTGGGCTTACGAGACTGTTTTTAATACTTCCCATCCTCTCTACGCCCCATCTCCAGCTCATACTACAGGACAGCTTTGCATTCCTTTCTATCAACTCCATAATTGGTTTGCAGGAAGTTTTAGCATCCTTATTAGAGATATGTCAGAACCAATACCATGGGCCTGATTCCCCGGCAATATAAAGTGAAGAACTACCAAGGCAATGAGAATCATTTATCACCTGCAAGGGCAGATTGAAGCCACTGCATGCAAAAAACTGTTTGAAATTATGGGGTTGGCCTCCCCTTCTATAATGAGCTGAACTGAAAGTCCCAGGCAGCAGAAACGCTTCCAGATCCATACTTGGCCATTCAAATTCTGGTTTGGGATGGGCAGCATTAAGTAGATTGGGATGTTCATTTGGATATGGCAATATCAGAAGCTCATATGCTCCTGAAAAGTGGACTCTTGGATTATGCGGACAGTGTTTGCCCGACCAAGTAGATTTCAGCCCCTACTTCCAGCCTACCACAGAAACTGCCCCTCCCCAACCTTTCTTACATCCAGCTGACCACCAGCTCAGAAGCCCATTGCTTACAGTATTTTTTTTTTTAAATATCTTGCAAAAGAAAAATTGCTGGCTACTCAACGTATGAGTGTCTCTGATGAAATATTTCTTTGCCAGCAGTGGGGTTTTTTCCCCCAATAAATGTTTCAGTAATAATAATAAAAAACCCCTTATGCTTTGATTCTAAAATACCTGAAAGCTTTTCCATTATTTCTTAACGGTTTGATCTGGCTCTTCTCAGTTTTGAATTTTTTTTTTTTTTTTTTTTTTTTTTTTTTTTTTTTACAGTGTGTGACCACTATATAAAATATCTCCTTATTTATTTTTGCCACACTTCAGTACAGAAAGTTCATTGTTTGTTGCAGGTGCAACTGTTATACCACAATGACCTGTTTCTTTGCCTCATTTAACTCGAGCATACTCCAGTTGGGGTAAACTAGAGTGCATAACATCATTGTCCCAAAAATAGCATTTCAGTTTCTCGATAAATCCAAACCAAACTCATTGTGTGAATGTGTCTAAAGAGATTTACTTTGACTATCAACTGTGGAAACGTAGGTTGGGACCTGTCAGTGAAGCTGAGTGCCTTTCATTTTGACGCTTTCACACAGAAGCGCAAAGAGTCCAGCTTCCACTGCTACAGCTATTTTTGGCCCTCAGGGTACTAATGAAAATAAAATCTCTGTGTGCCTTACTCTAGGTGAACCAGTCTCACTGTGATGATGCTCAGAGAAAAGTCAGTTAGATGGAGGAATACCTTTAGTCTTTCTCCCCCCCCCCCCAATTTTTTTCCTTTCTTTTTTTCTAAAGAGACAACAAAAAGAGACAAGACTGCCAAATATTCACAAAGCCTTCTAACATTTTGACACACTGTTTTGTTTGTTTGGTACGGAGACCATTCTGAATTAAAATCTGTAGCAATGCTTGGATCTTCAATCCCTCGATAATTCAAAGTCCAAGCTCTCTAGACATAGGAATCGACATCGTAACACATATCCTATTAGAAGAGGTCAGGTTAAGTTTTGACTTGTCTATTTAGCCATGATCATTGCAGGATGTCAAAGCGTATTCCAAACATTTGCTAATGAATCCTCATGGCCCACAGTGAAGTTGATCAGCATTATTTGAACCATCCAATCAATGAAAAAAACAGCAGTGATTTGACCAGGCTCACACAGTCAGTTGGTGGCACAGGTGGAAAGATAGCCAAGCAAGTATCCTGATACCTACCCAGTGCCAGGTCAGTCTGCATAGGGAGGGCGAAGCTGAGCAATTTAATTTGCCCTGTCCTGCTTCTTTCAGAGGTTAAAGGGAGCCCCAGCTCACTGCTTCAAAGGAGATCACAAATTCTTTGCCCTGTATCTGCTGAAACCACACCGACCCTCTGTTCATCATGCTGTAACTATGAGATCATGCTTACAGGATCACTTAAAAAGGAAATGTGTATCTTATAAGCGTCTCATTTTTCAAAAGCCATAAAATTTTTTTTATGACCTGGCTTTTTCTCTTAAAATATAGTGGGCCTGATTCACATGGGAATGTCAGGTCAGAAGTTCTACACAAGGGAAAAAATTCAGCTCAGAAAAAAATTTGAATGACCTTTTTGATCCATCATTATACAACTTCATTTTCTTCTGCCCTAGTTGGGTTTTTTTTTTCCTCTACTGTTGATCATATCTTCCTTTATTGGTATTCTAGTCACATGCATTATCCCACCCAGTTTCTGTAATGTCAACTAAATCATCATTGTTTTCATGCATGAGAACTTCTCACTGTTCCTGCTTAGTCATTTCCCAGATTTCTTCTGTTGAGGAAATAATTTTCCCCATTTTCTCTCCCATCCTTTAACCTCACATTCCTTTTTGGTTGCATTCCCTTCTTCTTAGTCCTAGACAAACCTAGAGACATAGTCAGACCATACCTCCTGCTCATCTTTGGGTGCTTCAATAGAAATGAATATGATTTATGTCTGACTGCAGCTTAGTTCAGTCCTTATGAACCATATGGTTCAGTCTTCCCCACTGAGAAATCACAAGTGACCTCCAGCTCCAACTCAGTTTTCATCCTAGATGGCTCTCCAACATCTCCTTTTCTGTCAGCCACCCCAATGTTCTCAGTAGGGATGACAGTAGGACTTTCATATCCCCTCCCCTTCTCTAGCAACACCAGCCCCCAGAAACAGAAAGCAGCATGCAGCCCTATAAATAGAATCATAGATTCATTTAGGTTGGAAGAGACCTTTAAGATAGAGTCTAACCACAAGTACATTCATGTCCTCTTCTGTTGGCCACCCTCCTCACCAATTCCTTTTCCCACCCAGCCCCACACCGTTCCTCTGATTTGCTCATTTGCTTTACTCTCCTGTGCAGTCTCTCCACATGAAGCTCAGCTCTAATAGGTTAAAGCCACCAAAGGCTTTAAATTGTCTGTTCCCGGTAAAGTCAGTGAAGGAACTCGGTGGAGACTGGAGATGGCCTAAAAGGAAAAAACCTGCCACCAAGCCCTCCAGAAACCCTCCAGGTCCTTCCCCAACCACACTAAGAATGCTCCTGCTCCAAGGATGCTCCATGTCTGGGAGTATGCTCAGTTTTGGCCACTGCCCTCCTAAAATTAGTGATTATTCCTCACCATGAATATAACCTTTTATCTCTGTTATATAGCCACTGTTGTTTCCTGTGATTCCCTTGTGACAGTTTCAGGCCCTGCCTTGCAGTCCTCCACCGTTCTCTGGTCCTCTTTTATTCCATCCACCCATCAGCTCCTGCACCCCCAGTAAAAGGAATTGCATCTCCACAAAAATGGCAATTGGAATTTTTAATAGTACTAAAATAATTTAGACCATACTACAGGTAATTTTATTAACAGTCAATATTTTCTACCCTAAGTGACAGATTTATTACAGCACATTATTTTTATTATTGAGTGTAATCATATCCCCATGCTGCTGAAATCCCCTGGGCATCCACAGTGCTCTAGCAGTAATAAATAACCAATACACACAGAAAAACTTTGCTAAGGTGAATTTGAGGTTGCGGGCACATATCAGTGGTTTGAGTGCATATTGCCTCTCAAGAACATTGAAGTTAAGTTGTTTGCAAGCAACAGCAGAGAACAATTCTCATTTCTTACGCACTTCTGTCCTACGTCCCACGTAACCCTACGTCATATGGGGTTTTTCTCCAGTTATTCTCTTATCTCTCCTATGGACATACTTTACTTGTACTGTCTCCCTATGTTTCCTTGTAGCAGTTAGCATTTAGGCCTAGTTGACCATGATGTTTGCATACAAACTTTAACCTTATGGGATAAGATAATAACTTCAAATTAAGAATAGAAGAGTAACTTAAGCAAGAACATATCAAGAACCACTTGTCCAAATGAGCAGATTGAGAACACCAGCAGTGGCAACAGAGAGTTGTTGGGCACTGAGCTGATGGGCTAATCAGGCATTGGGTAATCTCTACCAAACCCTACGTCCAACAGCACCTGGAGTCACTCATGGAGAAAACGCAAGGGACCCCAACCACACAGCATGGGGACTACACATGCCACAGCTGGAGCTGCTATGCTGACCCACCCAATTTTTCTTCTGGGCTGCATCATCCCTCCCACTGAACAGAGAAGTTGTGCAATTCATAAAAATGCATATATCTGATTAAAGTGTTCTGGTATCCAAATCCATTCAGTCTCTGCAGTATCATTTGGTCCTAAATAGCAAGAGCCCTGACTCCCTGCGCATACACCTATGCGGCATCCCCGTGGTCACCTAACCGAAGCTAGGACAAGAGGCAGCACACGCTGCATTTGCTCTAAGCTATGCACATGCCCATCAGCCAGCTGACAGGCCACACTGGGCAAATCACACTTCAGCTCTCACCATCATCTCTTCTCCCAGTGAGGGCACTCATTTAAGTCTGTCTCCCTAGCCCAGCCTCCAATTTTCTTGGTACTTAGAGGAATTATTTTTTTTTTTAATTGCCTATCCTATTAGGAAATTTGGCCAAAATCAGTCAACTGATACCAGAGAAGAGCAGGACTGACAGGTTGACATGCAGGCAGACAGAATGATCACCTGTCCCTTGCTTCTTTAAGAAGCCAGGATATAAAAACAACCTGGAAATGTAAAAATTCCTGTTAAGGTAAACCACTCAAACATAACTCCTGTGCTGCTCAAACTGGATTCCTGCAGAACACCGTTTCACCATTTCCCCTTCGTTGAAGAGTTTTAAAGCTATGCACTAGAGGGCACAGAACTATTTGTTATCTACTCCAAATAATAACCATGCTGCTTTGTTAGCACATTAACCTTTGGTCTTTTTCAGGTAAAAACTTAAATCTCACAATCAGGGAAGATGAGGTTTATCTGTGGAGGCAGGCAAGTGCAGCATGCAGGAGCACTCAGACAGCAGGGCATGAGGTGGAATTGTCAAACTTAACCTCGTAGGCTGCTAAATACTTTCTAGAGCAGCTGCCTGACCTCAGCATCTGGCAAGGTCACAGCCCTATGCTGCACAGGGAAAGACTGCCTTCAGCACGCTGTTTGTGTAAATGAGGATTTGTGCGATATGTATGACTGTAAATAAAGCAATAAACCTCCCTGCTTAAGCTTGGAATATTCTGGTTCTTTATAGTCACACAATGGACTAAAACTACTTGCAGCTAAGTTCAGCTGTGTTTTGCCTTATACGAAGGCCTCTCCACAGTGGAAAAGGGAGAAAGAACTTAAATGATTTTGCCAAGACACTCAATCTTGTCTCTTCAGTTTCCTAACTCTTTATTTGTACTGCTTTTTAAAACACTTGCATGTTACATGCTCAAACCACACTGACAAGCCTGCAACAGGAGCTGAGCAAGAGATAACATATCCACTACTAAAGAAAACTTTTTCCTGCTTTCAGCCCAGTAAAAGTTAAAGCACTGATGGCAAGAAGAAATTCCAAAGCAGGGGGGAAAGAGGTTGTTGGGGGGGGGGGGGGGGGGGAGGCGGGGGGCACAAAACATTTCCTTTCAAGCCAAATTTGGAGCAAAACCAGCATTTCTGTTAAGTACTGCACAGCTTCTGGGGTTCAAGGCCCCTGTTTTCTTCCCATTGGGCCACACTCCTTGACTACCCTACCTCTCCCATGATGCACAATACCTTGTGAGAGCACACCTACCCCCCTTGTTTCCTGTAGGATGCTTCATGCTCTTCTAACATGCAATGTATTATAAAGTAGCATAGGAAAAAAAACAACAACAAAAAAACCACACCACCAAATCCCGCCTCTTCCCCTTTGCAGATCAGCACAAATACATTCTGGAACTCTGATTCTTCATGCGTTAAGTACCCATGCTGTTATGAGGGGGAATAATGCAATTTTTAACTTATTTGTTAATAGACATAGGCTAGAATTTTTAAAATATTTAATATTTTTACAGTATCTTCTGGGAGTTAAGCACTCAGTTCAGTGGGATTTGGTTGTCTAAGCAAATAGGGTCCTTTGATGAGCCAAGGCATAAAGAGCTTTGAGATCCTTGAATGAAAGAAGCTATAAGTAGCACAAAGAATCATTGGCTACACAGGCAGGAATTGTCATTATCATCTTATTTTGCGATAGCAAAACCCTGTGTAACAGTTCAACACATTAGGCATTAACAGAGAGATAAAATATTCCCTAAAATAGGAAGCTTCCTTTAGTAAAACTCTGAAAATTGCTGAGCTGATGGAGAAATTCCTATCTTCTTAATGCTTTTTGTATTAGATCTTTGGCCCGCTGGTATATTATTCCTCAGAGTAGAATTGGAAAAAAGGTTCTGCAATAACGAGCGTTCAGCTGTATAATGTTCATGCTCAAAAGTACCGCACAATATACCAGAATACAGCCCACATGAAGGGGTTGGAGCTGGCTCTGGGGCTGGCTAGGGCAGCCAGTCTCCCTCTCAACCCTCTGGTACCTCCAGCAAGCTTAGCACAGTCCATGAAGCCAACAAAGAGCTGGGAGGAAGAGAAAGAAGTGTTACAAGACAGAAAGCAAGAGGAGGACATTTGAATTTCATAAGACAGGTTAACCCCGCAGGGCTGAGAGAAGCAAAAACAACTTATTCTGAATAAACATGATATGGAAATTGCAGAGATTGAATTGAGCATGAATTTATCTAGGAAGCTACAGCACAAGTTGGTGTGAGATGCCATCAGGAAAACATAGTGAAAACTGAAGGCGAGAGAATTGATCTTACCAGCCATGTCTGAACCCCAGACACCCTGTTCCCAGAACCCATACTTTTGGTACGAGAGGTAATGGGATAGCAATGCCCACTCTCCAGAGGCAGCTCCCACTACAGCCCCTTTGCTCAGCCACCAGGCTGAAACAAGTCCGCAAGCAGCATATTACATGCTTTGTGTTTGCCATCTCCCAGATCATGTCCCAGCATTTCCAGTGGGAATGCTAGTTGATATATTCTGAAATGGTGGCAGGGAACATGTTAACAGTTAAGCAGCAGGGACTGCTGGGGGCCAGTGCTTGGCTCTACATCCCAGCCTTCTCTCAGTGGTTAGCAAGGATGCAGCAATTCATCAAGCTGAGGTACTTCATTCTCTCTCAAGAGCAGGAAAGATGGTAAGGGATGGCACAGACACACAACATGGAAGCAGGCATACTCTATGATGAAGCTTCATGCCCTTGTCCCAAGCTGTCCTCCTTAGCATGACTGATGGTGCCAGGCAAAGTAGAGTCAATTTACACCCATTCTGAGTGTATAAAGGTATTTGACAGATGAGCTCCAAAGAGCCTAGCTGATGTGATTTAAGATGTTACCTCTCCCCAGCTGTCTGCCCTGTCCCTCTGCCAGAAGTTACTGCCCCAACAGCAGGTAAAGCAGAAGAAACATGTGCCTGCACCTTGAATGCTCTAGCTCAGGCTGGTGTATTAGCATAAACTGCCAATGAAGGGTGGGTTTGTGCTAATACATCAGATGAAAGGTGCAGCCACTGGAGCACAGGCATATGCCTCATTCTGCCAACTTTCCAGTCATCTCCAGCAAAGGAACAGAAAGGACAGCTGAGGGTATTAAAGTCATGTGTGCTGGGTACAGCTAGTCATATATATGTACACAGTACTCTGATGAACACACTGTTTTCAAGTCCATTTTCCTAAAGCCTGGTAATCTGCAGACCTACTGATGCACAACCTGGACAATGACTATCAAGCATTGTAAGACAAGCAATCAATGCTAAGGAGTGTGCTTAAAATGGCACAGCTACAAGCCTGTAGGGCAGGGAGGGAAGGGTGACTTCAGTCACCTCCCCCACAGACCTCTTAAACCACCTGGGAAAACACCAGCTCATACCCTGGCTCAGCATCATCAACAAGGTTGATAAGTCATCACCCAACCAAAACTTCTTTAGAACTGTTAACAATTTACTGGAAAAAATTCCAGGGGTGGGAAAAAAAAGCAGACAAATCTGGTCAGCTCATTCTACTATCCATTTCTGCTATCAGTGTCAGTGATGCACATTTATGCTAAATGTTTCTTTATCTCATACAGCATAGGATTTGCTTTTTACATGAAAATCATTTGTGCTTTGGAAAATCCTGTAATGCACCAATTTGCTTTGCTTTCTGTTGCATGCTCTCACTTTCTTGTTTGTTTTGTGCTTGTATCTCTTGCTTATGATCTCTCTGTATGCTGAAAATCCAGTACAAATATTTAGTAAACAATAAGAAGCTCATTGTTGCTTTCAAGCAGAAAATTTGCCTCTGCCTCACAGAGCATCTATTTTGGCTTGTATTTAATTTTTCTAATAATGCATGAATGTATATCTATAGATCAGATCTTTCCTTGCTTAGATTCTACAGCGGTGGGTGCTTTACAAAAGTCAATATAGATAGAATCAGCTGTAATCCATTTATGGCACACTCATCTTTGATCAGAAGATATATCAATTGTTCCTTTTCATATATGACAAGCACAAAACACTTTTTTCACTACATTGATTTAAAAGCTTTAAAGTTTTTTAAATTTAAGGACCCCTGGATGATCATCTATTCTGACACTTTGGGAACACTTGGGGCAGCCCTGAACTAGAGACCACAGAAAGAGCCATGACATGGATAAGGCAACTAGCATATTTCCTCTAAACCGTTCTTCTAGTACAGATTTAACAGGTAATGTACAGAGGTGCAGGGTGGAGCTCTAGAGCTCTCCCTTCACAAGGTAGATCTATCATCCCAGTTAGAGTCTGTGTAGGTAATTCACTCACCTTACTTTTCCTTGCAATTTCAGCTAGAGACCAAATGCTTTTGAACTGCCATGTCGACACATGTTCCTCCCTGTGAAATCTCAGGTTAGTCTTTTTTTTTTTTATAGTAACCTGATTTTGAGTGCCCAGCTGTATACCAGAGGCCACAGTGACTTCTCCACTAATTATGGCATCTAAATTCAAGAGGGTGATGTGAATCTCAGACTGCCTACGATACACAGCTGTCAGACCCAGGCTCCACGTACAGTCAAGGGAGAGAGAGAGTCATCCTAGAAGAAAAATTTGGAGCACTGAGGCATGCGACTCTTGCGTGGACAACACTGTAAACCAGACTTCAGTAGCCCTGGAAAAGACAGTCTATTTGTTGATCCACTGCCCATCATTTTTTTAAACTTAGTTCCCACAATATCAGGCACATCTGTCCCTTTTAAGCATTTTAACAGTTGGCCTGAATGTAGCTATCATGTGCCTCAGCCAGTGCAGCCAGAAATAGGAGGTATCTAAAAAAGCAGGAGCCTTTGCTGAAAGCGTTGATGTTGGTTGCAGTCTCTGAAGCAGGTATTAAGACCCCAGTAGGTGAAATGAAGAAGCCTCAACAGGCAGAGAATAGCTGCTCTTCCTGCCTCTCTCCAGCTTTGAGGCTACTCATTGCAACCAATTTCATCCTTTTCTTAGATTTGCTTAGATGATCACTAAGTGATGGGAGACCCTCCCTAACTGAGCCTCTCCTGAGAAAAATTCTGGTGTTTCTGTATTTAACTTGGATATGCAAGAGATCTGTTATACAAAGAAATTTTTTTTTTTTTTTTTTTTTTGGATGACAGAAGCACAGTGGCTTCACCAGTTTGGATTGGAAGCAGAGGACTTTGAGGCCACCCTGGGGGTTTTCAGGCAGAACAACTGTGGAGCTAGAGCTATAAATTTAATCACTGTTTATTGATGTGGCGATGTTGGGTGTATTGATGTATTTTATTGCTAAGCAGTGCATTCTCCCCATGTTGTTATCCCCTTGAGCAGATTAACTGCAGATTCCAAAATACTGTCCAGCAGAGACATGCGTGTCATACTGTTTTCACTTTGCTTGCCTCCCACATAAAAGAACAGCTATGAACGTCAGCTGAAGCTTATTTCTCCTGCACAATGGCCTATCATTTTTGTAAAAATAAATAAATAAGTGGCAATCATTCATTTTTTTCATGGGTATAAACACTTTGGGTCAAACTCAAAGTGACTGAAATGATATTGCATTTTACCTCTGGTTGATAAGTAGTTGTAATTTACAGGCCAATAGAAATAGGTAGATAGAAAAGCAACTACCAAGTAGAATTAAGATAAAGAACCTCCCACTCTCACTTTGTCTTACACCTTTCACTGAGCTGCCTTTGCTCCTGCATCATTTATTTCCTGACTGTACGCTCTTGTAAGTTACACTAAGTTGCTGCCAGGTAACATACAACATCATTTACATCACCTTTGATCAGTGCCCAATTACAGAGCAAGATGCTGGAGTCACTGGTTCAGTCCCAAATGCACAATCAAAGCAAATTCTGGAGTGAGAGCAGGCACAAGATTAAGTCTTTATACAAAGCTGAAGAAATTAAAAGCACAATTGCTGGGTAAAATGCCACCCATAGATGTTTTCCCTTAATAATAAAGGCTGATCATCACAGGATAGGCTCTAAATATCTAATGGTATATCTTACCCTTATTCTCTACACAGAAGTCTTAGACTTCCCCAAGCTATCTCCAGCTGATATGATACTTCAACTTGGTACAGCGTTGTGCAGTTGCTACAACGGAACCCCAGAACAATAAAGCCAGTGTCAGCAAGATGCATTGGTTTCCAGTCCAGAGATAACCTGATTAGTACCCGCTCAAGCATCTCTGCACTGCTTTTGAACATCAGAGGAGCCCTGAAGGATCAAGCTACACTAGGTTTGAATAGCAAGGATTTTCCAAAATGCATGGTGCATTCCAGTCGCCATGGTTTGGATCTTGTCCCTTCCCCCAGCCTGCATTTAAGAGTGGCTTTGGGCAAGTCATGTTCCATTTTTATCCCTCCATTGGTCCCCACAGCATGGTCATACTATAGAACCTCACAAGGCAAGCACTTCAGGGCCATGTCAGTACCAGGACTTGAAGCCATGCATGTCATTGCCATAATGCAATTGCTATTGGATATATGTATTCTTTGGAATCGATAGTGAGCTTTTTCCACTGGAAATTAGTATTCTGTTGAATATGACAATAGGAATAGCTCTCAAGTATATATAACCCCCAAAACCACATCGGCAGTGGCAGCAGTATATTAGCATATGTAAGACCCATTTGGTTTTATGAATTTGGGAAGGATAAGATTAAACCCTCTTGCATTAATACCTGCTGCAATGTTTTCCCCCCTTCCCTCCTACTGGAGGCTGGGAAGATTGATAGCCATTTGTGAAAAGGCCGTTAAAAATACAGAGCTCCCCATGCACAGTGGTGCCAAGTATTAACTACTTTGTCACTGGAAGCCTGGAGACCACCTGTATTCTTACTGACTACATCCTTCACCTTAACAGACCTCAGTCTAGGGACACATCTTTAGGACTTACTCATAACACACAAATGGCAGAACAACATTAAGGCCTATATCCAGTGTATGTCTAATACTTCCCATTTTCCAGATGAGTGTTTCCAAACTGTGGTCTGCAGACCTCTAGGGTCTTGGTCTACTTCTGTCTCTGATGTGCATTGCAAGGATCTGCACATGGGAATTTCCTAGAGGTTTCTGCACATCCCTTCAAAAGCGTAAGGCATGAGCAAATTGAGAGGTGGGGAAAATCTGTACATAAAAAGCATTTTTTTGAGGCCAAATGCATCCATTATGAGAGTGGCAAAGAAAAGATAGGTGTCTGAACACTCTAGCTCCAATTGACCCCAGGCACTCCCATACACAAGGTATTGCTATTAGCAAGGGCTAAGACCCATCAGCCTCCTCCTTCCCCTTTCCTCCTGTAAATCCACAACTGATGAAAAACATTAATTAACTGTCAAACCCTCCCCCGCTCTCCGTCAATTAAATCTGTTTTATGTCCATTTTATCTATCCATCCAGATGCTTTAATTAGTCTCCATGATTGCAATTCATCAGCACTTCCTAGGAGTAAAACACATCAGCAGTCTTCTCCCTCTGCACAATTTATACACCACCTCACCTAATGGGGCTCTGAGCTAAACTCATGTTTTAGGCTCAACTACAATGCAAATAACAGTAATGATTAGTACAAAGGGAAACGTCTTTCCATTCCTAGCTAAAAAGTTAATATTATGTCTTCATAATCCACGATACAATGATTTAGTAGTGCCATTTGTGTCTCCCGATTCCCTAATGTAATGACTTAGTACCACAGGGATAGGCACATTATCTCCTGTTTGTAAATTTTTAGCAGGTTTATAAATACAGCATGGCCTTATTGTGCAACCTCACGATCTCTCTGAACCCAAAAAAAGTTTAAAGTTAATAATAAATGATAAAACTTGGGGAAAAAAGAAATGAATCAAGCTTCATTAAATGATAAAATCCATCAGGAGCCGAGGGCAAGGACAGGGGCAGGGACTCAGTTAATTTGCGAGAGTAACGTAATTTTGAATTGTTGGAAAGATATAAAAGTGGAAATTTGTAATACAGTTTTAGTTTGAAGGTCATCCCAAGGAGAGAAGGCCAAGTAGCTATCTGACCTTGTCCAGGAGAGAGAGAGAAAAAGAATATATCCAGTTACATTGGCAAAATTCAAAGACTTATGTGATCTTGAGCTGCAATGATTAAGAAATCAAAAGTTCAAATAGCTGAGCTGCCATCATTCCCACTACTAGAGAAGACCTCCATGCAAGTCTTGCAGCTGTGAAGAAAATTAAGCAGCCAGCCCAGAAAAACCCTTGCCATCCCCCAGCTTGTTTTGTGCTCTGCACAGAGAACAGTCATAACCACTTCAAGCTAAGATTAATTCCACAGCAGTAAGACCTTTTTACCATAAAAGCTCTCCTGGTAACCTCACCTCTACCCCATGCCTCCATGATGATGCATTAGAGCAGTTAATCATTTATATCCTGCTTATCATCACTGTGCTGTCAGAAACAGACACTGGACCACTAAGTGATAACATGGGCTCCCTATACTAGACAGACATTTGAATTTCAGACATAGTATCTGTGGTGAGGGGACTTTACTTTCCTCTGCCACCACATGCAAGCAAATACCATCAAGTTTAATACATGACGATATGCTAGAAAATCTCTTTGAAAGATACCCAAGCTCAACAGAAAGACTCCAGAGGAAGATGAATTAACCAGTCTCCTCAGTAAACTTCCATGGCAGATGCATTGCCATTGTCAAAAGTTGCCTCCCATTTCCAGTGGGTTTTTGTTTTGGTTTGGTTTTTTAGGTTTTGTTTTGTTGTTGGTTTTTTTTTTTTTTTTTTTTTTTTACTTCCAATATTCAGCTTTTAGCATTTCTTAGGATTCTGCCCCTTAAATTAGAGGAGCACACACTTTGAGGCAGTAGAAAGACATGAAAAAGTAAGAATAGGTGTAGCATTAAAGAGAAAAATTAACGCTCATTTTGAGCTGGTATGATGTTGGCATGCTAAATCCTCTCCTTTAGTAACAGTGTTTGATATTCCTCTTCTCAGGGGAGCAGGAGCTTTACATTCCTTAGCCAAATCTTTAAAAACAGTATGGTCTTCTGTCAGAAAATGGTGATCTGAGAACTGAGCTGTGTAGTGTCTGCATGAATATATCGACTGCATTAAAAAGAATCACTCAATGTTATCAAAACACCTTTGAGTGTAAATACATATTTCACAAGGTATTTCAGATATCTTTAAAATATTTATGTTGCAATTAAACTAAAATTCATCCCAGTTTGACAACATACAATTTTGAAATGTCAAAACTGCCTTCAGGACAAAATTTCCATTTCTGTTGCCAGCTGTCATGACATCCCTCTAAAAGCGGCAGACCATACTGCTCTGATCTCTCTCTCTAGGTCAGGAGCTTTCGATTGCTACTGCCTACCTGTTATTCCCACTTTCACACGGGAAGAACTCACTCAAGACTGCTGCATGTCAAATAGTTATTCAGCAGGCAGAGAAAAAACACAACTTTCTTCAACTGGGACTGTGCCTACACATCTTATGTGGGCTGCAGCTGGGGAGTAAAAATTTACCAAGGCAAACGACTTATCCACTGCCACAATTTATTGTCATCTCTGATCTCCTGACAAAGACACATGAATAATCACTCCCTAACTATTTAGGCCACCTATCAGTTTTGTCAAGAAGTGGAGCTATGTCAACAGAGGGTGGTAACTTCTGGTGATGAGCTGTTGAGATCACTAACCTTCATCCAAGATTGACTGCTGTTTTGTTTTAACTCTTCAGTTGCAGGTAAATTGTAGGTTGATGCTTAGCCCGGAGAATGTGAAGAAATGCAAGCGCATGCAGGTCAAACTCAATACACATTGAGCTCTTTATACAAACCAAGGCTTTCCGACAATGAAAGAGTTGCATTTGAAAACCCACAAAATGGTAATTGCATCAAAATATAGTCAAGTATAACCACCTTACAAACATGTATCACACCCGATTACAATCCAGACATCTTCCTGACAGAGTTTTCACATTCTGATTCTGGTCCCTTAGAGATCCATGAGATATATTTACAGTTTCCATAAAAATAAACAAGAGAGACTGTTATGTTAATTCACCATACAGGGGTCCTCAGTCTCAGGAAATTTTGTAGGGATCTGCAAACTAAAAGAGATTGAAAACCACTGCTCTCTATCGACTCCCCAAGAATCTATATGGTGCCGATACTAAATACCTCCATATATTATTTGCATACTCTGCAGATGTTTGCATGCTGTGATTATGTAGAATAACAGTGCCTTGAATCTGTAAAACACTGGTCTTATTTATATACAATGCCATACTTGGTATTTTATGTTTATATTTTCTCATAAGCCACCTTTATATATTGCATTGGTGTGAAACTATCAAAACAGCTTTGAAAACAGCAAACACTCAATCACAGGTCAATTTTTCTGCCAATTCACTTTCATGTTTATCTGGGGAGGAAATCTTGGCTTCGATGGTGTCAGAGCAAATTTCCTCACTGACTTGAGTGGTCCCAGAATTTCAGTCAGTGTGTTATAGTATTTTTATTGCATCTCAGGCGAAGTAATTTCTAGCCTTTCCTTTTGGAAACTATTTAATAGCTCAATGAACTTCACCATAAGGGTTTTCTCATTCTTATTTCTTCCCATCACTGCTAGCTTTGCCCAACACACATTAACTAATTCCTTCTCCACTTGGTGTTTACACACTTCAAATATTCAGAGGGCTACGTTTCTCCACATCCCCATCACTGCCAGATGCATTAACTTTCATTTTTGCCAAGCTGAATCTTCATTTGTCTCTGTACCAAGTCTCTAAACTCTCTAGGTATCTTTGTATTATTACTATTTAATTTCTGTTAAGTACTGACAGTATGCCAGGTGCCTTCAGTTTGCCAGATGCTGCACAGAGTGGAAAGGCACAGTTCTCTTCCTGTGGAGCAGACAGTCTAAAAGACAAAGCAAAGACGGGACAAAGCGTCCTCACAGCTCAGAGCATATGGTTAGGCTTAGAATATGGGTGCAGCTGTGAAACTAGGTTGAGGGATGAAAATAGGCAGGCCCCTTCTGTAGTCCTGGTAAGAAAGAGTGGGTTTCCCAACAGCACAGGAAAGAAAAGTTGTGCTAATTTTGTGGGATTTTTAAGGAAAAGACGTGGCACGAGGCTGAGAGAATGGATCTGGGGAGCAGGGCGGGATGCAGAACAAGAAGCAGTGCAGGAGCCAAACCAGTACCTGTCTTAAATGAACATTGCTCCAGCAAAGGCAGTGATAGCATGCACAAGGAAAGTACCCTAGGCCCCTTCCTCAGGAGTGAAGGCACTGAAATAAAAGGTTGGAACCACCACCACAAAGGCAAGAGACCAAGTGGACAGCCAGCCTGAAAATTAAATCTCCAAATCAACTAGATCTCAAATATTGCTCCTCCATTCTTTGTGGGAAAGAGCACTGAGCACATGCCATGATCTTCCATCCTCCCTCCCACTTCTGCTTCCCCCTAGAAGGGATGAAACAGAGACAGTCCCAAGCAGATCCCTCCCAGAGAAGGGAGGGAGACATGAAACACTAAAGTTACATTTATTCAAGCCTTTAAGAAGATCTTGAGCTCCTAAAAGCCACCTTAAGGCTTCTCCACACAGGTACCAAAGTACTGGCCCTCAAAGAAATGGAATAATGCATATAGTACTGCACAGATGGGGAAAATAGTTAGGACTCTAGTCCAGAAGAGAAGCATCCCTGACTGCATGAAAAGCCAGAGAAATAGCCACTGCCCTTCTATTTCTCACAGAAACAGCAATATTTTTGCAAAGAGTACAGCCCTCCTTTCAGACATCCTCATTCCTTCCCTCCCAGAAACCTACAGGCAAGGAGATAAACTGTTTGTAAATAGCAGTTTCACACCAATTAGCTCCATGCTCTGCAAAGAGCATCACAGACTCAGTGTGGTGTTTTTAAGGGCTTGTTATTTTAGAGTACTACATATATATTTCCATATAATTGATCTGTTCTACTTTAAAGAGGCCATCAGGAAGATATGTGGGCAATTTATTGTAGAGGTAAGAGAAGGAGGGGCAATGGGAGTTAACCTCAGATTAGCTGTGTTTACACAACAGTGTTTTACACTGTGGGCTCTTGGAATGAGACCAGAGCCCACACTGTTCTCCCCTGCCTTCCCAGCACCCTGTTTTCCCCTGGAAGAGAAGGCAGGCACAGCAGTAAAAAGTCAGGAGAGCCAGTCTCAGTAACAACAGGGCCAAGATAAGCACAGAGAATACTCTGCCCCATAGCGTGGATGCCACCATTTGGGCACAGGTTTCTAGTGCTGGATGTCACAGAGCTCACGCACAACATGACCACATGGATACAGCCTAAATTAGGTACTATTTGGCTAGAGCAACTTGGCACACCTGACCAGCAAGAAAGCTGGCAAATGCTGGTGGCAAATATACAAAGTACTGGAGTATCTCAGAAATGCCAAGGTCCATGGCCTCAGAAATCCCTTCCGTGCCCCGAAGACAACATACCATGACAGAAGCAGAAAAGGCAGGCCACTGTGACTGCCATCATTTGTTATCCAGGTATAGACATTAAGAGCAACCAGGGCTACTCTGACCTCCTGCAGAGCACAAGGCAAAGCCTCCGCCAATAGTTCCTGCCTCACACTCTTGACTTCTGGCTCACACCATGTAGAAGGCTGCCAGGGCTGGACTGAAGACTTGAGTGCTGGTGAATTAACCTGCTTCTGGCAGAGCTCTTCCACAGCTCATTACTCTGCTATGCCTTATTTCCACTCCCAGTTTGTCCAGCTTCCATCTACAGTTCTGAAATCTCTTCACACCTTTGAGTACTAAAGAGCTGTCTTAGATTAGACAAATTCTTCCCCCGTTAACTTTATTCCATGATCAAGACCCTTCACTTTGATAAGCTAAATAGAATTGTCAATGCCTTCTCTGCAGATGAGAATATTCCCAACCCTGAATCTTTCTTGTAGTTCACTTGGCCATTTTCAGCTTTCGATGTGTGGACTCCAAAACTGAAACAAGACCTGGAATGAGTATACCAATATACATCTGCTTAATCCATTTTACTGAGGGCTCTGCAGCAAGGAGCAATATACCACATTCAGCTCTGCCAGGACAGCCAGGAGACATATGCAAGCATCACACCTTGGAACAGAGCGAGAGACTGAAAACCTGATAAGAAATAGATTTCTCCAAAGAATGTGGGAAATATATTTGGGATCTTGGTGAGAACCACACAATTGGCTTGTGGTCATGATCCAGACAGGATTTTCCATTTGAAGGGTTCTACAACAGTTCTCCAGCTGTAACCCAGCTCCCTGCAATCACTAACACCACTTCACAAGGAGACCACTGTACTGCCACAGTCAACATTTGCAAGCATGGCTATCTGCCCACTAAGATAAAACACCTGTCAAAACAGAAGACATGGGGCAAACCTTCTACTTGTCTCCTACTCTGATGTCCCTGAACAACATCCCAAGTACTTGTATTCAGCCCATTTATACCAGAACCCCAAAGTGATTTACCAAATCAGTCCAACACAAGAGACAATTCCCCCAGCCAATGCCTGCCCCACAGTTTTCTTTTTCTGATGCCTGACTTCACAGGATTAATATACATCTTGCTTACTAATGTGTACACATTGCTCCATAGAATTGGCCTCATCCTGATGTTAGTTAACATGCCATCTCTGTCACGTGCAAGCTTTACAAGCAGTGATTTTATTATGTCTTCCCCACAGACCCATCTGTTTTGTTACTGTACCAAGTGAACTTTTTCAGTTCTTTTCAGGGGATGGGGAGAAGGTCTGCTAGTTTTAGAATAAAATAGCTGCTTGATGAACAGACCTTATAGGAAATTATCAAAAGCACATGAGGATGACAGGAAAGAAGACAAACCTGTCAGTGAAGGAAGAAGTTGAAAGAAGTGATCACCGAGGACAGATCAAGGGGAGAAGCTGCAAAAGCAAACCAAATCAGAAACATGAGCAGGAGCCATGAGATGTAGAGCCCTGAGAACAGAAGCTGATTTTGATGCACAGCACAATGAAGAGCCACTGAAGTGACTTAAGGAAGCGACTGTATAATTAAGAGATCTCTAGGCACCTTCTCAAAGATGTCATGACTTGTAGTCAGGGTGAGCAAGCAGAACAGCAAAGCAATACTGCAGGGGCCATCACCTTGCTGCTTTTCCCCCATGCTAGTATCCAGAGCTTTTATATTGTGCTGGAAAGCTTCAAAGGCAAGAAAACAGGCAGAAATGTGATCTTTTTTCCAGCCTTTTAAAGTTATTCTGCTGTGGCATCTTGGTGAAAAGTTCTGTAGAAAGCTAAGACAGGGATCCACACAGAAAATGCAGAAGAAATACATCCATTGGATAGGAGCTATTTAAATATTTGATGGCTAATATATTAAATGTTAATTGAATACTACAATGATTTTCTCCCCTGGACAGCGCGCAATTAACATTTAATTTGTTATAAAATATTTAAAGTTATGAAATATCCGAGGGCAACTGAAATGTCTCTTCCACCAAATTGTCTTGGGACAATGTGCTAAGGGGACAAAAGGTCAGGTTAGCATTTCAAATTCCTCCAAAGATCTGTACAAGAGACATGGGTAAAGGTTTTAGGGCTGGCACAGTTCAAGGACATAGTCAGCGGACATGAGGGGACATGCACAGATGTCTGATCCTGTCCCATCCAGGCTAAGCGAGATCACAAGTCCTCATGGCTACAAAGCACCCAGCTTGAAAGGTGCTGTGGTGACCATCCATTCCTCAGAGAAAAGCAAATGCTGTGTACTTAGACCAAGCATCTGGCTTAATGTTATTTGTTTCAGAGATGCTAGTAAGGGATCGGACTCTTAACTGCTCTGAGCTCATTCACTCCAAGGCATATTGACAAAAAAGGATTCAGATGACACAGAGCTACTGCCGTGGCTGTGCCCAATGCCTCACTAAGCACCACGGATGGTAAATCAGCTTGGGATGTTAAAATTAAGCTAGTTGTTTAGGACCTGAACACTAATCTATCTAGTTTGCTGCAGCAGAGTTGAACATCCTAGCATTTCAGAAGCTTACCTTACTCTAGTGCCTTGTTTAGCAAGAGGGGTAGGAAACCTTTGCTAAGACTTAAGGCGGAAAGGGACCTTTTAATTAGTGCAACAGTGAATCCTTCAGCCAATTTAGGAAAGCTCAGACTCAACAGTCCCGATGTTTTTGAAGTAAAGCTCAAAGAGCAGAAAAACCCATCAGAGTTCCACTGTGTATCATTCAAGAGACATAGGGAATTCATATACAAGCAAACCAAACCTCTTCTGCAGGCACCCTTAATTAAAGCAGTGACTCCCATTGCTAAGAAAACCTGAATATCCCCAAGGGTACAGAAGGTTCATCTACTCAGCATCATGTTGTTTGGCCCTGGCTTACATCAGCTTTAAAGGGAATACATGCTTTGTAAAGCTCACTTCTTAATGCAGCTTCTTTTCAATTTCTAACTTCCCTGGGCTGAGACCTTTCATTGACTGTTTTCTAAACATCCGCTAAACAAACTCTAAGATTTAGGCCTGTAACAATGGATTATTTCTATCTAGAAGAATTTCAGCTTCCAGAAGCTCCTCACATTCGCTGCTTAGAAAGGTTTGACTAATGTGGTAAAAAAATCATCATCTTCAGTTCATGACTATGTGGAAAATGATACTGGGGAAAGGAAAAAAAAAATTTAAAAAGTCAAGGTCCTTATCAGATGGAGGTCTCCAGTCCCTGGCTATATACTGGCTCACTCCCTCCATCATGCTCCTTTGACAAGAGCCATATTGTCATCAGCTGCCATGGTGAATCACCATCACTTCATGCACAAGTATACAGCATCACAGAAAAACTGCATCCAACAAAGTGCAAGGCTTGTCTGTGGGAACTGACTGACAGCTTGCGCTAAGGATTTCTCCAGGTCAAAAACGGTGGTCCTGGTCCCTGGCTATCAGACAGAGGGGGAGCCTTCTGTCTGCTGAACTGTCTTTCTGCCTCTGTATGGCAGAGAAAAGAGGATTATAAGAGTACATAGAGAAGGCGAAAGTGCCTATACACTCAGAGGATCATAGTAATCATGGAGGATGAAATACTCCTGTACATCTGAGTTCATGGTCATGATAGACTGCTGCAAGAGAAGAGTCTGGCAGCCTGCTTGGTGCCACCAATACAGAGAAACCACGCATATAAACAACTCCAAGAAGCTGAAGAAGTGCCGAAATGAAAAGATTGTTCAAGTCAGTGCTGACTCACTGATTCAGAGACTTGATTTCACATACTTGGTGGCTCAGCATGTTGGAATCCAGTATTTTGGACTAACCTTTTGAAAAAAAGAGGTCTTTTTTTTCAGTTTGTCTCCTCTTGCTCCATGAGCCTTGTACTGTGGGAGGCCTTGGAGGATTTTTGCTGGATTTCCCCTGCCGCCCCTCCCACCCCAGTATTTCCTAATATCACCAACATTTCAAGTGATGTCCAAACAGAAGAAGCCAGCAAGAGACATTAAAGGTTTTGCAAGGAATGTTTCCACAGAAATCAGATTTTGCTTCTGCAGAATGATTCTGTCCCTTACTGCCGCTGTCACAAAAATATCAAATAAACATATACGCTTTTTGGTCATGAAAATACAAGAAACAGGAGACTATAGGAGTACTAAAGGACAGAACTGATATGCTTTTTTCAGAGCTGGACAGAGCAACTTCAGAACACTTCTGTGAGGAAGAAGCGCTGTAGCACATGAATGATGGGCATGAGCAGACATAGATGTGGAGAATATAGGACATGAGTTAGTGAAGTTCTTTTTCCTCACCCTATTTGCCAGCCAGATCTTTTATGGCACCCTGGGCTTCTTGCTTCCACCACATCAGTTTGCCCCTTCTTGTTTCACTCTGTTCTCAGCCAAAAACGGATTTGCCCAAGCAGGACCTGTTCTCCCAGTATGGTGGCTGCCACTTACCTAACTAGTGGACCTAGCCTTGTGGCAGGTTCCTGTAACACCATAGTATATCAGTGTCGTACCTAATTACCATTCTCTGAGGAGTGAGCCCATTAACAAGCTGCACTGAAACCAGATCTGCATACTAATTAGGGAGCTGCCTTGGAGGATATTAATTAGGGGTGACACTTTCAGGGCAAGTTCTACTTTCCTTCTTTGTATCCCATTTGAGACATGGCTGGGAAATGTGAGTACAATACAAATAGAGACAAGATGGGGCGTTATGGGGACAGCCTGTTGCCGCAGCAGCAAAGAGCAGAAAAGTTATAGCAATATTCATTTTAGGACTTGCTACTGTGTCAAGGAAAATTCTAGAGAGCCCCAAAACACATTTTCCTCTACCATTCTTTTAACCTGGAAAGGAAAGATACAAGGAAACTTGTTTCTTTGTCTCCACAGAGATAATCCTCCCGCTCATTTCATTTACACTCCTCTAGGTCTCTAGTACAAAGGTCTCATACAAGTCCAGCAGCCTTGGCAAATAGCTGGGGCACATGCAAGAGGATCGAGAACTCAGTTTCTTGTCCTGGCTCTGACAGTGACTGAATACTTGTTCCTTGAGTTTTCTCTTCTGTTTATCATCTTTAGTCTTATATACCACCTTCCTCACACAGCCCTGAGTACTGTCTAGATTCACAGCCATGGGCCTCCATGCCCTTCTACAACACTACTCTGCACCTACAGCAACTCTGAAGAGCCAGCAGAAGAGCAGGTTTGCAGTTTACACCAGAATCTGGAGACAGGTTTCACAGCACTTCACAGATTGCTGAGTTTTATTGTTAAGACTGGAGGTGGAAATAAGCAGCAGGAGTGAGAACTCCACAGCAAGGAAGACCCTGTTTAGAAGCACATGCCACTCCTTTCTTTGCCGCGCAGCTTCATTCATTTGTGTTTGTGTACAATTCACACATCTGTCAACACATCACTGTACAAATAATTTCACCTCCTGCTAAACTGCTGCCACCTCACTTACTATATTCTCAATGCAACCCCTGCCATTAGTTTCTGGGTATCTCACAAAATGAGGGAATAAGCAAAACAAATGCTAGACTGGATCATGTCTGCAGGGCATGGCAGTGCAGGGTCCTGACTCCCACTGTGAGCAGCATGAGAAGCTGCAGAAGAGCACGTGCAATCATGCATTAACAAGCTGCCAATAGGGAAAGTTTCCTCCTTAATGCCATCAGTTATTAGTGAGAAGATACCCTCAAGCATGAAGGTTTGCATCCCTTCTGCATTTTTAACCTAACGTAATTGTGTATGCTCCCACTGGCTATTTCAACATCCCTTCCCCTTCTGAATTCTGCTGAGCTTCTGACCCCAAAGTTATCATGTGGCAGTGAGTTCCACAGGTTAGTGGCACTGTAAAAACATACCTATTTTTCCCCATTAGAAAGGAATGCAGATTAGGCAATGCAGATGTCCTACACATTTTAATGCTCACATGTATGCTTCATATCAGCTTTTTTCTTTAAGAGGTCAAATTCTAGCTCCTGATTTGTAAGACAGACTTGTTTAAGCTATTAGCACCAGAGTCAGTAGAAACAAGTGAATAAAGAAGAAAGGCTGGCATTTCTTTTCCACATGGGGAAAAAAAGAGGAAATCTGTCTGTCATTTCCTTTTAGTGATCACTTACTCTGAATCCCTTGATTTCCGTAAGAGAAGCAATAACACACAGATAACTTTTTTTGGGTCAGCAGCTGCTGAGGAAGCCAACAGAACACTCCACTTTTTCCACCCTTTTTCCTCCAGGCTAAGGTCACTCACCTGACATCAGGAGGCAACAAAAGCACAGCTACTCCACACAGGAAGATGAGCCAGGAGCTGAAGATACCCACAGCGTCCCCTCAAACCAGAGGCACAGCCCCACAGCATCCAAACAGGGCCACAGCAGGAGCAGGTTCTGCTAACAGTCTAGGGATGAATAACAACGAAATGAGCCAGGTCCTGAGTTCATGCAGAAAGTCCACTTAGTTGAGGCAGCTGGAGATAAGACTACCTACAAGGTGGCTCAAGCCAGGACTAAGAGTCTGGCTTGGAGCCTAAAAGCAGTTCGTGGACCAATGGTGGAGGGTGCATGGGTAAAGGGTCCAGGTGAGGCTGGTCAGGGTTGTTAAGCCACACAGGTGCACTCAGGGTCTTGATACACAAGTGATTGGCATGGAGTCCCAGGTGCAGGCATGCCTCTGTGGCAGAAGGCAAGCTTTTTCCCTCATTGTGCTGAGGCTGTGTAAGATATCCACAGACCAAGGAAGCTTCTCCAATTTTATAAATTCCTGTAAGATTCAATGGATAGAAGCAAGTTGGGTGGCTGTTAGACAGTGGGCAAAGTTAGTCGTGTTGACTCTTACGCTGGTTTTTTGGTTGCCCTAAGTACCATTAAAGCTTTCTAAGGAGTATGTGAAGTACTAGGATTCATTTCTGGTTTATTCTCTTCCTCTTTCCTCCTCCTGTTTCAACAGGGTTTGGGGCTTGTATCTTAAGGTCTACTGCACTTTTTTTTGTGAGAGGAAACATTTGGACTTTGAGGAGAGGTCAGTGGGATGGCAGACAGGCCTTAACTCCTGTAGGAGTTCAGTTCATCTCTAACTGGCTCCTGTAAAGCTTCTGCTTCCTTCAGATAGAAACTTAGGCCTTGGAGACAATTCCAGTCCAGCAGTGTGCATCCTGGCTGTTTGCACCTTCAGCCACTGATGCCTTAGAGGACAGCCTTGAGATTAGCCTTGCGTAGCTTCCATGCTGCAAGCTATGAAAGTAGCCTCAGACACAGTGGAACCATGATTCCCACCACACATGGGACCACAGAAGACCACATATACTCAATATGATACCTTGCTGCCAGGTGCAGCCTCCAAAGCAGTCCCACAGGTTGACTGTGAAGGAGCCACACAGCCCAAAGCCAGGCAGGGTGCAAAGCATTTGTGCTTCTTTGCACAACTCGCTTTCACTGAGGAATAGACATGGCCCATGTCAGCCCTTGCTGCTGCCTTTATCCCACGGGTACAGAGCAGTGATGTGTTCAAAGGAACATTGCTGGGCTCTATTCCTGCATTCATCTGTATGCTAGGGCTGATTTCCCCAGCGGTTTTCTTCTCCAATGCTGGTGAATCATCCCCCCACCAGAGATGACGTATCCCAGTAGCTTCTAAACATGCTTTGGAAGAGCATATTTTCTGTCTTTGGATTATGCCAGATGGCATCAAATGATTAGTGGGTTTAATATAAGAAGCTTCCTGGAGGAGGAAACTCCTAGATCCCACCAGAGGGTCTTCACCACTCCTCTGGTCCTTCCCTTCCCAAACTTCAAATTACAGTAGCTGGGCCCCTGCTGCACAACTGAGTCCTCTGCTACTCTATCAATACACTGAACATTTTTCAGGAACAAAGTGGAAAGCATTTCCAGCAAATGCTTTTAATGTCACTCTGTTTGCCAAGAGATGCTGCCTCCTGCTTTGGTTATCATTACGAGAAAGCATCTTTGCTTAAACAGGAAAACAAGTGATCATTTTTCCCTGAGTCGCTCGAATCTCTAGCTAAGTACTCCCTGGCAAAGGGACATGGCCAGTGCTGAACAGAAGAAAATATTTGGAGTCCCCCTTTTAAAAAGCACCCTTTTGTAAGCATCACCTCGCCACTTCAGAAAAAAACCTGTTGTCAAACATCTGTCTCCCCTGTCTCCCCTCTCTCAGATGAAATCAGATGGATTGTGTGACTGGTATTTTGGGGGCTGTAATCCGTGCTAACATGCTGTGCTCCTTGCCTCTCTCTTGTGCCTAGACTCCACCTATAAACATATTATGGCCTCATATTTCAAGTCAATAATCTTGGATACGTTTCAAGTGAGAGGTACTGAGGGAAAGCGCAGCTCCCTTCCTAAGTTTACAGCAGTTAACCAACAAGCTGAGTACCTTTCCCAACAATGATCCATTGCCTCCTAGGAGTAGTTTGGAAGGATGATGCTCCTCAGTTTCCCAGTAGGTCAGTATTCTTGAGGGAACAGTATCTCCCATCATCCAGTGCACCTTCACCTGTGGAACAAGGCACTACTGCATGATGGCTTTCTTCAGATTTTCTATTCCTGGCAGATTTCTGAGTAGCTTTTTACTTCAGAATAGCCTCTCTGCTCAGGTAGTAGCTGCTCATGCCTTCCAGCCTTTGTTACTCTTACCTTGAGGAAACATTTAAGCAAGGACAAACATCTTTCTTGTGAACGAGCAGAGTAAGGACCTCACCTTCATTAAGCAGCATCACCATCGCCACACCAACTGGCAGCTCCCAGGGGCAGCCTGGGTGTGACATTCAACAGCCATTTAGCTACAGTACCTCTTCCTCAGTGGGGATTTTAGAGCTTGTGACAACTGAAAATCATGCTGCCTTCTGTTAAACAGGATGATAGCACAGTTCCTGCCTCTCTCACAATCTGTCTTGAGTCCTCGACTGCAAACTGCCTGTGTGGATAGCCCATTCCCTCATACGATGCCCAGGGTCAGACATTCTGAAACACTGCTCTAACGCAGAAGCCAAGTGATCACAAATTCAGATTTATAGTACATCTGCAGACAGTTCCTCTTTTACTGCCACGCTAGCATCTTTTTACAGATTGAGCCAACATAGTTTAAGAAGATAGCAGTTCCTGCTGTTTGTTACAGCCCTTCATATGAGGGGACTGCCCTCACAGCT